>NC_091336.1:28049686-28379686 GCF_038502225.1 Cherax quadricarinatus | reverse complement strand
GAAAAAGAAAAACTTTCACCATCATTCACTCCATCACTGTCTTGCCAGAAGGGTGCTTTACACTACAGTTTTTAAACTGCAACATTAACACCCCTCCTTCAGAGTGCAGGCACTGTACTTCCCATCTCCAGGACTCAAGTCCGGCCTGCCGGTTTCACTGAATCCCTTCATAAATGATACTTTGCTCACACTCCAACAGCACGTCAAGTATTAAAAACCATTTGTCTCCATTCACTCCTATCAAACACGTTCACGCATGCCTGCTGGAAGTCCAAGCCCCTCGCACACAAAACCTCCTTTATCCCCTCCCTCCAACCTTTCCTAGGCCGACCTCTACCCCTCCTTCCTTCCACTACAGACTGATACACTCTTGAAGTCATTCTGTTTCGCTCCATTCTCTCTACATGTCCGAACCACCTCAACAACCCTTCCTCAGCCCTATGGACAACAGTTTTGGTAATCCTGCACCTCCTCCTAACTTCCAAACTACGAATTCTCTGCATTATATTCACACCACACATTGCTCTCAGACATAACATCTCCACTGCCTCCAGCCTTCTCCTCGCTGCAACATTCATCACCCATGCTTCACACCCATATAAGAGCGTTGGTAAAACTATACTCTCATACATTCCACTCTTTGCCTCCAAGGACAAAGTTCTTTGTCTCCACAGACTCCTAAGTGCACCACTCACCCTTTTCCCCTCATCAATTCTATGATTCACCTCATCTTTCATAGACCCATCCGCTGACACGTCCACTCCCAAATATCTGAATACATTCACCTCCTCCATACTCTCTCCCTCCAATCTGATATCCAATCTTTCATCACCTAATCTTTTTATCCTCATAACCTTACTCTTTCCTGTATTCACTTTTAATTTTCTTCTTTTGCACACCCTACCAAATTCATCCACCAATCTCTGCAACTTCTCTTCAAAAAGCAACTGTGGCAACTCCCACTTTATGTTTGATTCTTTATCTTTTAACTCCACGCCTCTTGCCAAGACCCTCGTATTTACTTCTCTTACAACCCCAGCTATAAATATATTAAACAACCACTGTGACATCACACATTCTTGCCTAAGGCCTACTTTTACTGGGAAATAATTTCCCTCTTTCCTACATACTCTAACTTGAGCCTCACTATCCTCGTAAAATCTCTTCACTGCTTTCAGTAACCTACCTCCTACACCATACACCTACAACATCTGCCACATTGCCCCCCTATCCACCCTGTCATACGCCTTTTCCAAATCCATAAATGCCACAAAGACTTCTTTAGCCTTATCTAAATACTGTTCACTTATATGTTTCACTGTAAACACCTGGTCCACACACCCCCTACCTTTCCTAAAGCCTCCTTGTTCATCTGCTATCCTATTCTCCGTCTTACTCTTAATTCTTTCAATAATAACTCTACCATACACTTTACCAGGTATACTAAACAGACTTATCCCCCTATAATTTTTGCACTCTCTTTTGTTCCCTTTGCCTTTATACAAAGGAACTATGCATGCTCTCTGCCAATCCCTAGGTACCTTACCCTCTTCCATGCATTTATTAAATAATTGCACCAACCACTCCAAAACTATATCCCCACCTGCTTTTAACATTTCTATCTTTATCCCATCAATCCCGGCTGCCTTACCCCCTTTCATTTTACCTACTGCCTCACGAACTTCCCCACACTCACAACTGGCTCTTCCTCACTCCTACAAGATGTTATTCCTCTTTGCCCTATACTCGAAATCACAGCTTCCTTATCTTCATCAACATTTAACAATTCCTCAAAATATTCCCTCCATCTTCGCAATACCTCTAACTCCCCATTTAATAACTCTCCTATTTTTAACTGACAAATCCATTTGTTCTCTAGGCTTCCTTAACTTGTTAATCTCACTCCAAAACTTTTTCTTATTTTCAACAAAATTTGTTGAAAACATCTCACTCTCTCATTTGCTCTCTTTTTACATTGCATCACCACTCTCTTAACCTCTCTCTTTTTCTCCATATATATTCCCTCCTTGCATCACTTCTACTTTATAAAAACTTCTCATATGCTAACTTTTTCTCCCTTACTACTCTCTTTACATCATCATTCCACCAATCGCTCCTCTTCCCTCCTGCACCCACTTTCCTGTAACCACAAACTTCTGCTGAACACTCTAACACTACATTTTTAAACCTACCCCATACCTCTTCGACCTATGCTCTCATTAGCCCATCTATCCTCCAATAGCTGTTTTTATCTTACCCTAACTGCCTCCTCTTTTAGTTTATAAACCTTCACCTCTCTCTTCCTTGATGCTTCTATTCTCCTTGTATCCCATCTACCTTTTACTCTCAGTGTAGCTACAACTAGAAAGTGATCAGACATATCTGTGGCCCCTCTATAAACATGTACATCCTGAAGTCTACTCAACAGTCTTTTATCTACCAATACATAATCCAACAAACTACTGTCATTTCGCCCTACATCATATCTTGTATACTTATTTATCCTTTTTTTCTTAAAATATGTATTACCTATAACTAAACCCCTTTCTATACAAAGTTCAATCAAAGGGCTCCCATTATCATTTACACCTGGCACCCCAAACTTACCTACCAGACCCTCTCTAAAAGTTTCTCCTACTTTAGCATTCAGATCCCCTACCACAATTACTCTCTCACTTGGTTCAAAGGCTCCTATACATTCACTTAACATCTCCCAAAATCTCTCTCTCTCCTCTACATTCCTCTCTTCTCCAGGTGCATACACGCTTATTATGACCCACTTTTCGCATCCAACCTTTACTTTAATCCACATAATTCTTGAATTTACACATTCATATTCTCTTTTCTCCTTCCATAACTGATCCTTCAACATTACTGCTACCCCTTCCTTTGCTCTAACTCTCTCAGATACTCCAGATTTAATCCCATTTATTTCCCCCCACCGCAACTCCCCTACCCCCTTCAGCTTTGTTTCGCTTAGGGCCAGGACATCCAACTTCTTTTCATTCATAACATCAGCAATCATCTGTTTCTTGTCATCCGCACTACATCCACGCACATTTAAGCATCCCAGTTTTATAAAGTTTTTCTTCTTCTCTTTTTTAGTAAATGTCTACAGGAGAAGGGGTTACTAGCCCATTGCTCCCGGCATTTTAGTCGCCTCATACGACACGCATGGCTTACGAAGGAAAGAAGAACAAGAGCTATTTAGAAAAAGGAGAAAAACCTAGATGTATGTATATATATATGCATGTGCGGGTCTGTGAAGTGTGACCAAAGTGTAAGTAGGAGTAGCAAGATATCCCTGTTATCTAGCGTGTTTATGAGACATAAAAAGAAACCAGCAATCCTACCATCATGCAAAACACTTACAGGTTTCTGTTTCACAGTCATCTGGCAGGACGGTAGTACTTCCTAGGGTGGTTGCTGTCTACCAACCTACTACCTTTGGTACAAAAGATTTAAGAGATACATAGTTGATATAAAGATGGCATGAGGTGTGAGAGATACATGTCTAGTACCTATTGTTACGTGTTTGTCACTGATTATAATGCGAAAATCTCATCCAGCTCTTCGGAGCTGGGGCGCGTGCGCAAAATACAGCAGGCATTACCCCTCTGAACAGCAGCGCTGAGTCGCTGGAGCAGAAAACTAGCTGCGCTGGGATACCTAGTTACCATGATGAGTCTTTTGCCTAGCTCCTTAAGTAACTTAGATGCACTCTTTCCCCATGAGCCAAGGGTCTTTCCGGCTATGGGAACACACATATGATGATGGGCAAGTTCTCAGCTGGCGGTGGCCAGCCACTTTGGCGTATAAATAAAGGTGTGTGTGTGTGTGTGTGTTGTTACACATAGTAAACATATGATTGAGTATACCACACCACCCGTCAGAGGCACACATGTATACAAGATGCATACCTGCCAAACTGTTATTTTCCTTTTTTTTTTTTTTTGGTTCGGAAAGCAAGTTGTTTGGGTTAGTTGTAAGTCTCCTGCTGGAGTTGGTGGTCGGATGAGCAGATCTGATTCTGAGACTGTGTCCTGCCGTAGGTGTTTTTTTTCAAATGCTACTGAGTTAGACATAAGGTATCATCAAGATTTTATCGGTATTGAACGTAGATTGGCTCTGGTGATACCCATTCTTTGATGGTGATAGGTGTACTTCTGATGGAGATACTCCCATTGTTTGATGGTGATAAGTGTACCTCTGATGGAGATACTCCAATTGTTTGATGTTGATAAGTGTACCTCTGATGGAGATACTCCCATTGTTTGATGGTGATAAGTGTACCTCTGATGGAGATACTCCCATTGTTTGATGGTGATAAGTGTACCTCTGATGGAGATACTCCCATTGTTTGATGGTGATAAGTGTACTTCTGATGGAGATACTCCCATTGTTTGATGGTGATAAGTGTACTTCTGATGGAGATACTCCAATTGTTTGATGGTGATAAGTGTACTTCTGATGGAGATACTCCCATTGTTTGATGTTGATAAGTGTACCTCTGATGGAGATACTCCAATTGTTTGATGGTGATAAGTGTACCTCTGATGGAGATACTCCAATTGTTTGATGTTGATAAGTGTACCTCTGATAGAGATACTCCCATTGTTTGATGGTGATAGGTGTACCTCTGATAGAGATACTACCATTGTTTGATGGTGATAGGTGTACCTCTGATAGAGATACTCCCATTGTTTGATGGTGATAAGTGTACCTCTGATGGAGATACTCCCATTGTTTTCATTTTTTGGGCAAAAACGTCAATAATTCTTATGAGGACCTTATCAGGACTGGTGGTGATGCTACATTTCTTCTCCCAGGTGGTTGTTCTTCGCAATTCCGTATTCATTTCTCCTATCACTCTCTCATGACCCCTTTTAGAAGATGCTGGTGTGGGTGATGCTACATGGAGCAGGAAGAGTGACTTAGTAGCGACAACTGAATAGGCTGGGCCAGGAGCTGTGACTCGTCCCATGCAACCATAACTAGGTGAGTGCATACAACAGATAAAGTGTCTATCGATCAGTGCGATTGATATTACTACTACAAACACACTGCACACATGAAACAGATCACGTGTCAGTTTTATGAGCCTTTGACACCTAGTAACTACTACTACTACTACTACTACTACTACTACTACTACTACTACTACTACTACTACTACTGCCACTACTTCTACTACTACACTGCTCACTCCACTACCACCGCCACTGCCACTACTACCACAACCACTACTACCACTACTACAACCGCTACCACTACTACTACTACCACTGTTACTGCTACCGCTACTACTTTACAACATAACAACTACCTACTTCCACTTCACCGCTACCGCTACTACTACTACTACAACTACCACTACTACAACCTATTACTACTACACCTACAACCACCACTCACCACTAACAACTACCACTACCACTGCCACTGCCACTGCACTACCACACCCACTACTTACCTGCCACTGCCACTACCACTACCACAAACAACCACTACCACTACCAACACCACTACCACACTACCACACAACAACTACCACTCCACTACTACTACTGCCACTGCACTGCACACTTCACAACTACCACTACCACTACTACCACCACCGCCACCGCTACTACGACCACCACAACCACTACCACTACCACTGCCACTGCCACCACGACTACTACAACCACTACCACCACTGCTACTGCTACTACTGCCTACAACCAATACCACTGCTACGCTACGACTACTACCACTACTCCACATCAACTACCTACCACTACACACAACTACTACCACTACTACTACACAACAACAACAACCACTACTACTCCACTGCTACTGCTACCGCTACCACTACACTTACCACTACCACTACTACCTACTGCTACCGCTAACCTACGACCTACTACAACCACTACCACTACTGCCACTGCTTACTACTGCTTCTAAACACCACTACTACCACTACTACCTACTTCCACTACCACCACAACCACTACTACCACTACCACTGCCACCGCCACCACTACAACCACCATCATTGCCACTGCCACTGCCACTACCACAACCACCACCACCACCGCCACCACCACCACCACCACCGCCACCACCACCACCGCCACCACCACCACCACCACCACCACCACCACCACCACCACCGCCACCGCCACCCACCACCACCACCACCACAACCACCACCAACTACTACTGCTACTACAACTACTACTACTACTACTACTACTACTACTACTACTGCTACTACTACTACTACTGCTACTACAACAACTACTACTACTACTACTCCTACTGCTACTACTACTACTACTACTACTACTACTACTACAACTACTACTACTACAACTACTAACATAATTTAAATTACCTTAAATAGTTTATCGGCTCATAAGATTGGTTTCCAACTTTTAGAACTAGAGAAGAACTTGTCTTTTAAATTTGAGAAGGACCTGCCAGGTATGGGTCAGAAGGCCTGAAAGCGTTTTTATTGGGATGCATATATCCCAGTTTTATTACATATATTCTGATAATGGTTCAATAGGCAAATGAGAATGAAATTAGCTCAGAGGCACCAACACCACCATATGTCCTCGGATCACGGTAAAACACCTAGCTCTGCTGGATGCGTGATTCTTTCACGATTGCGTGGTCCTGTAGGTTGGAGCATCATGTGTGATTTTCACTTGCCATGGGGCGGGCCAAAACGGATAGCTTTGGCTAGTCTCTGAGTTGTTATTGACACACACACACACACACACACACACATATATATATATATATATATATATATATATATATATATATATATATATATATATATATATATATATATATATATATATATATATATATATATGTCGTGCCGAATATGTAAAACTGGTCAATTAGCAATAACTCATTTAAAATTAAATCCTTTCTAAAATTTTCTCCTATACGCTTAAAGATATATTTTTTTCATTAATGTTGATGTAAAAATTTATAATTTTGCACCAAAAGGAACTTAGAAAACTTACCTAACCTTATTATAACAAGATCAATTTATTTTAGCCTAACCCAACTAAATATATTTTAAATTTGTTTACAGAAATTTAATACTAAACATACACAGTGAAATATATTTTTTTCGTTAGGTTTAGAATTATTTTGGCGAAATTATTGCATACCCAAATTTTCACTTGTCCTATATGGCAAGATGAGCGTTGCTATTTAAGCCAAGATAGCAAGTTCTGCCTATTCGGCACGACATATATATATATTATTTTATTTTATTATCACACTGGCCGATTCCCACCAAGGCAGGGTGGCCCGAAAAAGAAAAACTTTCACCATCATTCACTCCATTACTGTCTTGCCAGAAGGGTGCTTTACACTACAGTTTTTAAACTGCAACATTAACACCCCTCCTTCAGAGTGCAGGCACTGTACTTCCCATCTCCAGGACTCAAGTCCGGCCTGCCGGTTTCCCTGAACCCCTTCATAAATGTTACTTTGTTCACACTCCAACAGCACGTCAAGTATTAAAAACCATTTGTCTCCATTCACTCCTATCAAACACGCTCACGCATGCCTGCTGGAAGTCCAAGCCCCTCGCACACAAAACCTCCTTTACCCCCTCCCTCCAACCTTTCCTAGGCCGACGCCTACCCCGCCTTCCTTCCACTACAGACTGATACACTCTTGAAGTTATTCTGTTTCGCTCCATTCTCTCCACATGTCCGAACCACCTCAACAACCTTTCCTCAGCCCTCTGGACAACAGTTTTGGTAATCCTGCACCTCCTCCTAACTTCCAAACTACGAATTCTCTGCATTATATTCACACCACACATTGCTCTCAGACATAACATCTCCACTGCCTCCAGCCTTCTCCTCGCTGCAACATTCATCACCCATGCTTCACACCCATATAAGAGCGTTGGTAAAACTATACTCTCATACATTCCCCTCTTTGCCTCCAAGGACAAAGTTCTTTGTCTCCACAGACTCCTAAGTGCACCACTCACCCTTTTCCCCTCATCAATTCTATGATTCACCTCATCTTTCATAGACCCATCCGCTGACATGTCCACTCCCAAATATCTGAATACATTCACCTCCTCCATACTCTCTCCCTCCACTCTGATATCCAATCTTTCATCACCTAATCTTTTTGTTATCCTCATAACCTTACTCTTTCCTGTATTCACTTTTAATTTTCTTCTTTTGCACACCCTACCAAATTCATCCACCAATCTCTGCAACTTCTCTTCAGAATCTCCCAAGAGCACAGTGTCATCAGCAAAGAGCAACTGTGACAACTCCCACTTCATGTGTGATTCTTTATCTTTTAACTCCACGCCTCTTGCCAAGACCCTCGCATTTACTTCTCTTACAACCCCATCTATAAATATATTAAACAACCACGGTGACATCACACATCCTTGTCTAAGGCCTACTTTTACTGGGAAATAACTTCCCTCTTTCCTACATACTCTAACTTGAGCCTCACTATCCTCGTAAACTCTTCACTGCTTTCAGTAACCTACCTCCTACACCATACACCTGCAACATCTGCCACATTGTCCCCCTATCCACCCTGTCATACGCCTTTTCCAAATCCATAAATGCCACAGTGACCTCTTTAGCCTTATCTAAATACTGTTCACTTATATGTTTCACTGTAAACACCTGGTCCACACACCCCCTACCTTTCCTAAAGCCTCCTTGTTCATCTGCTATCCTATTCTCCGTCTTACTCTTAATTCTTTCAACAGACTTATCCCCCTATAATTTTTGCACTCTCTTTTATCCCCTTTGCCTTTATATAAAGGAACTATGCATGCTCTCCGCCAATCCCTAGGTACCTTACCCTCTTCCATACATTTATTAAATAATTGCACCAACCACTCCAAAACTATATCCCCACCTCCTTTTAACATTACTATCTTTATCCCATCAATCCCGGCTGCCTTACCCCCTTTCATTTTACCTACTGCCTCACGAACTTCCCCCACACTCACAACTGGCTCTTCCTCATTCCTACAAGATGTTGTTCCTCCTTGCCCTATACACGAAATCACAGCTTCCCTATCTTCATCAACATTTAACAATTCCTCAAAATATTCCCTCCATCTTCCCAATACCTCTAACTCTCCATTTAATAACTCTCCTCTCCTATTTTTAACTGACAAATCCATTTGTTCTCTAGGCTTTCTTAACTTGTTAATCTCACTCCAAAACTTTTTCTTATTTTCAACAAAATTTGTTGTTATCATCTCACCCACTCTCTCATTTGCTCTCTTTTTACATTGCTTCACCACTCTCTTAACCTCTCTCTTTTTCTCCATATACTCTTCCCTCCTTGCATCACTTCTACTTTGTAAAAACTTGTCATATGCTAACTTTATCTCCCTTACTACTCTCTTCACATCATCATTCCACCAATCGCTCCTCTTCCCTCCCGTACCCACTTTCCTGTAACCACAAACTTCTGCTGAACACTCTAACACTACATTTTTAAACCTACCCCATACCTCTTCGACCCCATTGCCTATGCTCTCATTAGGCCATCTATCCTCCAATAGCTGTTTATATCTTACCCTATCTGCCTCCTCTTTTAGTTTATAAACCTTCACCTCTCTCTTCCTTGATGCTTCTATTCTCCTTGTATCCCATCTACCTTTTACTCTCAGTGTAGCTACAACTGGAAAGTGATCTGATATATCTATGGCCCCTCTATAAACATGTACATCCTGAAGTCTACTCAACAGTCTTTTATCTACCAATACATAATCCAACAAACTGCTGTCATTTCGCCCTACATCATATCTTGTATACTTATTTATCCTCTTTTTTCTTAAAATATGTATTACCTATAACTAAACCTCTTTCTATACAAAGTTCAATCATAGGGATCCCATTATCATTTACACCTGGCACCCCAAACTTACCTACCACACCCTCTCTAAAAGTTTCTCCTACTTTAGCATTTAGGTCCCCTACCACAATTACTCTCTCACTTGGTTCAAAGGCTCCTATACATTCACTTACCATCTCCCAAAATCTCTCTCTCTCCACTGCATTCCTCTCTTCTCCAGGTGCATACACGGTTATTATGACCCACTTCTCGCATCCAACCTTTACTTTAATCCACATAATTCTTGCATTTACACATTCATATTCTCTTTTCTCCATCCATAACTGATCCTTCAACATTACTGCCACCCCTTCCTTTGCTCTAACTCTCTCAGATACTCCAGATTTAATCCCATTTATTTCCCCCCACCGAAACTCCCCTACCACCTTCAGCTTTGTTTCGCTTAGGGCCAGGACATCCAACTTCTTTTCATTCATAACATCAGCAATCATCTGTTTCTTGTCATCCGCACTACATCCACGCACATTCAAGCATCCCAGTTTTATAAAGTTTTTCTTCTTCTCTTTTTTAGTAAATGTCTACAGGAGAAGGGGTTACTAGCCCATTGCTCCCGGCATTTTAGTCGCCTCATACGACACGCATGACTTACGGAGGAAAGATTCTTTTCCACTTCCCCATGGACAATAGAAGAAATAAAGAAGAACAAGAGCTATTTAGAAAAAGGAGAAAAACCTAGATGTATGTATATATATATATGCATGTGCGTGTCTGTGAAGTGTGACCAAAGTGTAAGTAGGAGTAGCAAGATATCCCTGTTATCTAGCGTGTTTATGAGACAGAAAAAGAAACCAGCAATCCTACCATCATGCAAAACAGTTACAGGTTTCTGTTTCACAATCATCTGGCAGGACGGTAGTACTTCCCTGGGTGATTGCTGTCTACCAACCTATTACCTATACATATACATATATATATATATATATATATATATATATATATATATATATATATATATATATATATATATATATATATATATATATATATATATATATATAGGTGATGAAAGATTGGATATCAGATTGGAGGGAGAGAGTATGGAGGAGGTGAATGTATTCAGATATTTGGGAGTGGACGTATCAGCGGATGGTTCTATGAAAGATGAGGTGAATCATTGAATTGATGAGGGGAAAAGGGTGAGTGGTGCACTTAGGAGTATGTGGAGACAAAGAACTTTGTCCTTGGAGGCAAAGAGTGGAATGTATGAGAGTATAGTTTTACCAATGCTCTTATATGGGTGTGAAGCGTGGGTGAAGAATGTTGCAGCGAGGAGAAGGCTGGAGGCAGTGGAGATGTCATGTCTGAGGGCAATGTGGGGTGTGAATATAAAGCAGAGAGTTCGTAGTTTGGAAGTTAGGAGGAGGTGCGGGATTACCAAAACTGTTGTCCAGAGGGCTGAGGAAGGATTTTTGAGGTGGTTCGGATATGTAGAGAGAATGGAGAGAAACAGAATGACTTCAAGAGTGTATCAGTCTGTAGTGGAAGGAAGGCGGGGTAGGGGTCGGCCTAGGAAAGGTTGGAGGGAGGGGGTAAAGGAGGTTTTGTGTGCGAGGGGCTTGGACTTCCAACAGGCATGCGTGAGCGTGTTTGATAGGAGTGAATGGAGACAAATGGTTTTTAATACTTGACGTGCTGTTGGAGCGTGAGTAAAGTAACATTTATGAAAGGGTTCAGGGAAACCGGCAGGCCGGACTTGAGTCCTGGAGATGGGAAGTACAGTGCCTGCACTCTGAAGGAGGGGTGTTAATGTTGCAGTTTGAAAACTGTAGTGTAAAGCACCCTTCTGGCAAGACAGTGATGGACTGAATGATGGTGAAAGTTTTTCTTTTTCGGGCAACCCTGCCTTGGTGGGAATCGGCCAGTGTGTTAATAATAAAAAATAAAATATATGTATATATATATATATATATATATATATATATATATATATATATATATATATATATATATATATATATATATATATATATATATATATATATATATATATATATATATATATATATATATATATATATATATATATATATATATCCATATTTTTTTATAAATATAGCCTGTATCTCCCTATATTATATAGGGAGATACCACCCCTAGAACTTTACTGGGAACCCTCATCCTCAGAGAAGACAATAAACGTACCTCAGGGAAAGCTCAAGGTTCTCCCCAGAGCTGTTTGAATATTTTCTTCTCCTTCCACCCCCTATATTCTATGTTCTATATGAACTTTATTAATAGACAGAGTACATTGACAGAAAACGCAAACATGAATACATTCATACAATATATCAAAAGGTTATGAATCTCCTCCAGCTTCTTTGAAGAAGGATGCGAGCCCAATATACAGCAAGCATTTCCTCTCTGGATGGCCATGCTGAGGCGGTGGAACATGAAAGTGTTGTTAAATTAGACACATGTTCCACTCTTGGGTATCTTTATTGAGAAAACGTTTCGCCACTCAGTGGCTTCATCAGTCGATACAATAATAAAGATACCCAAGAGTTGCACATGTGTCTAATTTAACAACATGTCAGTTCTCTGAACCATTCATCTACAATCCTGTCAGACACTGCAACTTCTTGGGATCCTAATACTTGGGAATTCTTCGCTTGCCTAACCCTTGGGCACGACCTACTTCCACATTGGACAAATGTGACACCACCTACGACTGCTGCACCTCTCCTCCCTATGGTTCATAAGCTGCTTCTCCGCTCATATGCCGTATTCTATTCAAGATTGATAGACTGACCACTTCGGCTCAAGGCTGAGGGACTGATTACCTCATTCTCCTTCTGTTCTCCAGTTTCTCCTTTGTAGGGACTGATGAAGCCACTGTGTGGCGAAACGTTTCCTCAATAAAGATACCCAAGAGTTGCACATGTGTCTAATTTAACAACATGTCGGTTCTCTGAACCATTCATCTACAAACATGAAAGTGGCTACATTTGTGTCCCTGGTGGTGTCGATGAGTCTGGAACTCAGTTCTTTAAGGAAACGTGTGGCATTTTTTCCTCATGATCCCACTGGGACAGGTTGATACTGTTGGTTTATCTCCCTGTACTTGCTGATCTTGTACTCCTCCCTGTGGTCAGCAGCTCCTCCCTGTCTCCCGACACTGTGATGGATATAGGTGTATGCCAGTTTGGACACACAGGTATAGTCCCATGCAAAGAGCTTGCCATTCTTCCAAGGACAGATGGTGATCCCATCAGGGCAGTTTGCTGGGTTGTGGGTATTGTTGGCTGCTAATGATCGGGGCTTCCTCTCGACTGGGCATCCAGCTGTAGCAAGGGTTCTTTTTATGATGTCGTTGGCTTCATTGCGTCTTGCATGCCAGCCCTTTGTTTTGGAACAGTTTAGACCATGTACACCATATTGGTCATCTTGTGCATTGCTGCAAATAGTACTTTTAGTAATCTTGCACCTCCTTATCAACAAGCATTTTATTCACACCACATATTGCTCTCAGACATGACATCTCAACTGCCTCCAGCCTTCTCCTTGTTGCAACATTCACCACCCATGTTTCACACCCATATAAAAACGTTGTTACCACTATATTCTCTTATATTCCCCATTTTGCTTTAATGAATATTGTCCTTTGTCTACAAAGACTTCTCAATGCATCACTCATATTTTATTCATCGGTAATTATATAGTTCACCTCGTCTTTCATAGACCCATCTGCTGACAAATCCACTGCTCAATATCTGAACACATTTACTTCCTTCATACTCTCTCCCTCTAATCTGATATTCAGTCTTTTATTGCCTAATTTTTTATCCTCATTTCCTAGCTTTTTCCAATGTTCACTTATAATTTCATTCTTTTTACACACCCTCCCAGGTTCGTCCACAACCTCTGCAACTTCTTTTCAGAATCTCCCAAAAGCACAGTGTCAGCAGCAAAGAGCAACTGTGACAACTCCCACTTTCATGTTAGATTCTTCATCTTTTAGTACCACACTTCTCTCCAACACCAGAGCATTCATTGCTCTAACAACCCCATCTAACCATATAATACACAACCATGGTGACTTTTACTGGAAAATAATATCCCTCACTCCTACGTACCCTAATTTGAGTCTTATTATCCTCATAAAAACTCTCAACTCGTTTCAGTAACTTACTACATATTCCATACGATTGCAACATCTGTCACTGTTTCACTTTCCGCCATATCTTATGCCTTTTCCAAATTTAAAAGGGCAACGAAAACCTCTTCACCCTTATTTATGCACTTAATCTATACATACCCTTCCCCTTCCTCTTCTTCATCTGCTGTCCTACTCTCTGTCTTACTCTCAGTTCTTTCAATAATAACTCTACCATATATTTTCCAGGTATACTCAACAGCCTTATTACCTTATAATTCCTGCACTTTCTTTAGTCCCCTTTGCCCTTATACAAAAGAACTATGCATGTTCTCTGCCAGTCACTAGGTACCTTCCCTTCTTTCATACACTTATTAAATAAAAGCATTAACTATTCCGAAACTATATCCCAATTTGCTTTTAACATTTCTTCTTTGATCCCATCAAAGCCACCTGCTTTTTTTTCTCCTTTTCATTCTACCCTTAGCCTCAGGTACGTCCCCCACACTCACATCTGGTTCTTCCTCACTCCTAAAAGATGTTTTACCTCTTTGGCAAATGCACAATACCACAGCTTTCCTATCTTCAACATTTAGCAGTTCCTCAAAATATTCCCGCCATCTTAATTCCTCCAACTCCCCATCTAATAACTCTCCTCTCCTAATTTTAAGTGTCACATTCGTTTCCAAGGCTTTCTTATAAATCTCAGTCCATGACGTTTTCTTATTCTCAGTAACATTTGTTGACAGTACCCTACCTACTCTCTAATTTGCTCTCCTTTTAGATTCCCTTACCACTTTCACAACCTCTCTTTATTTTCTCCATATGCTCCTACCTCCTTATATCATTTCTGTTTTGCAAAAATCTTTCATGTGTTAACTTTTTCTCTCTTACAACTCCGCTTACTTCATCATTCCACGAATCACTCCTCTTCACGAACCCGTCCTCATATATTGACATACTTCTGCTTAACACTCAAACACCATTTGTAAATCTACGCCACACCTCTTCAGCCATCACCAAGGCTCTCCATAGTCCATCTCTCTACCAATGGATGTTTATATCTTACCCTAAATTATTGTCAACTCCCTCTTACTCGTTGATGTCATTCTCCTTGTACACCAATCTACCTATTACTCTCACTGTAGCCACAACTGAAAATAATCTGATACATCTTTTGCCTTTCTATAAATATGCACATCCAAGAGTCTACACATCAGCCTTTTATCCACAAACACGTAATCCAACAACCTACTATCGTCACGCCCTATATCGTATCATGTAAACTTATTTACCTTATTTTTTCATAAAACATGCATTACCTCTTACTAAACATTTTTCTATACTAAGTTCAGTCAAAACCCCCAATATCAAATATCACCCGTCATGCAATTCAGAATTCAGGTCTCCAACGACAAATACTCTCTCACAATGTGCATGTGTGTGTGAGGGGACTACACTACGTGTCAGTGACCTAATCAAGAAACACCTGTAGTGAACATTGATATTAAGGAACTGCTTGAACATTAAAATGGTATAAAATACCGACAGGTTGTTAGGTAAGACACATATGCAACAGTTAGGTATCTTTATTTCGAAACGTTTCGCCTACACAGTAGGCTTCTTCAGTCGAGTACAGAAAAGTTGATAGAAGCAGAAGAGACTTGAAGACGATGTAATCAGTCCATCACCCTTAAAGTTTTGAGGTGGTCAGTCCCTCAGTCTGGAGAAGAGCATTGTTCCAAAGTCTGAAACAATATGGAGTTGAAGTGACAGGATTGAGCCTTACATAGCGCCAGGAGGTGAGACGAAGGTCACTAGTAGAAGTAAGAACGCAGATGTTGGGAGGTCAGGTCCCTCTCAAATCCAGCCGTTCTCACAAGTAGAGGTTGTAGAAGTTGATTGCAGGTCTGTACCAAGATACCCTTGTGTTGCAGTGTGTGACAGATTGAACATTAAAATGGTATAAAATACCGACAGGTTGTTAGGTAAGACACACATGCAACAGTTAGGTATCTTTATTTCGAAACGTGACCTCCCAACATCTGCGTTCTTACTTAAACTAGTGACCTACGTCTCACCTCCTGGCGCTATATAAGGCTCAATCCTGTCACTTCAACTCCATATTGTTTCAGACTTTGGAACAATGCTCTTCTCCAGACTGAGGGACTGACCACCTCAAAACTTTAAGGGTGATGGACTGATTACATCGTCTTCAAGTCTCTTCTGCTTCTATCAACTTTTCTGTACTCGACTGAAGATGCCTACTGTGTAGGCGAAACGTTTCGAAATAAAGATACCTAACTGTTGCATATGTGTCTTACCTAACAACCTGTCGGTATTTTATACCATTTTAATGTTCAATCTGTCACACACTGCAACACAAGGGTATCTTGGTACAGACCTGCAATCAACTTCTACAACCTCTACTTGTGAGAACGGCTGGATTTGAGAGGGACCTGACCTCCCAACATCTGCGTTCTTACTTCTACTAGTGACCTTCGTCTCACCTCCTGGCGCTATGTAAGGCTCAATCCTGTCACTTCAACTCCATATTGTTTCAGACTTTGGAACAATGCTCTTCTCCAGACTGAGGGACTGACCACCTCAAAACTTTAAGGGTGATGGACTGATTACATCGTCTTCAAGTCTCTTCTGCTTCTATCAACTTTTCTGTACTCGACTGAAGAAGCCTACTGTGTAGGCGAAACGTTTCGAAATAAAGATACCTAACTGTTGCATATGTCTTACCTAACACAAGGAACTGCTTGTTTGCACTCTCTGCAACTGTGGAGAAATTTTCTCCAGGAGGGGGGTATCAGCCCCCTTCAGCCTCTTTCAGCTCGTTTCAGCCCTGAGGGGCCCAGCCCTCTCAGAAGGGGCAAGCATCTTGTTTACTGCTACAGCAAGTAATTGATCCCAGATGCAGTACGAGTATGCGACGAGGTCAAGTGACCGACGCTCCTTGCAAGACTCCAGTGTTGCAAAGTGTAATCTAATGAAAGACAGTCCATCTCTTACCTTAGCAGGACAATTAAGGAAAATCCTGCTCCCACTATGCTTAAGACAGCAAGAATCAAGCATTCTGCTTTGCTTCATGCAGGAAATGGCAAGGAAGCAAAAGTACTAGGTCAGCTTTTCCTTTATGTGCTAGGGGCAGTGATGGTGTTGGGTGCTGTGAGGCAGATTGCTTTTGACTCTACTGAGAGTCACAATGACGCCAGGATAACCAACAAAGAACACTAATCCGTGCTTTAGTGTGAACAAAGTGTCTCACAAAACACGATAAATGCTTACAGAGAAGTGTGATCAACTTCTTAGTGATATTGTGTGAACAATTACTGATGAACAGTGTAACAACGAGTGTTGCGATCCAACAGAGTGTAGTGCGACATTCATCAAAGAACACTATTCTTCAATCAACTCAACAGATATCCGGGCATTACTACGGGTCAGATACATATACCCAAGTAAGTGTTCTAACTCGTGATGTACTATTATTGACTGTGCAGTTGAGTCGAAGTTACGAGTTAGTCACTTACCATAAACCCCGGTGATAAGCGGAGTTTTGAGTCCACACAAGTAAGTTTGTCAGCAATGAGCGAATGAAATATGCTGATATAACACCCCCAGGGGTAATTTATAATCTTACAAAATATAATTCATTTCAGCCCGTTGAAAAATGATCAAGACAGGTACTCAAGACCTCGTCTGCAGGGGCGGCTGTGTAGACGATTTGCTGTCTTTTATCAGCTAAGTATTCCCTATATTTAAACAAACTTAGCTGGTAAACCATTTCTCAACAGCAACACTCACTTACAACTTCAAGGATAACCTGCTTCATATGATTCTCTCTGTCCCTTAGAAAACATATAATAAACCCTATCTTGTATATATATATATATATATATATATATATATATATATATATATATATATATATATATATATATATATATATATATATATATATATATATATATATATATATATATAAGGGTAACCGTGGCCAGTGACACCTATGCAACTCTGAGACCTCTCTGTAAGTATAGCTACTGAATTCCCTATACATATGCTTGTGTAGTATATTGTAGATCATATCATCAATGTATACATATAAGCTCTCTGCTCAGCTTGGCCGAGTGGCTAGCATGTGTGACGTCATGCAATGCTGCATGTGAGTGTCAGATCCTCTGCCTCTCTCTCTCAGTCCACAGACAGACCTACAGGCGATTACAGGCAGGCTGGGCTCCCCTCTCACAACTCTGCTAATAAAAGCAATTACAACCCATGTGCGTTTAACTCTGTTACAAAAAAACGCGATTTCTAAAAAGCTTAGAAATCTCCAGTGAATACTAGAAGGGACTGCCCTTCTAGCATCCAGCCTGTTACTGGGTTTTCGTAACAAGTAGTCAGTATCCTGGTCCAATTATCCATTAGAATTCAATAAGAATTATTAGTGCTTCAGGATTACAACTGGTAGGCTACTAACCAGAGAAATTAAAATTTAATAAATTTATTAAGTTGTCTAGGCGTATATCAAATTAAATTAAATCAATATCAACATAATATGAATAATCACTTCTCTCGTGTACAGTATTATTGTGCTGATAGCACATATCACATATTTATGTCTTAAGTACCGTCTGATACATTAATATTTAATAATTCAATATACAAATAAGTTTGAGTGTATGTGTGTAAGTGCTCTAAGTAGTTCGCTATGTCTCACGACTCGACTAGGCTTAAACAAGTGGCTGACAAAGTCCTCTCATAAACTAACTCTATGACCAACTGGCAATCAGAACAGTCTGCTTGAACAATAAAAAGAATGCTAGGCCCAATAGCAATATAACAAGCAACTGTGACACAGAATCAGGATCAAGGAGATAATATAAAGACACAAAGTAGGGACCATCTGCAGATCCTCCACCAAAGTTTCAAAACTCCCAGAATACTGAATCTAAGTTCAGCATAAGAAAATCTCCGACTGTGGCAGTACACAGATACCAGTACAAATTAGGTCAGAAGCTACAGCTCAGGACCTGAGTTGCTCATAGTGTCTAAGAGACACACAACCCCAGTACAACGTCGAAAATCACTAAGTCTAGACAATGTTCTGTGAACAGAGTCTCACAGAACCTATAACAATAATGAGACAGAGACGATCTTCCAACAAGGGCCAATAAGGGAGATTTAGGCACGTCTTGTCTGGAATATGTCCAACCACCAAGCGAGTCTAGACCAGACTGACTACTTCAGGCAAGGTGTGAACACCCACACCCCCTCGATCACGTGATAGCTCTGTGGACAGTTGCTGCCCAGCAACAGAGAAGCCGGCAGAGTAACGAGCCACAAGCGATAATTACAGTAGCTAGACAATCAAGACTTGAACTATGAGCACATAATAATAATATATGAAGGTTACATCCTACCTAACAATATAACTAAGTTAAATAATAATATAAAGCAATATATTTACTATTTAGCTATTATCGCAAATATAAGCAATATAAAATTACATGAAAAGGTAATATACATTATATACATATGCATAATATACATCATATACATTGTGACCCATTCAGGGGTTGCAACAAACTCCAACCATCATATCTCCATCGAACCCTCCCAACAAATGGTGGCAACGGTGGTGTTACACAGAAAAATGGGATTACATGGTGTTGAGAAATGGCATTACCAGCTAAGTTTAAAGAGTTTGTACGTAACTTAGAAAGACAGCTCATCGCCTGCACAGCCGCCCCTGCAGACGAGGTCTTGAGAAGCTGTCGAAGTCATCTCCCAAAGGGCTGTAAAGAGTTATAATTTGTAAGATTATAAATTACCCCTAGGGGGTGTTATGTCAGCATATTTCATTCACTGATGGCTGACGAATTACATACTTGTTTGGACTCAAAAGTCCGCACCTTACTGCCGACTATAGGTTGATTACAAACTCCTTGCGACTCAAGAACTGCGCAGTCCCCCGTACTACAAGAAATTCGTAACCTACCTTGCTCTTGTAGCGTGAGCTATGGTGTTCTTCACACCTTTGACAGGTATCGGTGACTTGATAGAAGCTGAAGTGTCCTTGGATGTCCACGTCTTCCATAGTCTAGGAATACGCACACTGGTACACTATGTTCCACAAGATTTGTCTTTAATATTCACAATCTTATCACTAAAGAAGCTGATCACACTTCTCTTAAGTGTTTATTGTGTTTTATGAGACACTTTGTTCACACTAATGCACAGATCGTTCTTTGTTGGTTATCCTGGCGTCAGTGTCACTCTCTGTAGAGTCAAAAGTAATCTGAAAATGCCACAGCGCCCCATGCCGTCACTCCCCTAGCACAAAGAAAAGGCTGACCTAGTACTTTTGCTTCCCTGCCACTTCCTCGATGAAGTAAAGCAGAATGTTTGATTCTTGCTGTCTTAAGCATAGACAACAATGTCCACTGTCTTTACTATGGTAACAAAGTGGGAGCAGGATTTTTCTTAATTGTCCTGCTAAAGTAAGAGATGTACTGTCTCTTATTAAAATACACTCTGCAACACTCTGCAAGGAGCAGCGGTCACTTGACCACGTCGCATACTCGTACGGCATCTGTGATCAATTACTCACTGTAGCAGTAAACAAGACGCTTGCCCCTTCTGAGAGGGCTGGGCCCCTCAGGGCTGAAAGGGGCTGAAGGGGGCTGATACCCCCCTCCTGGAGAAAATTTCTCCACACTGGGGGGCGGCGGTGGTTCGCTGCAGGTGAACTATTCATCACTTAACATTAATTTGATTTTCTCACTCGCCACCACTGCTGCTTGTCTTTTCTGAACAGCTTTAGTCTGTGCAGTTTCCGGAGAATCACTAATTTTGTTTTCAACACTGTGTAATTCTAACGGCACTAGTTTATTTATTGTCCGCTTATTCACTACACCTTTGCTCAAAACATCAACTGTCCTAATGATTCCATTTGCATCAGGATATATGGTCACAATTTTTCCAAGTGGCCATTGGGACCTCGGACCATCATTGTCGATAATCACTATGTCACCAGGTCTTAAGGACTTATGATTTTCAGGAACACCGGCTCCGTAGAAGTGTTCTCTCAATGAGGTGAGATAGTCTTCTCGCCAAATTTTCTCCCAACGTTCAGTCACTCTATTAAGGTGTTTGAATTTACGTCTGAGTTGCTCAGGTTCGAAATAAGTAGGATCCTCTATGATTTCTTTATCATTCATGGGAGGAACAGGTTCGAGCCTTCTGCCATGGAGTAAATGAGATGGACTTAACACTTCTAAATTGTCCAGATCATCGGTAAGATAAGTTAGAGGTCTGTTGTTAACTCTATTTTCTATTTCAGTCACAACTGTACGGAATTCTTCTAAGTCTATTCTCTGACGATGAAGAGTTTTCCTTAAACAACGTTTTACAATGCCGATCATTTTTTCATAAAATCCGCCGTGCCATGGAGATTTAGGAGGAATGTATCTCCAACGACAACTGCGTTGATTCAGCATCTGTTGTACTTCTGGTTGATCAAAGATCTTGCTTATAAGCAACACCAGCAACAAAGTTCGTTGAATTATCTGAAATCATCAGTCTGGGACATGCCCTTCTGGCTGCAAACCTTCTGAATAATTTGATAAAGGTTTCAGCAGACATGTCAGTGGCTACTTCTAGATGTACTGCTCTAGTTGTAGCACAAGTGAACAAACAGATGTACACCTTGATGGGAACTTTGTCAACTGTTTTGGTTAAAATTATTGGTCCAGTGTAATCTACACCTGTCACCTCAAATGGAGTGATATGACAAACTCTTTCAGAGGGATATGGAGGTGGACCTGGATACTGACATACTCGCATATCGTAGTGACGACAAGTAATACAGTCCTTTATTTGTTTTTTCACACTTTGTCGACCTTGAGGTATCCAGTAGGATTGTCGTATATGAGAAAGTGTGTCAGCTACCCCACCATGTAACACGTTACTGTGGGCGTTTTGCACAATCAGTTTTGTTAGCCAATGATTCTTGGGGATCAATATTGGATGTATGGCTTCTTTAGGTAGTGAAGAATTATGAATTCTTCCTCGACATCTTATAATCTTTTCTGAGTCGAGATAAAGTCCTAAAGAATTAATCATAACAGGTTTCTTTGGGGATTTATCTTGTGTTTCCAGAAATTTATATTCTGTAGAGAAAACATCTTTCTGTATTAGTTTCACCCAGTATTTAATGGGTTCAAGACATTCATAATCAGGTTTTATTCCTTTAATGAATTTATGGACAAGAGCTGTAACTCTTAAGAGTTTACCCAAAGATGAGTATTTAGATCCATCAATGACTATTTCTGTTGTGTCTGCAGTATTTACACAACTTATTTCTGCTGTGTTCAAGCAGACTGTTTCTTCTGGCATAATGTGAGCTTTTTGATGAGGCCAGTTATTTTCATTAGAGAGCCAGTTCGGTCCGTGGAGCCATAATTTATTATCCACAAATTTCTTGAGTGGGACACCACGTGACAACATGTCAGCTGGATTCTCTTAGGTAGAGACATGGAGAAAGAGATAATCTCTCTGCATCTCTATTATTTCTGCTACTCTGTTCTGTACATAGACCAGCTTACTCTTATTATTTCTTAAAACCACTGGAGAACTGCTTCATTATCACTCCAGATCACGGTTTTCTCAATAGTGAGATGATCAAGTACTTTGTTGAGATAGACAGCTAATTTTGTACTTACATAGAGTGCTGTCAGTTCCAATTGTGGTACTGTTCTGACCTTCAAGGGTGCTACCCTGGCCTTTGAAGTAATTAGTGTACTTCCTTCAGCATTACTCATGTAAGCTACAGCGCCATAACCTCTGGTTGACGCATCACAGAACACATGTAATGTGTAATTGTTTCCCTCTTGACCTGTTTGTCTGGGAAATTTAATTTGATGAAGTTGCTTAAACTCCTTGGATATTTCATCCCATGCTTGACTCATTTCTAGAGGCAAGTTCTCATCCCATCCAATTTTGAGCTTCCATGCATCTTGCATAAGCATTTTACCCTTTATTGTAATTGGTGAGACGAGTCCTAGAGGATCAAAACATTGTGATACCTCTGACAGTAAACTACGTTTAGTGAGTGTACTGCATGATTTATTGTTTATCATTTTGAGACTCAAAGTATCTTCCTGTGTGTTCCAATTAAGTCCCAGCATATTGTTGCAATCAGGAATTTCAGTTTCAGGGAAATAAATCTTCTTTGATAAGTTCCCTTAATTGCTTTGAATTTGTATTCCACATCCTTTGAGGCATATTTGCTTCTTTCATCTCCTTGTTAGCTTCTCTGTATAAGGATTTCAAATCCTCATCTTCATTCACAGTACCTTGAAGATTGTCCACATAGAAACTTTTCTTTAAGATTTCTTTGAAGGGACTTTCAGATTTCTTCAAATGTGTATTTAGAGTAGCTTCTAGTAAGAATGGAGAGGATGTTGCACCAAATAATACTGATTTGAAACGATAAGTTTCACAGGACTTTGAGGATCATGTGGATTTTCAGGCCACAAGAATCGAGTATAATCTCTATCTATTTCTTGTAGTCCTACTCTTAAGAAAGCCTTGGAAATATCAGCCGTGTAGGCATGTGGGTTTGTGCGAAATTTCATAAGCACGTCTCCAAGCTTCTCAGTTAGTGAGGGTCCGGTCATCAGACAGTCATTAAGACTTGCTACATCTTTATTTGCACGTGCGCTGCCGTTATATACAACACGTAGTGGAGTGGTTTCAGAATCTTTTCTGACTCCATGGTGCGGGATATAATGAGCGTCTGTCTTCAACTTGTCTTCGACTATTTCCTCAATGAATTTATTGTCCAACTGTTCTTGTATGATATTATCATAGACAGTCAGTAGCTCTGGATTCTTCCTGAGCTCATGTATTTGTGCTTTCATCTGTCCGAAAGCCATGCGATAATTGCTAGGCAGATGTGGTGGATTTAATTTCCATGGTAATCTAACCCAATACTGTTTATCTTTACATTTGACAGTGTCCAAATATTGGTTATAAGTCTGAGACTCTTGTGGGCTTGGTTTATTTACATCAATACCTATCGCATCTAAATCCCACAACTTACCAACTGGTTCATTCATTTCTTCCAGTAATGATAATTTTTGCTGTGGTACATGATCAGCGGTTATTCTCGTAACTAGTACATTTTCCACTGAATCAATATCAGTTTCTTTCCCACTTTGAGAGGGAATGGGACCACATATCATGTGGCCTCCTGCTATTTTCAGCAAGTGAACATCATGTTTACTTACTATATTTTGCACAAAACAGTGATAATAATCACTTCCAATGATTAAATCAATTGGACTAATTGTGCCCGTCTGTATGTCAGGACAGGCTAACTTGACCTTAGCTGCTTTCAGTGCTGCAACTGTTTCTTTTAATCCCTGGATCTGCACAGACTTAGGCAAATCATCTACTACCACAGTTTCTACTGTCTTTTTCCTGTTTCCTAGACCAACAGTGATGCTGGCTAGGTCATATGTCTGTTTACCAGAATTGTGGAAAAAAACAGCTATATCTAACTGTATTTTGGCATAGGGTTGTTTATTCAGTTTCTGCAACACTGTTCTTCTTATGAAGGACCTTTGTGAGCCTTGATCAAATAATGTTAGCACATTGGTTTTGTGTAATTTATTAGATAACTCAACTCGAGCTATCGGGAGAGCAGTTGCTTTAAACTTATCTCTCACATTTAATGCTGTTGCTTGTTGACTTCCTGATTCTGTGGAAGTCTGCTGCTGTTCAGCAAAAGTATTTGGGCATAATGCTGTATGATGTATACCCTTGCATTTAAAACAGTTCTTCAGTGAGCATTTTCCTCCCTTGTGTTCACCTAAACACTTGATGCACCTTTTCAGCTGATGAACACGTTGTTTACGTGCCTCCATTGATGTGTATTGAGTACAATACTGTGCCCAGTGTGTTCCATCACAAAGTACACATTTTGGAGTACGTTTATGTGTGACAGTCTGTTTAGTGTCTGTTGTATTCACAGCTTGATAAATGCCTATATGGGATTTCCTATTCTGTGTTTTAGTGGGAGTAGTTATACTCTTTTTATACTGAGTTGAAGGTTTATTATCCACCAGATTTGTGGATTTTTCATCTTGTCTCGTTGCTTGCATACATGAAACTATTGTTTGTAAACCATTGCTAATTTCCTCACAAGTGAAATAGCGTTTATTGAACATAATATTTAATCGTTCAATAGTTTGTGGTGACAACTTATCTTGTACAATACCACTGATAAACCAATCACATTGCCTTAGGTCATATTTAGCACCTAGAGATCTGAGACTATTGTATAATGTGATTCTAAATGCCTGTAAATCTGAAAAACAATGTTTGGGTGGCTTCAAGCTTGATATTAAGACTGCATGTCTAACTCTAGCCTTATCAGCATCGAAGTAATTGTCTGCTAAGACACGTAAGGCTATTTGATAATTACCTTTAACCACCGGAAATGACTTAATCAGTTCATAGGGTTCTCCCTTCACAAGACATTTAAGGTAATTGAACTTAGCAATCTCATCTATGTCAGTTCGTGAATTTACTATGGATTGAAAACCACTAATGAATTCTTCGTAATTATGACCTTGGAAAATAGGTAATGACAATGTAGGTAAGCTTGGTAATGGGACACTTGTTGTTGTTACAGGTGTAACAGGTTTTTGACCACTAGTTACAGTAGGTCTCTGTGACAGAGTTTTGTGGCAGATAGCCTGTACTCCTGTCCACCTTAATTGTTGATTACTAAAAGTATCCAAAATATTTTTAATTTCATCCTCAGATGGGTCTGATTCAAGAAAATTCTTTTCATAATGTGTATAGTCTGAATTAATTATTTCCAGACGTCGTGTAAATAATTCAAATTTAACCTCAAGATCATCAAAATCTATGTTTGTATCTTGAGTTAATCCTATACAGACTGAAATTAGATTTTCTAATTGTGTAATCTTAGTCTGTAAAGACTGAAACTGAGTTTTCAAACAAGCCATTTTAATGGTATACTGAAAATTCTAGCACCACACTTAGAGTGTTTAAAAAACACTGTACTGCTATAAACAGCTGAGTTTTTGTTATGCTTAAGTCAGCAATAATCAGTCAGGCACTACTGATCTACTAAGCTTAACCTCAGGGTCAATGACCATGAAGGGTACAGAGTACATATGGCTGGTGTTTATGGCTTGAGTTTGCTGTGTCAGCCTGACCACGATGATTAATCGTAAATAACTATGTTATACACTTCATTCACTATACACTATAAATGTCACTGTATAACTGTAAATCACATGTGAATATTACTTACACATATATAAGTTCCTTTAATATA
This sequence comes from Cherax quadricarinatus, assembly GCF_038502225.1. Lineage (NCBI taxonomy): Eukaryota > Metazoa > Arthropoda > Malacostraca > Decapoda > Parastacidae > Cherax > Cherax quadricarinatus. The sequence goes on along the minus strand of NC_091336.1, from coordinate 28,353,269 downwards.
ACAGGTGTATCTATAAGAAACAAACTTTAACACAATCTTGTCTCTTAATTTCTGTTTATAAACATTATAAACACTATGTGTATATACACTCAGACAAACTGAACATCAGTTGGGTTGTTGTTGTCTTAGTCAGCACTTCTTCGAGTTTGGAGCAGTGGATACCGGGTGCCATCCCCCGTTTTCTTGTTGGGTGAGTCACCCAGCTCCTGTTTTCTTTGGGTGAACGCTGGGTGAGCGCCCGTTTTCTTTTGGCTGCCCATTCTCTGTGATTGAGTCTGGAGGGACTCATTTATACTGATTTAAATTGTAAAACACTAGTTTTACAGCTTTTTTCGAAGGACCTTGGCTCGTAGGTTATTTGTACACTGTAGTACAACATATCTGGACCACAGTGTGGCCTTTATGAGGTTCGAAGAACCAATATGTTGAGAAATGGCATTACCAGCTAAGTTTAAAGAGTTTGTACGTAACTTAGAAAGACAGCTCATCGCCTGCACAGCCGCCCCTGCAGACGAGGTCTTGAGAAGCTGTCGAAATCATCTCTCAATGGGCTGTAAAGAGTTATAATTTGTAAGATTATAAATTACCCCTAGGGGGTGTTATGTCAGCATATTTCATTCACTGATGGCTGACGAATTACATACTTGTTTGGACTCAAAAGTCCGCACCCTACTACCGACTATAGGTTGATTACAAACTCCTTGCAACTCAAGAACTGCGCAGTCCCCCGTACTACAAGAAATTCATAACCTACCTTGCTCTTGTAGCGTGAGCTATGGTGTTCTTCACACCTTCGACAGGTATCGGTGACTTGATAGAAGCTGAAGTGTCCTTGGATGTCCACGTCTTCCATAGTCTAGGAATACGCACACTGGTACACTATGTTCCACAAGATTTGTCTTTATTATTCACAATCTTATCACTAAAGAAGCTGATCACACTTCTCTTAAGTGTTTATTTGTTTTATGAGACACTTTGTTCACACTAACGCACAGATTGTTCTTTGTCGGTTATCCTGGCGTCAGTGTCACTCTCCGTAGAGTCAAAAGTAATCTGAAAATGCCACAGCGCCCCATGCCGTCACTCCCCTAGCACAAAGAAAAGGCTGACCTAGTACTTTTGCTTCCTTGCCACTTCCTCGATGAAGTAAAGCAGAATGTTTGATTCTTGCTGTCTTAAGCATAGACAACAATGTCCACCGTCTTTAGTATGGTAACTGGTAAGAGATGTACTGTCTCTTATTAAAATACACTCTGCAAGGAGCAACGGTCACTTGACCACGTCGCATACTCGTACGGCATCTGTGATCAATTACTCACTGTAGCAGTAAACAAGATGCTTGCCCCTTCTGAGAGGGCTGGGCCCCTCAGGGCTGAAAGGGGCTGAAAGGGGCTGTAGGGGGCTGATACACCCCTCCTGGAGAAAATTTCTCCACACCTGAGGCTAAAGCCTTGTCTAAGGGAAAGGTAAAAGTTACACACATCTCAGACAGAAACAGGCATCCCAGGGCTATCCCTGTCAAAACAAAAAGTGCTAAAGCAGCATTTTTTAGTTCAATGGGTTGGTTAGGCAAAAATCTTAGTGAGGAAAATATATATTTATTCGTCATAACATTATATACACACTCTAGAAAACACCTTCTTATGTCTACTATCTTAAACGCCCAAATAACGGTGCACAAGAAGCGGGCGGCTGGAGAGTCCCGGAAAACTTAGCCTAGCAATGCCAGGCCTTCACTACTCCAATACCGATCCCATTTCTTATTTCCTTATTCATCCCACAGCACCCTGACCAAGTCAGAGCCTACGTGAGCATAAAGGTAAACCATAGAAGAGCCTATGTCTTGTGCCAGGTTTCTGTGGCTAGTGTACTCACTTGAGTCTTTTTGTTGTTCCTTGTGTTCCAGATGGTGATGCCATCCTCGTTGACAGAAATCCTTGCAATGTAAAAAGGTATTTTTCGAGTAACCTTCACATGTTGTTAATGTTTGTAAGAGCAGTCTCTTTACAGTTGATACCTCGTGTCACAGTGCTCGACTCAACGAATACCTGTGTTGTCAACAGTGTTCATTTCTTTTCCCCTGTGCTTGCAGTGAGAGATAGTAGATCCATTCTCCCTTGCTCATATTGTGTGTTATAGCGTTACTTTTTTTAATCTGAGAGAGTCATCCACTCCACCGAGTTTGTTCACTCATATAATAAATAATAAAATCAAAACAGAGGAAAATATAAAGACTATACAAATAAACAATGTGACAAAAACAAGCACACAGAATTACACACATACACAAGCAATCACGTATTATACAACGGGATACTTCATCTGGCATATTACTAGGCGTGGCTTCCGCCTGCCAACACACAATGTATCCAAGACTTAATCTAAGAACTCAGGTGCCTTAAAGAGCACAACAATACGTTAATTTGGGCGACTACCACGGTGTTATTATCATTGACTAAGCATAGGCATTACAGTTCAAAGGTGGAACAGGATGACGCTACCATTCACAACAATGAAAATATCTAATATAACAAAACGAAACTACACTGTGATATTTGACATCTCAATAAACACAAAGAAAAGACAATGCAAGCAGCTATAAGTGAACTTATACACTGACGAGAGGCAAACATTGAAAAATACTGCTTCCACATGTAGTTCAAGCTCCATCACAGCTTACAGAAAAACAAATACTTTCATAGATACATATACTATTGCAAAGCACACGAACACGGCATAAAGTATAAACAGAAATAAGAAAATGTTCAACTGTGCTAGGAAGCACACCATGTACAGAATGTATACTAATGACTTGTAATTGAGGCATAAATGACGAAAAACATTCCTAAAAATTGTATATACAAAGCACGTAAGATATATCGTCATCACCGTTACATAAGAGACGCACATAAACTCGGAGAACACAAAACATTCACGCACTTGACAAACACAATTAGACACAGCTGACCATCCCGTTAGGTTACCCACTGAACACTCACAACTATCTCAAATCTCGTAACTCCAAGGCTTTATATTCAGGCGGGAAGTCTCTCTCCCATCTCCCCTCATATACCAACCTATTTCGACATTTTGTCCTATAAATAGTCCCCGCTAAAACCCTAATTCTACTGTTAACATCAACGTGCCTCATAGCCCATGACACTAAAATATAATCGGCCACAACATACGACACCGCACGTTGTACACGCAAGTCAACCCCACCTACATCAAAGCTCAACACCCGGAGTACCGACAAACCTCCCCCCCCACCAAACGCAAAACCCTACTGAACCACTCTCGTACCATACCTAAAGTCTCACAGAAATACACAACGTGAAAAGCAGATTCCTCCATCCCGCATGCTGGACAACCCCAGTCTTCCCCCAAACGCCTATTATACAACACCACCCCGGACGGCAAGATTCCAGGTAAAAATTTAAAAACCACTTCCCGTACTTGAGCAGGCAGATGCAACTGTTGAACCCACCTTCATATATCACCCCACACATACATGGGATACATTCCTTCAACTTGCATCACGACTACCTCCCTACCCGCCCTTTCTAAAGTACATAATTTTACACAGCGCACATCCCTCATGTGCAATAATATGCGAAGCATCGTGTCGCACCTAATTAAATTCCTCCCTCCCCACCACCTGCGCAGGTCGTGATACAATTCACTTAACCCACCATGCATCCCACCCAGTCGGAGAAAATGACGCTTCACGTAACATGCCATGACACGAGCCTGTAAAGGAATGATACCCAACCCTCCCTGATGCATTGGTGTCTCCACCATTTCTCTTGTGAGCCAATCGCAACCTGAACCCCACAAAAATCGATGAACTCTATGCAAAAGACGTTTGACGTCCCCCTGCAACAGAGAATACAGTGCAGCAACATGCCATACTTTGCTATAAAGCAGGACATTAATGACCACCGCCCTCTGATGCAGGGTTAAATGTCACGGCCGTAGACTATTTAAGTGTCTGAAGACACTATGTACAACCCTCCCTGAATTACACGCCATCACCTGATCGACCTCCCGCATATAATGAATACCACATATAGTGATACGATCAACCACAGTCCACCCCTCTGCATCCACCCTATCCCCCACCCACTCCCCCAACTCCATAATCTTCGATTTTTCTCTATTAACACACATCCCCGTAGCCTTGCCAAATATGTAAACAAGTCTCCCAACAAAACCCAATTGCTCCCAAGAATGTAATAACACAGTAGTATCATCTACATAACCCACAAGGGTCGGTCGATCACTACTCGGACCCCACGATGTCTCTACTCCCCGTCCACAAACAGCCCAGTAAAAAGGGTCCTGGATACATGCAAAAAGCATTTGAGACATGGGGCATCCCTGACAAATGCCCCTGCTCAAGTGTACAAAAACACCTAACTTGCCATTAACTTGTACTTTAAATCCCGCTCCATTGTACAATGAACGGGCCCACATGATGACCTCATTTCCAAAACCCTGCCATCTCATAAATTTCCACAGAACCTCCCTTTCCACACTATCAAAAGCGACTCATCAGTCTAAAGCCAAAACACCACCCCCACTCCTCACCCTGCATTCCTCAACCAACTCCCTGATATTCCCATGACCATCATACATTGACCTACCTGGCACACCAAACTGACTCTTTTGGATTACCTTATCAAACACTTTCTTAATTCTATTCATCAAAATTTTCGTATATAGTGTATAGTCACTACACATCAACGATATGGGATAGTAGTCCTTAATCGCTAATGGCACATCACATTTCCTAAGACCAACACTGCCATACGCTGAAACAGACCTAACAACCCCCTCCCTCCTTCATCGCATTGAGTAAACGAACCATAAAAGTTCGTATTACCTCCCAATGTTTGATATAAAATTCACAAGGGATGCCATCAATGCCTGGAGCCTTCCCCTTACTCATTCCTTGTAGTGCCTCCCACACCTCTGCCTCAGATATAGGCCCACCCATGAGAAGGCGATCATAATCATTTAACTCGCATCGTACTCCTCTCTCCAAATCCTGTATCGCATGCTCACTCACGTCTTTACTTTGCATCTGGAGCTTACTCCAAGTATTGACATAAAAACTTATCCCCTCAGTTGTTGTTAAGACCTGTCCCTCACTATACCCATCAACTTCATCCTGCACCACTAAACTCACAATTTCAGTCGCTTTTTGCCTTTGTGTCTGACTTCGTAAGACACAAGCAGACGGCTTGTCACCCCACAAAGCCTCCTCCACCCCACTCGAAATGTGCGCCCCATCGAAAACCTTATTTTTCAATACCTGGATTTGTTCTTTAGGAGCGTCGATCTCATCCACTGGGTAAACCCCAGATACCTCTCCCTGCGCATAACATTGTCGCAGATGACCCTCCAGGTACCTCAGAAAACCATACTCCAAGCGAGTGGCCTCCTTACCCCGATGCACATAAAAATCCTTAATTCGAGGCTTCACAACCTCATCCCACCGTCGTACTAAATCCCACCCCTCCAAGGAGTCTACTCCCATAGACGCCCAGAAGTCAGCGAATAGTTCCCAATCATCCGCACTTTGTAGAATTGGCATATTCAGTTTCCAGTATCCCTTAAAACGATGCGGGAGACCCCCCCAGTCGAGCTCTACAAAAACTCCCCGGTGGTCAGAGAAAAAGACACTCAATACACGCACATTGATTACGACCACCCGCTGAGACACATACACCCTATCTAAACATGCCACATAGCCCCTACGCTCAAAAGTATGCTCAATCCCCAAATCACATCCTCCGTGTACATCTACCAACCCTAACCCAGACAACAAGTCATCCAAAACAAGAGGACAGAAACCCGCCCCCCTTGGTTCAATGTCTTTACCGTGCACCACACAGTTCCAGTCACCACCGACCACTGTAATATCCAGCAGGGACCTCAAATAATATACTAAGACATCTCTAACGAAAGTATTTTTAATATTAACATCATGTTCAGCCGGCCCATATACCCCTACAAAACCAACCCTTCTACTACCCCAATCCCCCACGACTCGCACCACGTGACCCTCCCCCCCCTTCCTCCCAATGTCTCATCACAAATGGGCTGGTCGCTTTTATCAACGCAGCTACCCCACCTTTCAGACGTCTGGTGTGAGTCACAAAATGTCATACCCATCCATCTCAAACAAACTTCCTTCCTTATGGTAATGTTCTTGCAAAAAACACACATCCACTGCAAAACGATTCAACCACTCACGCACCTGCACACACTTTCTGACAGATTTCAAACCATTAACATTATTAATAGTTTCACACCTAACTGTGTTAAAGGTGGCTTTCCTCTAGGGGCTACCCCTCCCTTTTTCTCTTTGCGTTGGCAAGCACCCAAAGCACTTCCCGCACTTTTGGCAATCCCCGTTGTTATGCAGAAAGGTGGGATATCTGGGGGCTTGAGCCTTGTCTAAGGGCAAAGGTAAAAGTTACACACATCTCAAGCATAAATAGGCCACCCAGGGCTATCCCAGTCAAAACAGAAAGAGCTAAACCAGTAGGTGTACTTCAATGGGTTGGTTAACAGAGGGTTAGGCAAAAATCCCAATTAGGAAAATATATCTATTTATTCAACATAACACTATATACACACTCTAGAAACGCCCAAATGATGGTACACAAGAAACAGCTGGCTGGAGGTCCAGCCACCATAACCACTAGGCCTAGTCAGTGCCAGGCCGTCACTACTCCACTACAAACCCCATTTCTTATTTCCTCACTCCTCCCACAGCATCCTGACCATGTCAGAGCCTAGGTGAACATACAGGTAAGCCATAGAAGAGCCTATGGCTTGTGTTAGCTAAACAAAAGGAGTGCACGACTACAAACTTAGCTTAAATACACAGGATCTCCGACGCCAGCCTCCACACCATGCTGACTCCACGTGACTGCCCCAAGCCACGCTTACCCCGCATACCCAAACACACTTGGAAAATAACTACCTAGAAGGATTTCTTTATAATTACAGTTAGAGTACTTTACAGTGCCCCCAAATGCACATTATGAATTATAAAATTATTATTTACAATTACAACATTCATACTATTATGGCACACTTCTCCACTATATGTACATTACAATGTCATGCAGAACCCTGCATAACACCCCCACCCCCAGACCATAGGTCTCACTGTGCTAGCGGGGTCCCTAAGGACACCGCTAGGCAAAAGAAAAAAAAGAAAATAAACCCCACATTAAGGTCTGAGGCAATGGACAAAATGATAACTGGGGAATGACCACCATACAATCATGGTCTTTTGGTACTACAAATATGAAATATTAACAAACTGAGGTACTAGATTGCAGACATGTGAAACTCGCCGAACATAAAAGTGATCAAGTTCTGTGCCAAACGAGCCCACAGTCACACTCTTAGACAACTGTGTTAGGAAAAGGCACCATCACAACACAGCACTGGCCAGGCACTGGCATTGAAGCATTTTACCTAAATTACATCAAGAAAACTTATAAACGAGCAAGTTAACTTTGTACAAAAGTGCCCCTGAGTAATGCCGTGTTATGAAGTAACACCAGAGTTCAGTATGTTGCAAGGCAGACCAAACTGTATGTGCCACCAAAAAAACTTTTAAACAGTAAGTACATTTTCCAGGAATAGTTCAAGGAAAAGAAAAACAGATTTTACATGTTAAATTCTACTTAGAAAGCAACATCACATTATCACTCCCATCTCACAGCAATTTTTAGTAAACAAAACTGGTTCCCCATGACACACCTCCAAAGGGGTCCAGGGGTCAAGACATCATTGGAGTCGGACGGGATAGCCGCACACTCCCTAGAAACAGCATCTTCAGACATGTCAGTACTTGGAGTGCTCTCCTTGTGAATTTCTGCCTCAACAGTATGAACTCTCGAACTCTCCAAATCTCGCACTTTAGCTATCTGATCAGCATCATCTACACGTAATCTCACCTCATCAGAACATGGCACAGAATCAGACTCAGGCGATGCTAATAGGTCACTCAACGCAGATACAATGTCGGCCTCCATATCACCTGCCTCTCTTGCTAGAGGGATTTCACTGTTCACATGTTCCACCTCGTCAAGGGAGGCAGTCCCAGGTAGAGTCACACAAGATGACTCTAGTAGCATGGCCCGATCAACCTCAGCACTCCATGATGTCAGGCACGCAGAGTTCTCGACAACCTCCTCTTCCGGAGCCTAACGGGGTACCTCACCTTCAGGACGACGACACCACGCCCCGAGGGCAGCTGGCGCTGAACACATTGAGCCACTATGTGATCCAAAGCGCCACAGAGGCGGCAAGTTCTTCTCTGTCCAGGATATGTAACATACACCTGGGAACGAAAATCCTCCAGGTGTACGTACGAAGGAATCGGCTGATGCAGGGACATTTTCAATGTAAATGATCCCTCCTGAAGACCAGCATAGTGGCCGTCAGACCACCTACCCATGGTGACAGGTGGATCTTCCCATAACGTTCAAAAACGTCATGTATACCAACTTCATTGGTCTCAAAAGGCACGTTTCGCACACGTACCCACGTATAATATCGTGAAATGTCATGCAACTGGACAGAAACTGCTGGGGTGACTTGCTTACTTATATCCTGGTACTGGGTCACAATCTTCTCGTAAATCTGAGTGTCACAAAACTTGACGAAGATCCGCGAAGTTCCATTCAAGGCGACGCCAGAGAAGGATTCACGTTGAATGCCATATGTATCACGAATGATTGCTGGCATTAACACATTTATGGATTAGCTGGTGATGGAGCCCTGTGTTAGTTGAATACAAACAGTATTAACACGCCGGCGAAACGCAGTTGCCATTGTAGTCGATGTTGTAAAAACTCTTTGTGCTTTCTCTGCTTATTTACATTACTTCTGAGGGGTTGACCTGGGTTTGCAAGTTAAGCCAAGCCTGTCTGTGTGAAGGGTTAAGCCAAGCAAGCCAGCCAACTAACCCAGGTGACTAACCCCCAGTACTCAAGCAAGCCACGTGAGTTCCAGCCTTTACCATCACTTTGTGCTCCCAGTTCTAAATCATCCTGAGTGCTTATACCATCCCAGTGGTGTTGTGATGTGTTTTAAGCCAGTCTGGCTTAGAATATTCTGGTGCCTAGTGTGGGTGTACCCAGAGCACATGGGTTACGCCGCTCATCCAGTCGGCCTAGGCCACTCATGCAGAGTCTCAGCGTGCTGCCTCCCTCACCCACACCTACCCACCACCATTGTTTTTCACCCTTATATTGGGGCCTAGCACTTTATTGTACAGACTGCATAGGGGGACAAGACACAAGATTGCTCCTTCGTCCCTGAGCGTCAACGTAAAAGCATTCTATGTGTGTCTGTCGTCGATGTAAGTGCCAATTCCTCGAGAAACCGTCGAGTGGAGATCGTCGCCAGTCCACGTGACTCAACCACCACAACCTCTACCACAACCTTGCCTTCGCCTCTCCACTATCAACATATAGAGACCTTTGCGAGTGTAGAGACATTTTTCAGTTTACAGTGATTTCTTAGTGACATTTAGTGACTTTTGATTAGACTTAATGTTCATTACATTCTGTTTGCAATATTTTTTTTTCCTTCAGTGTTTAAATTTTTCTGATTTATTTTTATATCGATTGTGTTGTGTTCTGTTTTTTTCATATATACTTGAAGTAAGAACTTGAACACTTTCCCTGTTGTGTGCAATATATAAGCAGTTTAAACTTGTGTTTACACTTCACAATTATCTTGTCTTCACAGTAATGTGCTCCTTGCCTAGTTTGCACTTCACAATTATCTTGTCTTCACAGTAATGTGCTCCTTGCCTAGTTTACACTTCACAATTATCTTGTCTTCACAGTAATGTGCTCCTTGCCTAGTTTACACTTCACAATTATCTTGTCTTCACAGTAATGTGCTCCTTGCCTAGTTTACACTTCACAATTATCTTGTCTTCACAGTAATGTGCTCCTTGCCTAGTTTACACTTCACAATTATCTTGTCTTCACAGTAATGTGCTCCTTGCCTAGTTTACACTTCACAATTATCTTGTCTTCACAGTAATGTGCTCCTTGCCTAGTAATTCATGCAGTGAAGTATTTCAGTAACTTGTTATTTTATCTTCTGCGCCACAACCCAGTCTTCTCTCTCATTTATTTTTTTTCCCAGCATTTCCTTTTGTACTCTTGCTGATTTTTTATTAATTCATATCCCATTCTTCCCCAGTGCATTTTATTCCCATTTTACTGTGTTGAACATTCTTTTGTGCTAATTCTTGTTATTTAGTCAGTGTCTAATTTGTTCCATCTCCACAGACAATAGTGACATTTGTTACAAATTTTTGTGACCCCAAGACCTTATTGCAAGAAAATTATTATAGTAATGTGCATATTGGTGTTTGTGTTTCTGCACTATTGTAATGTTAACCTTTCTCTGTTTTGTAATTTATTCATATTATTCATATTTCATTGAACAAATTCACTCTCAGTGTAATTTTAACTTTTCTTTTAAAGTAAATTGTTGTTTTGCTTGTTCAGTAAGTGTTGTTTAAGCTGCAATTAAGAGTTAATGTTTCAATCACTTCATTTCTGATAATTTTTCTGGTAAACTGCATTTTCTTGTGTGTGTAATTTTTTTATTATTGCAATACTGACTCATTCTACAACGACTTTTGTGTAATATTGTGCTGACATTAAATTTTCCTTTCAGAAAATTTTTATGTAGTGTTGTGTTGTGCAGTAATTTTTTAATAGTAATTGTTATTTGCAATATTGCTACAGTTTATTTCAGTGTAATATTCTGTGATTTAAGTTTTACATTTCTTGTGTTCTGTGCATAATATTTTATTCTTTGTGTGTCACTTTATTTATTTTTTTTTACAGAATTGCTTTTCCAATCCATTTTTATTTTGCACAAGATTTACTGATTCTATTTAATCATTTTTGATTGATTTATCGTTTATTGTTGAATTTCTTTATTGAATTAAGAGTAAAGACAACTCACTAGGAGGCCTGGTCACAGACCGGGCCGCGGGGCGTTGACCCCCGGAACTCTCTCCAGGTAAACTCCAGGTAAACTGTGCCACAAATTCAATTTAAAGTAAATTTGATCTGAGTCAAGTACAAGTTCTCTTGATTATCAAAGTGTTGCTTATCCAGTTGAGTGTTTTATGTGAGTTTTCCTTGATCTACAGTGTGACTTGTCATTTTTTTTACTTATGCAGAATTGTTAAGTATTTTATTTCCATTTAAGTTTACTGTGTCATATATTCTCTTTGTTATTCTTGCTTATGTATTTGAGTAAGTTCCCTGAGAAGATGTCCCAGTCACTTCTGTTTGCTCACTTAGTGTATCATGCCAGTCAAAGTAAATATGAATCAGTCCACAGTCCTAATAGTCTCTTACTGACTGAAAGACAATACCTAGCTTGACAATATGATTGTTCTCACAGTTTGTATCTGAGATTTGTTAAAGTGCTGCAAAATATGAAGTTCAGATTAAGTTCCTATTGATCCGTGAATTACTTATTAACGTAGCCGAGCGGTCAGGCACTAGTAATACTGTCACTCCTGTCCGGAATCCAGCCACAATATCGCGCACGCAGGATAGTATACAGTTACCTCGGATTTCAGAGGAACCCTGGGTGCTGAGACTACTATCCCTGCGATGGCGACTTGTTCAAGTAGTCGTTCCTCCCAGGGGATGCCTTGCAAAGAACTTTACTTGCAACGAGTTATGCTATCTCTCGCTGATGTCACAAGCCGTTGCAGAAAGACGTTTCTTTGGCTAGTGTGCTCACTTGAGTGTTTTTGTTGTTCCTTGTGTTCCAGATGGTGATGCCATCCTCATTGACAGAAATCCTTGCACTGTAAAAAGGTATTGTTCGAGTAACCTTCACATGTTGCTAACGTTTGTAAGAGCAGTCTCTTTATAGTTGATACCTCATGTCACAGTGCTCGACTCAACGAATACCTGTGTTGTCGACAGTGTTCATTTCTTTTCCCCTGTGATTGCAGTGAGAGATAGTAGATCCATTCTCCCTTGCTCATATTGCGTGTTATAGCGTTAGTTTTTTTAATCGGGGAAAGTCATCCACTCCACCGAGTTTGTTCATTCCTCCAGTAAGAAAGAACAGATCCCTTGCGGTCTAGTGTGACACGATTCCTGCTCCAGGAAGATCTTATTCTGACTGTGAAGTCACCAGCACCCATTAGTGACTTTGTAATGAGCCAAGAATTACTGTATCTAACAGCCGAGCTGAGTACCCCAAGCCGAAGGGTATATCAATTGGTAATTCCAAAGTCACTAGTAAATGTAGCTCTACAGCTAGTTCACAATGCACCAGGTGTTGCACACCCTGGTATGGATCGTTCTGTGAGACAAGCCAGAATGAAATAGTTTTGGCCACGTATGGTAAATGACATTTCCGAGTATGTTAAGAAATGTAGTGTCCATATGCAACATAAAGGAAATGTCAACGGTCCAAATCCTATCCAGGTGTATCCCACCACGAGTGAACCATGGGAAAGAGTTGCCATAGATCTGTTAACCAGTTTCCAATTTTCCCTCCAAGGCAACAAGCATCTTTGTGTTATGGAAGATCATTTCACTAGATATTGTGAGTTAGTTATATTGCAGATAAGACTGCCGAGACTGTAGCTAAAGCTTTCAAGGAGCATATAATCTGTAGACATACCACCCCTAAGTCCCTAGTAACCGATAATGGAGGTGAATTCTGCAATGATATTCTTGAAAATTTGTATACTTTGTACAAAAACTCTAAGTCAACCATTGTTCCCCATCATCCTGCGAGTAATGGTTTGGCAGAACGAACAAATAAGAAAGTTCTTGATGTCCTGAGAGCCACTATCAACCCCAATAGTGAAAGATGGGATGAGTCATACATGATGTGCAGTGTCCTATAAATTCTGCTTACAATGCTTAGATAGGTGACACTCCACATTGTGCATTGTACGGTGTAGACAAGCATTTGCCGTATGAATTGTTATATTCTAACCCGAAACCCAATTACAATCCTGATGATTTCATAGCAACTCGTACCAGTCTAGCTCAAGGTGTTTTCAGAAGTCTCCGAGAAACGCTTCGTAAGTCAACAGCAGAATTTACAAGAGTAACTAATAGCCGTGCTAAGCCGACCAAGGTTAAAGTGGTTTCGAGAGTAATGCTGACTAACCTCAACAAAACATCCGCAATGCCTAAGCTCGATCAAAAGTTTGTTGTTCCTTATCAAGTAGTTGAACATATCAGTGGCAATAAGTATAAAATTAGAGAAATTAGTTCTGGTCAGTATAAAGAATCGCATTTAGATGATATGAAGTTAGTATGCCATGCTGAGGATGATATTTCTACCCAGACTAATGTGACAGACGCTGACAACCCTCCAGACTCTGTACCCTCTACCTCTAACACTCAGTCAGATGATTAACCTGAATGTCATTATTCTTTGCATACATTACAAGTAATGAGAAACCCCCAAGTATCTTTTTTATATACTCATTCAGATCTCCCTCATTCAATGCATGTGTTAGCCATTGATCCTCCCAGAGACGATAACCATTGTGCATTTGTAAATCTTACCCTCGCAGAGTTGGGTTTAAATGTACATAGCCTGTATAATTAGATGATCAAGTTGAATGAAGTTGTCAGTTGTGTGTTTTGTTACTAGCTGATCAGTTTTCAATTTTTTTTGTTTGTTTTGTGTTCACGTTCCCTCCGAATTCTAAGATTTAGCAGTAATGATCTGTGTGTGCCAGGACTGCCTTTGCTGTTAATTACTTCCTCCTTTGAAAATACATATTCTTCCTCAGAATCCGTAGAGTGCATGAATACAGACTGATCGATCAATTCTATTCTTTATTATACTGCAGTTTGTTCTAATGCATTACGTAAATCACCATCCATTAATATAACATCCATTCCAATGTAAGACCGAGCTTTCAATATAGCTACTGAACTCCCTATACCTATGCTTGTGTAGTATATTGTAGATCGTATCATCCATGTATACATTTAGGCTCCCTGCTCAGCTAGGCCCAGTGGCTAGCATGTGTGACATCATGCGATGCCACATGTGAGCGTAAGATGCTCTGCTTCTCTCTCAGTCCATGGCTAGACCAGCAGGCAGTTACAGGAAGGCTGGGATCCCCTCTCACAACTCTGCTAATATAAGTGATTATAACCCAACAAGTGTGTTTATCTCCATCCATCATATCTTCACGGAACCCTCCCAACATCCCTTGAAACATTGCACAGCTCCTGATGACTCACTGAGAAGTGTGAAAGTACTTGAGCTAAAGATTTCCATCCCCTGTGGCTTGTCTTGCATATTATATATATATATATATATATATATATATATATATATATATATATATATATGTATATATATATATATATATATATATATATACATACATATATATATATATATATATATATATATATATATATATATATATATATACATATATATATATATATATATATATATATATATATATATATATATATATATATATATATATATATATATATATATATATCAGAAGTGAAGTATGCCACAGCCCGTTGTCCAACCCAAAAGGAACCCCAAGTGCAGAGGTCTGACAGAAGTTAAAAAGTGTCCTGATGGAGCTACTATGCTACCCTGGTAAGATGGAAAGCAGATTGCGTGGGGCTAGATCTGAGCTGCCACATTGGGAGACACCTACTTGCCATACTCCGTAGTGGAAAGGGGTGGTGCTGCCAGCCACAGGGAGACCCAGAAGACCCGCAAATATGAAGTCCTTCCCCACTGCTATAACTTCACCCAAATAGGGTCAGAGACCCTTGGAGTATGGGGCAAGTTTGCTTTAAAGTTCCTCAAAGAGCTGAGAGAAAAAACTCATCATAGAAACCAAGGACCACATGGCTGCCAGCTTCCTCATTCAGAGACACAGTGTTGCGATCCAGAGAGAAATTACCTGCAGAATTCTGGGCATGCAGCCCACTGCCGGGGAGCTGGACGAAGTATTCGAGATGTAGCTCTGAGTTGTTATCTGTGCTGTTTTACTCCACATTGTATTTTTGTCAATGTATTTTGTCTTTAAATAAAGCATATATAGAATATATACGGGGTGGTAGGAGAAAATTTTCAAACAACTTCAAGGAGAACTTTGAGTTTTTCTTGAAGCAAGATTATTCTTTTCTCCGCGGATGAGGGTCCCCTGGACAGTTCTAGAGGTGGTACCTCTCCCTATATATATATATATATATATATATATATATATATATATATATATATATATATATATATATATATATATATATATATATATATATATATATATATATATATGCAAAACAATCACTATGAAAGAATATTGAAATTCTAAGCACATTCGTGACTTCTCACATTATCAAGGAACTATAAAAGTAATATGTCAAAGGAAGGCATATAAAAGGTCTAGACCACACCTCACCATCACATCCCACAACAAAGCAACACCTGACTCGCGACAACACGCGACTCATAAGAAAGGAGGAACACTGCAGCAGGCCCACTGGCCCAACTAGACAGGTCCTTCACGACATCCCACTAGCAAAATATTCTACCCAAGAATTAAGATTTATTATTTGTCCAATGTATTATTAAATTCTTCCCAAATTTTATTAATTATATATGGATCTAATTTACATAGACCAAAGGAAATATTCATATTATTGTCAAAACTGCTTTTTATGAAACAAGATTCAATTATATTCCTGTCGACCATGGACTTGCTTGATACAACTTTTTCAACATTTTGAAAATCAATTGGATGGTTAAAATCTCTCACATGAATAAATAGAACATTGGAATCTTGTCCAGTTCTAATGCTATATTTATGTTGTTTTAATCTTAGTTCGAGACTTTTACCAGTTTGACCGTAATAACCTTTATCGCAAATTTTACAAGGAATCTTAAAAACACATCCATCAGCATTTTGGGGGAATTCTTTATCAAAAGTTATTTTACTGTATCAAGATTGTTAAATGCAACTTTGATATTAAAAGTCTTAAGAAGAGAAGGTATATCAACCAAGTTTTCATGGTAAGGGAGAACCAACATATTTTTAGTTGAATAAGGCTGGTTGTCCCTTTTTGGGTTGTAAAAAGTATTTCTAGCAATTTTAAAAGATTTATCAGTTACGTTTCTTGTGTATTTCAAATCATTAGTTATTTCATAAATTTTGGATATTTCTTTATCTATGAATTCTGGACTACAAATATGCAAAACTCTCAAAAACATTGATGAGAAAACAGACAGTTTAACTCTGTGAAGAATAATAGTGGACATAGGAACAGTTATTTGTAGGCTTTCTGTAAATTTTTAATTTGAATTCTTTATTACCCTTAATAATTAAAACATCTAGAAAAGGCGAAGAATTAGTTTCCTCAAACTCAACAGTAAAGTTTATAGAATTGGCTAAGCTATATAATTTAACAAGGAAATGGTGTATATCTACATTCTTGGGCATAAGACACAAAATATCATCAACATATTCGAACCATTTAGCTCTATTAGGGGGGATTGTATTAAGCAATCTTGTTTCAAAAAATTCCACATATAGGTTACTAAGAACAGGTGAAAAAGGATTTCCCATTGTCATATCAAACTTATCATTAAATACAAATTTTGCATCAACAATGCAAAGTATAATAAGTTTAATGAGAGTAGGACTGGGCAATGGTAAATCATAAACTTATTAAACTCTGCATCACTGATGCAAAATTTGTATTTATTGATAAGTTTTACACTCAGAAGTTTGGTATGGCAATGGGAAATCCTCTTTCATCTGTTCTTAGCAACCTATCCGTGGAATGTTTTGAGACAAGATTGCTTAACATAATCCCCCCTAATAGAGATAAATTAGGGAAGAATTTAATTATACATTGGGCAAAAAATAAATCTTAATTCTTGGGTAGAATATTTTGTTAGTGGGATGTCGTGAAGAACCTGGCTAGATGGGCCAGTTGGCCTTCTGCTGAGTTCCTCCTTATGAGTTGCGTGTTGTCGCGCCTCAGGTATTGCTTTGTTACGGGATGTGATGAGGAGGGGTAGTCTACATCTTTTATGTCTTCCATCGACGTATTAATTTTATAGTTCCTTGATAATGTGAGAACTCACGAAAGCTCTTGGAATTTCACTACTCTTTCACCTGTTTATTGTGATCTTATTGAATATATATATATATATATATATATATATATATATATATATATATATATATATATATATATATATATATATATATATATATATATGCAAGGAATTCGCGAGAGGTGTGAAAGTGGATGTGTGAGGGTAGAGGTGTGAGAGTGGAGGTGTGAGGGTGAAGGTGTGAGAGTGGATGAGTGAGGGTGGAGGTGTGAGAGTGGAGGTGGGAGGGTGAAGGTGTGAGAGTGGATGAGTGAGGGTGGAGGTGTGAGAGTGGAGGTGGGAGGGTGAAGGTGTGAGAGTGGATGAGTGAGGGTGGAGGTGTGAGAGTGGAGGTGGGAGGGTGAAGGTGTGAGAGTGGATGTGTGAGGGTGGAGGTGTGAGAGTGGAGGTGGGAGGGTGAAGGTGTGAGAGTGGATGAGTGAGGGTGGAGGTGTGAGAGTGGAGGTGTGAGGTTGGAGGTGTGAGAGTGAAGGTGTGACGGTGGAGGTGCGAGAGTGGATCTGTGAGGGTGGATGTGTGAGAGTGGAGGTGTCAGGGTGGAGGTGTGAGAGTGGAGGCGTGAGGTTGGAGGTGTGAGAGTGGATGTGTGAGGGTGGAGGTGTGAGAGTGGAGGTGAGGGAGTGGAGGTGTGAGAATGGAGGTGTGAGGGTGGAGGTGAGACAGTGGAGGTGTGAAGGTGGAGGTGAGACAGTGGAGGTGTGAGGGAGGAGGTGTGAGGGTGGAGGTGTAAGAGTGGAGGAGTGAGGGTGGAAGTGTGAGGGTGGAGGTATCAGGGTGGAGGTGTGAGGGTGGAGGTGTGAGGGTGGAGGTGTGAGGGTGGAGGTGAGACAGTGGAGGTGTGAGAGAGGAGGTGTGAGGGTGGAGGTATAAGAGTGGAGGAGTGAGGGTGGAAGTGTGAGGGTGGAGGTATCAGGGTGGAGGTGTGAGGGCGGAGGTGTGAAGGTGGAGGTGTGAGGGTGGAGGTGAGACAGTGGAGGTGTGAGAGTGGAGGTGTGAGGGTGGAGGTATAAGAGTGGGCGAGTGAGGGTGGAGGTGTGAGGGGGAGGTGTAAGAGTGGAGATGTGAGGTGGAAGTGTGAGGGTGGAGAGGTGTGAGGGTGGAGGTGAGACAGTGGAGGTGTGAGGGTGGAGGTGAGACAGTGGAGGTGTGAGGGTGGAGGTGTGAGGGTGGAGGTGTAAGAGTAGAGGAGTGAGGGTGGAGGTGTGAGGGTGGAGGTGTAAGAGTAGAGGAGTGAGGGTGGTGGTGTTAGGGTGGAGGTATAAGAGTGGAGATGTGAGGTGGAAGTGTGAGGGTGGAAGTGTGAGGGTGGAGGTGTGAGAGTGGAGGTGTGAAGATGGAGATGAGACAGTGGAGGTGTGAGGGTGGAGGTGTGAGGGTGGAGGTGTGAGATCGGAGGTGTGAGGGTAGAGGTGTGAGAGTAGAGATGTGAGAGTGGATGTGTGAAGGTGGAGGTGTGAGGGTGGAATTGTGAGGGCGGAGGTGTGAGGGTGGACGTGTATAAGTGGAGGTGTTAGGTGGAGGTGTGAGAGCGGAGGTGTGAGGGTGGAGGAGTTAGAATAGAGGTATGAGGGTGGAGGTGTGAGAGTGTAGGTGTGAGGGTGGAGGTGTGAGGGTATAGATGTCAGGGTAGAGGTGTGAAGGAGGAGGAGGAGTAGTGAGCGTGGAGGTGTAAGAGTGGAGGTGTAAGGGTGGAGGTGTGAGGGTGGAGGTGTGATATTGGAGGTGTGAGGTTAGATGTGTGAGATTAGAGGTGTGTGGGTGGAGGTGTGAGAGGTAGAGGTGTGAGAGTAGAGGTGTGTGGATGGAGGTTTGAGGGTGGAGGTGTGAAGGTTAAGGTGTGAGGGTTGGGGTGTAAGAGTGGAAATGTGAGAGTAGTGTGAGGGTGGAGTGGTGAGGGTGGAGGTGTTAGGGTTCAGGTGAGGGTGGAGGTGTGAGGGCGGATGTGTGAGGGTGGAGGTGTGAGAGTGGAGGTGTGAGGGTGGAGGTGTGAGAGTAGAAGTTTGAGGGTGCAGGTGTGAGAGTGAAGGTGTGAGAGAGGAGGTGTGAGAGTGGAGATGTGAGAGTGGAGGTGTGAGGGTGGAGGTGTGAGGGCGGAAGCGTGAGGGTTGAGGTGTGAGGGTGGAGGTGTGAGAGTAGAGGTATGTGAGTGGAGGTGTGAGAGTGTAGGTATGAGGGTGGAGGTGTAAGGGTGGTGTGAGAGTGGAAGTGTGAGGGTGGAGGTGTGAGGGTGGAGGTGTGAGGGTGGTGGTGTGAGGATGGAGGGGTGAGGGGTAGAGGTGTGAGAATGAAGGTGTAAGAGTGGTGGGGTGCGGGTGGAGGTCTGAGAGTGGAAATGTGAGAGTGGAGATGTAAGCGTGGACGTGTGAGTGAGGAGGTGTTACGTGGAGGTGGTAGGGTGAATGTGTGAGAGCGTAGGTGTGAGGGTGGAGGAGTTAGAGTAGGGGTGTGAGGGTGGAGGTGTGAGAGTGTAGGTGTTAGGGTGGAGGTGTGAGGGTATAGATGTCAGGGGAGAGGTGTGAAGGAGTAGGAGTGAGGGTGGTGGTGTAAGAATGGAGGTGTAAGGGTAGAGGTATGAGAGTAGAGGTGTGTGGGTGGAGGTGTGAGGGTGGAGGTGTGAGGGTGAAGGTGTGAGGGTTGGGGTGTGAGAGTAGAAATGTGAGAGTAGTGTGTGGGTGGAGGTGTGAGGGTGGAGGTGTTAGGGTTAGGTGTGAGGGTGAACGTGTGAGGGTGGAAGTGTGAGAACGGGGGTGTAAGAATGGAGGTGTCAGGGTGGAGGTGTAAGGGTGCAGGTGAGGGTGGAGGTGTGAGAGTGGATGTGTGAAAGTGGAGGTGTAAGAGTGGAGGTGTGAGGGTAGAGGTTTGAGAGTGGAGGTGTGAGGGAGGAAGTGTGAGAGTGTAGGTGTGAGAGTGGAGGTGTGAGGATGGAGATTTGAGAGTGGAGGTGTGAGGGAGGAGGTGTAAGAGTAGAGGTGTGAAGGTGGAGGTGTGAGGGTGGAGGTGTGAGGGTGGAAGTGTGAGGGTTGAGGTGTGAGGGTGAAGGTGTGAGAGTGGAGGTGTGAGTGTGGAGGTGTGAGAGTGCAGGACTGAGAGTGGTGTAAGGGTGGAGGTGTGAGAGTAGAGGTGGGTGAGTGGAGATAAGAGAGTGTAGTTGTGAGGGTGGAGGTGTAATGGCGGTGTGAGAGTGGAGGTGTGAGGGCGGAGGTGTGAGTGTGGAGGTGTGAGAGTGGAGATGTGAGCGTGGAGGTGTGAGTGTGGAGGTGTGATGGTGGACGTATGTGGGTAGAGGTGTGAGGGTGGAGGTGTGAGAGTGGAGGTCTGAGGGTGAAGTTGTGAAAGTGGTGTGAGGGCTGAGGTGTGAGGGTGGATGTGTGAAGGTGGAGGTTTGAGGGTGGAGATTGAGGGTTGAGTTGTGAGAGTGGAGGTGTAAGGGCGAAGGTGCAAGAGTGGAGGTGTAAGGGTAGAGGTGTGAGGTTGAAGGTGTGATGGTGGATGTGTAAGAGTGGAGGTGTGAGGATGGAGGTGTGAAGGTGGAGGTGCGAAGTTGGCATTGTGAGAGTAGAGGTCTGAGGGTGGAGGTGTGATTGTGGAGGTGTGTGGGTGGTGTGAGAGCAGAGGTGTGAAGGTCGAGGTGTAAAAGTGGATATGTGAGGGGTGGAGGTGTTAAAATGGAGATGTGAGGGTGGAGGTGTGAGGGTGGAGGTGTGAGGGTGGAGGTGTGAGAGTGGATGTGTGAGGGTGGTGTGAGGGTGTAGGTTTGAGGGTGAAGGTGTGAGGGTGGAGGTGTGAGAGTGGAGATGTGAGAGTAGTGTGAGGGTATCCTATCGTATCCCACTTGAACCTGATACCAGGTCTATTTATATACCTGTGTACAGAATGCTTCATTCACAAGTTGCTGTCGCAGAAGAAGTGTTCACTCAGATGCTTGATGATGAAGTTATTGCACCTAGCAATTTACCTTGGAATTCGCCCTTGATTCTTGTACCTAAAAGGAGGGTACTTGGCGCCTAATGATTGACTTTAGAAACTTAAATGCGAAAACTATTCCAGACTGGTTCCCACTTCATGTACATAGTGACCTTTTATGTAACTTCGGAGATAGTCTTTTCGACCCTTTATTTGTTATAAGGGTTTTGGCAAGTCCCTCTTCGCGAGGATAGCCAAGAGCTTACCGCATTTTCGACTCCTGAAGGTCATTATCACTTCCTCTGTATGGCCTAAGGTTACGAACTTTCCCTGTCACATTCTCGAGGCTCATGACTAATATCTTTAGAGGCCTCAGATGTGGTGCACTATGATAACGTAATCGTCATGCTTGAAGACATGGATTCGCACTTGATAAGATTTGATGTAGTACTTGGTAAGCTTGATGAAGCCAATTTAAAGATCAAACTGTCTAAATGTCGATTTTTCTGATTAGAAATGAAGTTTCTTGGTCACATAGTCACTCCTAGAGGGGTTACGACTGACCAAAGTAAAGTAACTGGAGTACTAAATTTTCCATCTCCCAAAACTGCTGATGCTGTAAGATCCTTTGTGTGCTTAACGGGTTTTCATAGATCATTCATTGCCAATTTTTCTTCCACAGCAGCTCCTCTGAGATACTTATGAAAGATGCTCCTTTCGTTTGGACCTTCCGTCACGAAAGAGCATTCCAAACTCTAAAAGAAAAGCTAAACTCTGATCCAATTTTGAAATTTCCAGATTTTTCTTAGCCCTTCTATCTGACAATTGATGCTAGTTCAATTGGTATAGGTGCCATACTAGCTCAGAAGACTGATAGCAAGCATAACGCAATTGCATTTGCTAGCCGAGTCCTTACGAAGGCTGAACGTAATTATGCAGTAACTGGGCAAGAAGCTTTAGCAATAGTATGGTCTCTAAAACACTTCTGACACATTATTTATCAGTACTCTGTTCATGTCTTGACAGACCATGCTTCACTGATACCTTTATACCAGAACAAACAACCTACTGGAAGGTTGGCCACATGGACCTTGGCTATCCAAGAGTTCAGTCCTACTTTTGAACACTTACCTGGCAAGTCAAATGTAGTCGCAGATGCTTTATTACGGCATGTTAGTATAGTAACTGCACCCTCCATTTACTGCTGAGGATGTAAAGAATGCTCAAAGAACAGATAGCATGTGGTCTGGTGTGATTCGATTCTTGCTTCAGGAAGATTTTGTTTTGACTGTGAAGCCACCAGCACCCATTAGTGACTTTGTCATTAACCAAGAATTACTATATCGAATAGCCGAGTTTGGTTCTCTAAGCAGATGGGTATACCAGTTACTAATTTCACAGTCACTAGTGAATGTAGCCTTACAGCTAGTTCATGATGTACCAGGTGTTTCGCAAGCTGGTATGGATCGTTCTGTAAAGTAAGCCAGATTGAAATACTTTTTGGCATTGTATGGCAACTAATATTTCCAAGTATGTTAAGAAATGTAGTGTCTGCATGCAACACAAAAGGCAAATTTATTGGTCCTAATCAAGTTCAGGTGTATCCAACTACTAGCGAACCGTGGGAAAGAGTTGCGCTAGATCTGTTAACTAATTTCCAATGTTCTCTCCAGGGCAACAAATATCTATGTGTTATGGTAGATCATTTCACCAGATATTGTGAGTTAGTTCCTATTGCAGATAAAACTCCCGAGACAGTAGCTACAGCGTTCAAAGAACGCATGATCTGCAGGCATACCACTCCCAAGTCCCTAGTAACAGATAATGGAGGTGAATTCTGTAATGAGATTCTTGAAAATTTGTGCACCTTGTACAAGATCTCTAAATCTACCATTGTTCCTGACCATCCTGCCAGCATTGGATTAGCGGAACGAACCAACTATCAATCCCAACAGTGAAACTTGGGATGAGGTTATACCTGATGTGCAGTGTGCCATAAATTCTTCTCACAATGTTTCTATCTGTGACACTCCACATTATGCATTGTATGGTGTAGATAAGCATTTGCTGTATGAGCTATTATATTCTAGCCCGAAACCAAATTACAACCCTGATGATTTCATAGCAACTCGTACCAGCTTAGCTCAAAGTGATTTTAGAAGAATCCGTGAAACACTTCATAAATCAACAGCAGAATTTACAAGAGTCACTAATACTTGAGCAAAGCTGACCAAAATTAAAGTAGGTTTGAGAGTTATGCTGGCTAACTTTAACAAAACGTCTGCAATGCCTAAGCTTGATCAAAGGTTTGTTGGTCCTTATCGAGTAGTTGAACATATCACTGGTAATAAGTATAAGGTTAGAGAAATTAGTACTGGTTAGTATAACGAATCGCATTTACATCATATGAAGTTAGTATGTGATGATAATGATGTTCCAACCCAGACTAATGTGACAGACTCTGAGAATCCTCCTGATCCTGTACTCTCTACCTCTAATACTCAAGTCAGATGATCAACCTGAATGTCACTATTCCCTACATACACGACAAATATTGAGAAATCCTCAAGTATCATTTGTAACTACATTTTCATATCTGCCTCAACCACGGCATGAGTTAGCCGCTGCAACAGAGTTTGATCCTCCCAGAGATGATACCCATTCTGCACTTGTAAATCTCACCCTAGCAGAGTTAGGGTTAAATGTAAATAACCTGTATAGATGATTAACATAGTCTCAAATGTATTGTCTCCTACAATATCAACTTATGAATATTCAAGAATTTTTTGTGTGTGTGAGTGTTCACGTTCTCTCTGAATTCTGAGATTTAACAGTCTAGATTTGAGTGCACCAAGTCTGCCTTTCGGCTAAACAGAATCTGTAGATCAAATGAATAAAGGTTCATCGATCAAATTTTTTTTATCACTTCTATTGTGTAATCCGAATATTGAGCCTAATTCTATGAATTGTGCTATATCATACCTTGTAATGCATTACAATGAATTTCATTCCACTAATGTTCATTCCGATAATATCTTTATGTATGTTCTACTTTTCAACTGTTGTGTACTTAGACATTGTATAGAATCAGCCAAGAGCTGTATGCCTGTCGCCTCTAGTTTGTATTAGCCATACCTCGGGATGCCATACGCTAGTGTAGCCGAGCTTTCAATCCAACTCAGTAATTGAGTTACCAGTGTCAATAGTAATGACTCATAAACCTACACTGATTTAATGCCTCCTGCATGAATCGCTGATTGTTATATTACTGTCCGTTACTGCTGACCTAGTATAATTTGAAGACCACTCGCCCTCCAAGGCACTCAGCAAGTTAAGTTCAAATAGAGTCGTAAGAGAGTAGACAGGTCAGGACTAGTGCTCAATATACTAGAACATCCAACGTAAGTGTTTAATACCCAATCCTTGTTTTGAACCCCCACATGACATGAGGGTGGAGGTGCGAGGGTGGATGTGAGAGTTTAGGAGTGCGAGGGTGGAGGTGTGAGGTGTGAGAGTGAAGGAGTGAGGGTGGCGGTGTGATGGTGGAGGTGTGATAATGGAGGTGTGAAATTAGGGGTGAGAGGGTGGAGGTGTGAGGGGGAAGGTGTGATAATGGAGGTGTGAAATTAGGGGTGAGAGGGTGGAGGTGTGAGGGGGGGAGGTGTGATAATGGAGGTGTGAAATTAGGGGTGAGAGGGTGGAGATGTGAGGGTGGAGGTGTGAAGGAGTAGGTGTGAGAGTGGAGAGTTGAGGGTGGAGGAGTGAGAGTGGAGGTGTGAGGGTGAAGGTGAGAGGGTGGAAGTGTGAGAATGGAAGTGCCAGGGTGGAGGAGTGAGAGTGGAGGTGTGAGGATGGAGGTGGGAGGATGAAGGTGTGAGGGTGAAGGTGTGAGGGTTGAGATGTCAGGGTGGAGGTGTGAGAATTGAGGTGTGAGGATGTAGGTGTGAGGGTGGAGGTGTGTGGGTGGAGGTGCAAGAGGGGAGGTGTGAGGATGGAGATGTGAGGTTATAGGTATGAGGGTGGAGGATTGAGAGTGGAGGTATGACACAACAAGGGTAGAGGACACTGGACACTACACACAAGGGTAAAGGACACTGGACACTACACACAACAAGGGTAGAGGGCACTGGACACTACACAAAACAAAGGTAGAGGGCACTGGACACTACACACAACAAGGGTAGAGGGCAGTGGACACTACACACAACAAGGGTAGAGGACACTGGACACTACACACAACAAGGGTAGAGGACACTGGACAATACACACAACAAGGGTAGTGGACACTGGGCACTACACACAGCAAACGTAGAGGACACTGGCCACTACACACAAAAATGGTAAAGGACACTGGATACTACACACAACAAGGGTAGAGGACACTGGACACTACACACAACAAGGGTAGAGGACACTACACACAACAAGGGTAGAGGGCACTGGGCAAAACACACAACAAGGACAGAGAACACTGGACACTACATACAACAAGGGTAGAGGACACTGGACACTACATACAACAAGGGTAGAGAGCACTGGACACTACACACACCAAGGGTAGTGGACACTGGACACTACACACAACAAGGGTAGAGGGCACTGGGCACTACACACAACAAGGGTAGAGGACACTGGACACTGCACACAACAAGGGTAGAGGACACTGGACACTACACACAAAAAGGGTAAAGGACACTGGACACTACACACAACAAGGGTAGAGGGGACTGGACACTATACACAACAAACGTAGAGGACACTGGACACTACACACACAAGGGTAGAGGGCACTGGACACTACGCATAACAAGGGTAGAGGGCACTGGACACTACACACAACAAGGGTAGAGGGCACTGGACACTACACACAACAAGGGTAGAGGGCACTGGACACTACGCATAACAAGGGTAGAGGACACTGGACACTACACACAACAAGGGTAGAGGGCACTGGACACGACGCATAACAAGGGTAGAGGACACTGGACACTACACACAACAAGGGTAGAGGACACTGGACACTACACACACAACAAGGGTTGAGCACACTGGACACTACACACACACGGGTAGAGGGCACTGGACACGACGCATAACAAGGGTAGAGGATACTGGACACTACACACAACAAGGGTAGAGGGCACTGGACACTACGCATAACAAGGGTAGAGGACACTGCACACTACACACAACAAGGGTAGAGGACACTGGACACTACATACAACAAGGGTAAAGGACACTGGACACTACAGACAACAAGTGCAAACGACATTGGACACTACATGCACAACAACGGTTGAACACACTGGACACAACACTAACAATAAAGGTAAAGGACACTGGACACTACACACACAACAAGGGTAGAGTACACTGGGCACTACACACAACAATGGTAAAGGACACTGGACACTAATCACAACAAGGGTAGAGGACACTGGACAAACACACAACAAGGGTTGAGGACACTGTACACTAATCACAACAAGGGTAAAGGACACTGGACACTACACACAACAAGTGTGAAGGGCACTGGATACTAGAAAAGGGTGGAGGACACTGGACACTACATACAACAAGGGTAGAGGACACTGGGTACTACACAAAACTATGGTAGAGAACACTGGACGCTACACACAACTATGGAAGAGGACACTGGACGTTACACACAACTATGATAGAGAACACTGGACGATTCACAAAACTATGGTAGAGGACACTGGACACAACACACAACAAGGGTAGAGGACACTGTACACTACAAACAACAAGGTTAGAGTACACTGGACAATACACACAACAAGAGTACAGAACACTGGAAACTACACACTACTAGGGTAGAGGACACTGGACACTACACATAACTAGGGTAGAGGACACTGTACACTACACACATCTAGGGTAGAGGACACTGTACACTACACGCAACTAGGGTAGAGGACACTGGACACTACACACAACTAGGGTAGAGGACACTGGACACTACACACAACTAGGGAAGAAAACACTGTACACTACACACAACTAGGGTAGAGGACACTGGACACTACACACAACTAGGGTAGAGGACACTGGACACTACACACAAAAAGGGTAGAGGACACTGTACACTACACACAACAAGGGTATAGGACACTGGACGTTGCACACAACTAGGGTAGAGGACACTGGACACTACACACAACAAGGGTATAGGACACTGGACGTTGCACACAACTAGGGTAGAGGACACTGTACACTACACACAACAAGGTTAGAGGACACTGAACAATACACACAACTATGGTAGAGGACACTGAACACTACACACAACAAGGGTAGAGGACGCTGGACTTTACACACTACTATGGTAGATGACACTGGACACTACACACAACAAGGGTAGAGGACAATGGACAATACACACAACTAGGGTAGAGGACACTGGACACTACACACTACTAGGGTAGAGGACACTTGACACTGCACACAACCAGGGTAGAGGACTCTGTACACTACACACAACAAGGGTAGAGGACACTGGACGTTACACACTACTAGGGTAGAGGACACTGTACACTACACACAACTAGGGTAGAGGACACTGGACGTTACACACAACTAGGGTAGAGGACACTGTACACTACACACAACAAGGGTAGAGGACACTGGACGTTACACACAACAAGGGTAGAGGACACTGGACGTTACACACTACTAGGGTAGAGGACACTGTACACTACACACAACAAGGGTAGAGGACACTGGACGTTACACACAACTAGGGTAGAGGACACTGTACACTACACACAACAAGGGTAGAGGACACTGGACGTTACACACTACTAGGGTAGAGGACACTGTACACTACACACAACTAGGGTAGAGGACACTGTACACTACACACAACTAGGGTAGAGGACACTGGACACTACACACAGCTAGTGTACAGGACACTGTACACTACACACAACTAGGGTAGAGGACACTGTACACTACACACAACTAGGGTAGAGGACGCTGGACACTACACACTACTAGGGTAGAGGACACTGTACACTACACACAACTAGGGTAGAGGACACTGGACACTACACACAACTAGTGTACAGGACACTGGACACTACACTCTACTAGGGTAGAGGACGCTGGACACTACACACTACTAGGGTAGAGGACACTGTACACTACACACAACTAGGGTAGAGGACACTGGACACTACACACTACTGGGGTAGAGGACACTGGACACTACACACAACTAGGGTAGAGGACACTGTACACTACACACAACTAGGGTAGAGGACACTGGACACTACACACTAGTGTACAGGACACTGGACACTACACACTACTAGGGTAGAGGACACTGGACACTGCACACAACTAGTGTACAGGACACTGGACACTACACATTACTAGGGTAGAGGACACTGTACACTACACACAACTAGGGTAGAGGACACTGGACACTACACACTAGTGTACAGTACACTGGACACTACACACTACTAGGGTAGAGGACACTGTACACTAAACACAACAAGTTTAGAGGACACTGTACACTACACACAATTAGGGTAGAGGACGCTGGACACTACACACAGCAAGGTTAGAGGACATTGGACACTACACACAACTAGGGTAGAGGACACTGGACACTACACACAACTATGGTAGAAGACACCGGACACTACACACAACAGGGGTAGAGGACACTGTACACTACACACAACAGGGGTAGAGGACACTGTACACTAAACACAACAAGTTTAGAGGACACTGTACACTACACACAATTAGGGTAGAGGACGCTGGACACTACACACAGCAAGGTTAGAGGACATTGGACACTACACACAACTAGGGTAGAGGACACTGTACACTACACACAACAGGGGTAGAGGACACTGGACACTACACACAACTAGGGTAGAGGACACTGGACACTACACATAAAAAGGGTAGAGGACACTGGAGAATACACACAACTAGGGTAGAGGACACTGGACACTACTCACTACTAGGGTAGAGGACACTGTACACTACACACAACAAGGGTAGAGGACACTGGACACTACACACAACTAGGGTAGAGGACACTGGACACTAATC
Organism: Cherax quadricarinatus; assembly: GCF_038502225.1. Lineage (NCBI taxonomy): Eukaryota > Metazoa > Arthropoda > Malacostraca > Decapoda > Parastacidae > Cherax > Cherax quadricarinatus. The sequence continues at coordinate 28,324,046 of NC_091336.1, read as the reverse complement.
ACTACTAGGGTAGAGGACACTGTACACTACACACAACAAGGATAGAGGACACTGGACAATACACACAACTAGGGTAGAGGACACTGGACACTACTCACTACTAGGGTAGAGGACACTGTACACTACACACAACTAGGGTAGAGGACACTGGACACTTCACACAACTAGGGTAGAGGACACTGGACACTACACACTACTAGGGTAGAGGACACTGGACACTACACACAACTAAGGTAGAGGACACTGGAAACTACACACAACAGCGGTAGAGGAGTCTGGACACTACACTACTAGGGAAGAGGACACTGGACACTACACACAACTAGGGTAGAGGACACTGTACACTACACACAACTACGGTAGAGGACACTGGACACTACACACAACTACGGTAGAGGACACTGGACACTATACACTACTAGGGAAGAGGACACTGGACACTACACACAACTAGGGTAGAGGACACTGTACACTACACACAACAAGGGTGGAGGACACTGGACACTACACACAACTAGTGTAGAGGACACTGGACACTACACACATCAAGGTTAGAGGATACTGGACACTACACACAACTATGGTAGAAGACACTGGACACTACACACAACTAGGGTAGAGGACACTGTACACTACACTCAACAAAGTTAAAGGACACTGGACACTACACACAACAAGGGTAGAGGACACTGTACACTACACACAACAAAGTTAAAGGACACTGGACACTACACACTACTAGGGTAGAGGACACTGGACACTACACACAACTAGTGTAGAGGACACTGTACACTACACAAAACAAGGTTAGAGGACACTGGACACTACACAAAACAATGTTAGAGGACACTGGACTCTACACTCAACAAAGTTAAATGACACTGGACACTACACACAACAAAGTTAGAGGACACTGGACACTGCACACTACTAGGGTAGAGGACACTGGACACTACACACAACTAGTGTAGAGGACACTGTACACTACACAAAACAAGGTTAGAGGACACTGGACACTACACACAACTAGTGTAGAGGACACTGGACACTACACACAACTAGTGTAGAGGACACTGGACACTACACACAACAAGGTTAGAGGACACTGGACACTACACACAACTAGTGTAGAGGACACTGGACACTACACACAACAAGGTTAGAGGACACTGGACACTACACACAACTAGGGTAGAGGACACTGGACACTACACACAACTAGGGTAGAGGACACTGGACACTACACACAACTAGTGTAGAGGACACTGGACACTACACACAACAAGGTTAGAGGACACTGGACACTACACACAACTAGTGTAGAGGACACTGGACACTACACACAACTAGGGTAGAGGACACTGGACACTACACACAACAAGGACGGAGGTAAAACAAAAACTTATAGAGGGACTTGGATGTAGCAGTGGATCAAGACAAGAGTGTCACAATGGGACTGAGAATCACTTATGGAGCCACTAGATGCCTCTGGTCACATAGTAAAAAGTAGGTACCTTGGTGTGAGTCGATTGTTGTGGGTCGCATCCTGAGGGGTGACTGTGTACCTTTGGGCTTGGCTATGATAACAGGCAGGATAACAATTCTAAGTTTGTAAAATTGATCTGTGTACAAAAAAAAAAAACAATGAATACTGGACAGTTGTCAGAGATCTGGAAGATAGTGAATATAGTAACTGTATTTAAGAGGCAAGCCTGAGGCATTAAACTTCAGGTCATTTGTGCCATTGAGATGAATACGAGGCGAGGTAATGAAGAAGACAGTCGGGAGAGTGGTGGAGCACTTACAACTGCCATTATAAACTGTAACCAACAATAGTTCAGAGATAGGGAGTCTTGTCAACTTTGTGGAACACAATGACAGTGTTGTGACCTCTGGAAAAGGGACACCACGATTATTATATATGTTGTTTATGTTTTTGTATAAATCGCTTTTTCATATAATTTATAATTCTGAATTTTTCGTTAATAGCTAAAACGATAATTTATTTTTTTAATTATTACTTGACTATTATTGCCTTATGTAGGTAAGATGTAGCAACTGCACCTCTCATTGTGCTCGTTCTTGGAGAGTTTTGATTTTCAGGTGTTGCTAACTACCTGGAGTCTACTTCCAGGGTATTCCGGGGATCAGCGCCCTCGCGGCCCGCTCCAGGACCAGGTCTCCCGATGGATCAGGGCCTGATCAACGAGGCTGCTACTGCTAGCCGCACGCAGTCCAACGTAAGAACCACAGCCCGGCAGATCCGGCACAGACTTTAGGTATCTGTCCAGCTCTCTCTTGAAGACAACCAGGGGTCTTGAAGACAACCAGGGGTCTTGAAGACAACCAGGGGTCTTGAAGACAACCAGTGGTCTTGAAGACAACCAGGGGTCTTGAAGACAACCAGGGGTCTTGAAGACAACCAGTGGTCTTGAAGACAACCAGTGTTCTTGAAGACAACCAGGGGTCTTGAAGACAACCAGGGGTCTTGAAGACAACCAGTGGTCTTGAAGACAACCAGTGGTCTTGAAGACAACCAGTGGTCTTGAAGACAACCAGTGGTCTTGAAGACAACCAGTGGTCTTGAAGACAACCAGTGGTCTTGAAGACAACCAGTGGTCTTGAAGACAACCAGTGGTCTTGAAGACAACCAGGGGTCTTGAAGACAACCAGTGGTCTTGAAGACTGTAGACAGCCTGCACTGTCAGAACACACAGCCTAGCCGTCTGCTCTGACTAGTTCATATTTCGCGGCATTTAGGTGCTGCCCTCTGTAGGCTCACTCAGGTCAGTGGGAGGCTGAGTCCATCTGCCCTCACTCCTAGGCCGACCCTCTTGATAGACACAAGTGCTCCCCCTCCACGGACTGGCTTGCGGTCACTCCCTCACACTGCCCGTTGTGTACTCACTCCTATCCAATTAAAGCCAAACTAGTCCACAGCCATAACATTGCTACCTACGCTACCTTCATCGGCACTAAACCGCTGTTCAGCAGCAAGAACAGCAATAACAGTGGTGACAGCGGAGTCAACGGCATCGTGAGCCTACTTAGGGTGGAGGGGTTGATGCCAGTCAACATCATCCGTCGTCATCCAAGGCACCTGCTGGCCTAAAGAGTTATCTGTTACTCCCAGCGTCTTGACAGGACCTGAGATAGATCTTCGTCCTAGATTTTTTCCCACAAAATCTGGACATAGGCGTCACGGCGTCATCTCCAGCCATAGCAGTCACGTGTTCATCACCCTCTCTACAGCCCTTCAACACTCTCCAGCACCATTCTCCTGCCTCCTACAGCGTCCCTACGCCCTTCTCAGCTACAAGAAGTAGAGGTGAGGTCGTTTTGTGTGTTGGCTTCGTGTGGCTCCACGCGTGACCACGAGGCAGCTCTGGGGTTGGTTGATACCCTAGGCAGCGTGAAAACACACCAGCCCTCTCTACAGCCTTCTCTGCTACGCAACGACGTCCATCTCGCTGTCCATGTGTGTTGTGTTCTTCCCAGTTTCCTCCGAGAAGTTCTACCAGGCTTAACCACGTGGGAACCCAGTTGGCTTAGCCCCTAAGCCAGCTTAGTTCAGCCCCCACGCCGTCTACAGCAGCTCGTGACTCATCATTGTGTCTACAACTACTCAGCATCTACTTATCTCCAGCCAGTGCAGTTTTTTTTGTGTTGCCCAGTTAAAATTTTTTTTTCTTTCCCTTGCTGTTACATTCCCGGTTCATCACCAGTTTTGTTTTCCCCAGTGATTTGTTACAGTAAAACTTCCTCGTCCCAGTTCATAGTTTCACTTAAGCTTGTTTTTAGCACGTTCGAGTAGTGCAGTAAATGTTTTGTTCTCCGTGTGCTGAAGCCGCAGTCAGTCAGCGCGCCCAGACATGCTGCCAGTGTAAACAAACCACGCACAGCTGTGGCTCACGCTGAGTTAGCCACGTTTCTCTCATATCTTATACCTCCACAGAGTAACCCCGGTCTTTCCTGTTCTTCCCAAGTCCATTCTGATAATTTTTCCTACGTCATTGAAGCCCCATAGCAGTGTACAAATGCTACGAGGCGCATAGTGTTACCAGTACATCACTGAAAGTTTCAGGACCTGCAGCACCAGTACCTTCGTCCATCTCCTGCACTCAAAGTTAAGTAAACAGTGACTTACCTAGCATTTCCTAATATTTTGTGACATTATTTAACTGTCCTGCAACAATACAGTTGTCGCTGAAGCCATACTTCAGTAAATTGTTCAGTTTTAGTCATCAGTGTACATTTTGCCACTTACCTACAGCTACTTAAATTTTGTACATTTATTTTCCACTCCTACATTTTAAATTTCAGTATTTTATTCTGCTTCTTGCACCTCAGTTCTTGATTTAAATTGTTCAGTGTTAACCATTTATACAATTTACCTCTCACATACAGTTTGCAAGTAATTCCTGTGTGCTGTTAATTTTGTTAGTTGCACCTGCAAGTTAGCCACAGATTGTTGACAACCCTGCACTGTTTTGTTGTTAGTGTGTTTTTTTTTCTTTTAATAAGTGTAATCTTCAAGTACTTAAGTATTAGTTTATTCTACCTTCAGTGATACAATCTGTGCGTAGCCCATTACACTTTTCTCCTGTTTCCCCATTTATTTGCTCTCCATATATTCTATGTTTTATCTGTGAATATTCACCAATGTGCATTGCATTCTGCTATTTTGTATACCCGTCATTGAGTGCATTTTTGGGAACCTGCTTATTTACCATTAATTACCAAAATTACTTGTGAAGTTCATTAATTTTGATCTTGAGATTGTGAAATTTTTGTTTTTGCCAGTGTACACCCTGCTAACACCAGTGTACACCCTGCTAACACCAGTGTACACCCTGCTAACACCAGTGTACACCCTGCTAACACCAGTGTACACCCTGCTAACACCAATTAACCTTTGCCCTATTCTTGAATTTAATAATTTGCATTTTTATTAATTTTATTTTGTGTGCAATATAGCATTTCTTGATACAGTGCATTTTTTTTTATTCTGTGATTTTTGGCACTATCCCGTACTCTGATATCTTTGCTGTGCCAACTTCCCTCTGTGCAAGTGAATTACTTTGTTTTGCATTCTAATTTGCAACTGCCAGCACCTGCAATTTTTTTAAACTGTGCTTGCAGCACAGATTAGTGTTGTGTAGTACCTGATTTATTTTAAATTTTGTGCAATTTTTGCTACCAGTGTTTACAGTTCAACTCCTTTTCATAAATTTTGTTGCCAGTCTCCTGGTGAAGTTATTGACCATCCTTAGCATCATTTTGTGCACTTCCCTGTAGTTCATTCACTTGCATACATCTCTTATTTTGTGTTTCAGAGTGTACCACTTTTTTTTGTTGTTTTGCTCAAATTACTTCCATCACTAAGCAGTTTACCTAGTACCGTGGTGCTGTGTTCTCTCTGACTCTGTGTTGAATTGTAGCCAGTGCATACCATTTCTTGCTCTGATCTGTTTACCCTCTTCGTGACCTACTTGCGTTTGAACAATTGACGTCATGACTAAGACACGCAGTGGCCATACCATTAGTCCAGATTCTGCTGATGCTAGCAATGGTGCCTCACTCAGCGTGAACACGCGGCAGGGCATCGAAGCCCCCGTGACAGTTGGTCAACTTGTGGCTCAAGTCTCGACCACCAGTGGGCCGGCTACTCGTCCATACCCGACCCTTCTTTTTGACGGTCGTTCAAATAGGTTAGAGCCATGGCTGCAGTCAGTCGAGACGACTGTTAAGGCTCTATTTGATAGTCCCACGGATGCACAGTACATTCGTGCTGCTGTTGCAGCAGTGGATCTCACCCGGGATGATATAGGTGCCTTTGTGCAGCTCAATCGTGTTTGTAAGATTCAGTCTTGGGACGAGCTTAAGGAGGAATTTAGGCGTTATTTTCGGCGTAGTCGCCAACGCCATTCCATTGACATCGTTACCAGCGTCTTGGCCTAATGTCAATACCAGCACGAAAGCCTCCTGGCTTGCATTTGCCGGTTTGAGCAAACTGCCAAAGACTTTACTGATGCCATCAGCTCCACTAAGTGGGTGAATGGTGACAACTGTATTAAAGCTAAAGACATCATCCCCATGCTGGCTGTAGGCATCATGCGGAGGGATGCCCCCCCTAACCTCCGGGGTACCATTGATGCGCTAGGACTCGGCCCTCAGCACGACGTCCTGGGTGCATATGATGCCATTGACGCGATCAAGCCGCCTGCCGAGCAAGGCAAGGTTTGTCGCTTTGCGGATGATCCTATACCCATCCTTCCGGCGCCGTCCACAGTGACCCAGCGGTCGCAGCCGGAAGTCACTTTTGCCGCTGCTGTCAGACAGCCAGCACACAAAGTTTCTAACCCCAGTCCCACTAACACTCGCCCAAGTAAAAATATTGACCACAGTAACAACAGTCAGTCTCATACAAAAAAGCAGTCATCGACTTTCTGGACCAAGGCACAACGTCGCCAGCAAACACCACCTCCAACCTCACCTGCTAAGCGCGTGGTGACTTGTTTCAACTGTGGAAAATGCGGGCACTACCGATCGGAGTGTTACAAACCTAAGTCCCCGCAAAGTAACCATCACCATCCCCACGCTCAGTATCAAAGTAACCGTAACCGTCCCCACGCTCAGTATCAAAGTAACCGTCACCGTCCCCATGCTCAGTCTCGCGAGGGAGTCTGTATGTAATGCTGTTTATGGCTGGTGGGAGCCTGTTGAACAGTCTTGGGTCCTGGACACTTATTGCGTTTTGTCTTAGTGTACTAATGGCGCCTCTACTTTTCACTGAAAGGTATGTTGCATCGCCTGCCAAGTCTTTTGCTTTCGTAGGGAATGATTTCTGTATGCATATTAGGGACCAGTCCCTCCAGAATCTTCCAGATTATGACATATATCTCTCTCCTGCGCTCCAGTGAGTACCTGTTGGCTTGTTTCGCAGTTCGTGCCAGGCTTAAGCCAGTCAACTGACGTTGGATCTGTCAGTCCTGCTTCTCTCTTTCTCTCTCGCTGTTCCTATAATAATAGTGCCAGTAGTGCTTGTGCCTCATACCAGTAACCATTACAAACCGTTAGTGAGTAACTGCATGTGACGTCACGAGGTCCTTGAATGCCTTGAATGTGGTGATCCAGTTCCTCGGGAACTGGATCACCAGGATCAACTGGATCAACAGGTCAAGGCGGCTCCGAGAGCTATCTCTTTTTATCTTAATATACGATACCAAGACATACAACGAGAGTGTATATTACCTAAACCTAATCACCGAACCTCCACGACAGCTAGTGGTGGTAACACTGCTATCTCTGCTTTACTCTGGGGGAAGATAAGATTTCGTTCGGATTTTTAACCCCGGAAGTTTAGCCGCTTAGGATAACCCAAGAAAGTCAGTGCGTCATCGAGGACAGTCTTATTTCCATTGTGGTCCTCAATCTTGTCCCCCAGGATGCCACCCACACCAGTCCACTAACACCCAGGTACCTACTTGCTGCTAGGTGAACAGGACAACAGGTGTAAGGAAACACGTCGAAATGTTTTCACTCAGCTGGGAATAGAACCCGGGTCCTCCGTATGTGAAGCGGGAGCTTCAGCCACCAGGCCACCGGGGCCCCTGAATGCTGTTCTCCTCAGCTTATGCTATTTACTCTCTGTTATTTGGTAACATATCCACTGGTGAGCTGGGACATAAATCTTGTATCTCTCTTCAACTCTGTTCACAGAGCATTATTGACACTTCGTTGTGTCGTGGAGAAGCTCGAACTCTGGTCTCGAATTCAACTGTCAACCTACATTGTTATGGCATCTACACGCTGTCGTAGATGGGAATTTGAAACTACTGAACTTAGTTACAGTAATAAGGGAGTTTTGTCTTTCCGGGAGGATTTGCTAAAGGTCCCCATTTAGGGTCGTTTCTGGTGTCCTTGATTCCTTGCCTGACGCTGTCCTGGTCACTGCTGTTTGGTGAATGGGTGGTTATACTGTTTAAGCAAGTTAAACCATACCACGGGCGGGATTTGAACCCGCGGTTAGAGAGTCTCAAAACTCCAGACCGTCGCGTTAGCCACTGGACCAGGTAGCCACTAAAAGATTCGTCCAACTAGGTATATTTCTACACCATAGGAAGGTTAGCACAGGCACCACTGTGACCACAAATGCAAGTTTTTACAGACGAATCTCCAGCTAGCGTGGCCGTGACGAACTCTAGCTCAAGCATTTGTGGTCACAGTGGTGCCTATGCTAACCTTCCTATGGTGTAAAAATATACCTAGTTGGACGAATCTTATTGTGGCTAGCTGGTCTAGTGGCTAACGCGACGGTCTGGAGTTTTGAGACTCTCTGACCGTGGGTTCAAACCCCACCCGTGGTATGTTTTTTTTGCAATCGTGTCAATACGATTTCGTGAGTCATATTTAAGCAAGTTGTTTGATTGCTTCGATGCTGAAGAAGTTAGCTTACCTATTGTTATGTAGGACTTGTTATTGTTATCTACGACTTGTTATTGTCATCTACGACTTGTTATTGTTATCTACGACTTGTTATTGTTATCTACGACTTGTTATTGTTATCTAGGACTTGTTATTGTCATCTAGGACTTGTTATTGTCATCTACGACTTGTTATTGTCATCTAGGACTTGTTATTCTCATCTAGGACTTGTTATTGTCATCTAAGACTTGTTATTGTCATCTAGGACTTGTTATTGTCATCTACGACTTGTTATTGTCATCTAAGACTTGTTATTGTCATCTAAGACTTGTTATTGGCATCTAAGACTTGTTATTGTCATCTAGGACTTGTTATTGTCATCTACGACTTGTTATTGTCATCTAAGACTTGTTATTGTCATCTACGACTTGTTATTGTCATCTACGACTTGTTATTGTCATCTAAGACTTGTTATTGTCATCTACGACTTGTTATTGTCATCTACGACTTGTTATTGTCATCTACGACTTGTTATTGTCATCTAAGACTTGTTATTGTCATCTACGACTTGTTATTGTCATCTAAGACTTGTTATTGTCATCTAGGACTTGTTATTGTCATCTAAGACTTGTTATTGTCATCTAAGACTTGTTATTGTCATCTAAGACTTGTTATTGTCATCTAGGACTTGTTATTGTCATCTAGGACTTGTTATTGTCATCTAAGACTTGTTATTGTCATCTAAGACTTGTTATTGTCATCTAAGACTTGTTATTGTCATCTAAGACTTGTTATTGTCATCTAAGACTTGTTATTGTCATCTAGGACTTGTTATTGTCATCTAGGACTTGTTATTGTCATCTAAGACTTGTTATTGTCATCTAAGACTTGTTATTGTCATCTAAGACTTGTTATTGTCATCTAGGACTTGTTATTGTCATCTAAGACTTGTTATTGTCATCTAAGACTTGTTATTGTCATCTAGGACTTGTTATTGTCATCTAAGACTTGTTATTGTCATCTAGGACTTGTTATTGTCATCTAAGACTTGTTATTGTCATCTAAGACTTGTTATTGTCATCTAAGACTTGTTATTGTCATCTAGGACTTGTTATTGTCATCTAAGACTTGTTATTGTCATCTAAGACTTGTTATTGTCATCTAAGACTTGTTATTGTCATCTAAGACTTGTTATTGTCATCTAGGACTTGTTATTGTCATCTAAGACTTGTTATTGTCATCTAGGACTTGTTATTGTCATCTAAGACTTGTTATTGTCATCTAAGACTTATTATTGTCATCTAAGACTTGTTATTGTCATCTAAGACTTGTTATTGTCATCTAAGACTTGTTATTGTCATCTAAGACTTGTTATTGTCATCTAGGACTTGTTATTGTCATCTAAGACTTGTTATTGTCATCTAGGACTTGTTATTGTCATCTAAGACTTGTTATTGTCATCTAAGACTTGTTATTGTCATCTAGGACTTGTTATTGTCATCTAAGACTTGTTATTGTCATCTAAGACTTGTTATTGTTATCTAGGATTTGTTATTGTCATCTAGGACTTGTTATTGTCATCTAGGACTTGTTATTGTCATCTAAGACTTGTTATTGTCATCTAAGACTTGTTATTGTTATCTAGGATTTGTTATTGTCATCTACGACTTGTTATTGTCATCTAAGACTTGTTATTGTCATCTAAGACTTGTTATTGTCATCTAAGACTTGTTATTGTCATCTAGGACTTGTTATTGTCATCTAAGACTTGTTATTGTCATCTAAGACTTCTTATTGTTATCTAGGATTTGTTATTGTCATCTAGGACTTGTTATTGTCATCTAGGACTTGTTATTGTCATCTAGGACTTGTTATTGTCATCTAGGACTTGTTATTGTCATCTAAGACTTGTTATTGTCATCTAGGACTTGTTATTGTCATCTAAGACTTGTTATTGTCATCTGCGACTTGTTATTGTCATCTAAGACTTGTTATTGTCATCTAAGACTTGTTATTGTCATCTAAGACTTGTTATTGTCATCTAGGACTTGTTATTGTCATCTAAGACTTGTTATTGTCATCTAAGACTTGTTATTGTTATCTAGGATTTGTTATTGTCATCTAGGACTTGTTATTGTCATCTAGGACTTGTTATTGTCATCTAGGACTTGTTATTGTCATCTAGGACTTGTTATTGTCATCTAGGACTTCTTATTGTTATCTAGGATTTGTTATTGTCATCTAGGACTTGTTATTGTTATCTAGGATTTGTTATTGTCAACTTGGGACTTGTTATTGTCTTCTAGGGACATGTTATTGTCATCTAGGACTTGTTATTGTTATCTAGGATTTGTTATTGTCATCTAGGACTTGTTATTGTTATCTAGGATTTGTTATTGTCAACTTGGGACTTGTTATTGTCTTCTAGGGACATGTTATTGTCATCTACATACTAATTGTCATCTTGGGACATGTTATTGTTATTTAGGGACATTTATTGTCATTTAGGGACTAATTATCATCTAGGAACATGTTATTGTTATCAAGGGACATGTTATTTTCATCTAGGGACTAATTGTCATCTAGGGACATGTTGTCATCTAGGGACATGTTATTGTCATCTAGGGACTAATTGTCATCTAGGGACATGTTATCATCTAGGGACATGTTATTGTCATCTAGGGACTAATTGTCATCTAGGGACATGTTGTCATCTAGGGACATGTTATTGTCATCTAGGGACATGTCATCTAGGGACATGTTGTCATCTAGGGACATGTTATTTTCATCTAGGGACTAATTGTCATCTAGGGACTGTGGCGAACCAGGTGACTGAGGGTTGACGATGGGGCCCCGTCGTTCAACCAGTACCCAGGTTCCAACCAATGAGAAGATGATTTTGGCAATCGCAGAGGTGTTGTGGGCACCACCCGCCTGTCTGCCCTTGTCATTCCCATTCTAGAGCTGGTTGAAGCACGGTCTGCTCTCTAGTGGCTTCTATTCTGCCTTGCTTACCGTGGAGTGCACTAATACCTATTACTGTACATAGTGTATATAGTGTACATAATTCTGTTCTAAATTGGTGAAGGATAATATAAGTCAAAAGTTTTCTGCTGTGTTTATTTTGCTCCCTTTACACCCAGGATAACAGGCCATTTGGACTCCTGTGTTGTAATAGTCATCTAGGGACATGTTATTGTCATCTAGGGACTAATTCTCATCTAGGGACATGTTATTGTCATCTAGGGACTAATTGTCATCTAGGGACATGTTATTGTCATCTAGGGACATGTTATTGTCATCTAGGGACTAATTGTCATCTAGGCACATGTTATTGTCATCTAGGGACTAATTGTCATCTAGGGACATGTTATTGTCATCTAGGGACTAATTGTCATCTAGGGACATGTTATTGTCATCTAGGGACATGTTATTGTCATCTAAGGACATGTTATTATCATCTAGGGACATGTTATTGTCATCTAGGGACTAATTGTCATCTAGGGACATGTTATTGTCATCTAGGGACTAATTGTCATCTAGGGACATGTTATTGTCATCTAGGGACTAATTGTCATCTAGGGACATGTTATTGTCATCTAGGGACATGTTATTGTCATCTAGGGACATGTTATTGTCATCTAGGGACTTGCTTTTGCCATCTAGGGACTTGTTTTTGCCAATCATTTTCTAAACCGAGTCGAGTCGTACTGAGTACATACCGAACATTATTGAGTATGTACTGAGTACACGAACACACCTACATTACTCTTGTACTTGTGAGTACACTTCATATAGCCAAGTAACAGATGGTACGTATTCATAAAGTTAATGTAGATTATTGTATATTATCGGAAGTATACCTGGAGAGAGTTCCGGGGGTCAGCGTCCCCACAGGCAGGTCTGTGACCAGACCTCATGGTGGATCAGGGCCTGATCAACCAGGTTGTTAATGCTGGCCGCACATACCTACCACAGCCCGGCTGGAAGTGGCCATATGTAAAGGACAGATCAGGTATGATCTTTTTTTGTGTCAACACACCGGCAGTATCCCACCCGGGAAAGGTGACCCATAAAGAAAAACTAAAGTTTATCTTTTTAACTTTAGTAATGTATACAGAAGGGGTTACTAGCCCCTTGCTCCCGGCATGTTAGTCGCCTCTTACGACACGCATGGCTTACGGTGGAAGAATTCTGTTCCACTTCCCCTTGGAGATATAAATATGATATAGAACTTTAATAGGTTGTTCTCTAAGATTTGTATAGTTGCATATCTCTGTAATTACTCAATTTATATTAAATGTAAATATTACTCCATAGATGCCTAGTTATTAAAGATCTCAACTTTTACCTGGTTTGGATTCATCTACTTGCATTCCTTAAGCGCTATTGAGAAGCCACCTAATTTTATGGGATAACTTGACTAGGTAGGTAGTAGGTTGGTAGACAGCAACTATCCAGGGAGGTACTACCATTCTGCCAAGTGAGTGTAAAACAGGAGCCTGTAATTGTTTTACATGATGGTAGGATTGCTAGTGTCTTTTGTCTGTCTCATAAATATGCAAGATTACAGGTACGTCTTGCTGCTTCTTCTTACACTTGGTCACACTACACATGTATGTACAAACATATATATACACACCCCTCTAGGTTTTCTTCTATTTTCTTTCTGGTTCTTGTTCTTGTTTATTTCCTCTTATCTCCATGGAGAAGTGGAACAGAATTCTTCCTCCGTAAGCCATGCGTGTTGTAAGAGGCAACTAAAATGCTGCGAGCAGGGGGCTGGTGGCCCCTTCTCCTGTATATATTACTAAATGTAAAAGGAGAAGCTTTCGTTTTTCCTTTTGGGCCGCCCCGCCTCGGTGGGATACGGCCGGTGTGTTGAAAGAAAGAACTTGACTAGAATACATTCTGAACAAACCAGAAACAGGCTAGATACCAAAGGAGGATCAATAACTTGACCATCTAGTATTCTCCAGAGATATCTCTGGAGATATCACTGGAGATATCTCTGGAGATATCTTTACTGAATAGATGTCGTATTTTGTAACAGAGTAACGGGAGTGAGACAGGAGAGACAGGGTTGGCTGGATTATGTACAAGGTGGTATTTGATACCCGTACCCGATATGGGACTTGGGCAAAAACTGGAGAAACAGTCAGGCATAAATGGGAACGTACTCCTGTGGGTTAGAGTACTTTAGAAAGAGGAAACAAAAGGTGAATGTCCAAGGATATGTCAGAATGGAGAAGCGTAACAAGCGGTGTACCACAAGGTACACAGGAGATTTAAGGAAGTTTTTACAGTAGAGACAGGAAGGGCTGTGGGAAGACAGCACAGAAGGGAACATCAAGAGGGAATATACTAACAAGTGTTGGATGACATACGAACAACTGAGGAGGAGGTGAAGAAGCTCTTAAGTGACCTTGACACCTCAAAGGCGATGGGACCGGAAACCATCTCCCCATGGGTCCTTAGAGAAGGAGCAGAGATGCTGTGCGTGCTTCTAACCACAATCTTCAACACATCCCTTGAAACTGGGCAACTACCTGAGAAATGGAAGACAGCTAATGTAGTCCCCATATTTAAGAAAGGAAACAGAAACGAGGCACTAAACTACAGACCTGTGTCTCTGACATGTATTGTGTGCAAAGTCATGGAGAAGATTATCAGGAGAGTGGTCGAACACCTGGAAAGGAACAAGATTATAAATGAAAACCAGCATGGGTTCATGGAAGGCAAATCTTGTATCACAAACCTCCTGGAGTTTTATGACAAGGTAACAGAAGTAAGACACGAGAGAGAGGGGTGGGTAGATTGCGTTTTCCTAGACTGCAGGAAGGCCTTTGACACAGTTCCCCGCAAGAGATTAGAGCAGAAGCTGGAGGATCAGGTGCACGTAAAGGGAGGGCACTGCAATGGATAAGAGAATACCTGACAGGGAGGCAGCAACGAGTCATGGTACATGAAGAGGTATCACAGTGGGCGCCTGTTACGAGCGGGGTCCCACAGGGGTCAGTTCTAGGACCAGTGCTATTTTTGATATATGTGAACGACATGATGGAAGGAATAGACTCTGAAGTGTCCCTGTTCGCAGATGACGTGAAGTTGATGAGAATTAAATCGGACGAGGATGAGGCAGGACTGCAAAGAGACCTGGACAGGCTGGACATGTGGTCCAACAACTGGCTTCTCGAATTCAATCCAGCCAAATGCAAAGTCATGAAGATTGGGGAGGGGCAAAGAAGACCGCAGACAGAGTATAGGCTAGGTGGACAAAGACTACAGACCTCACTCAGGGAGAAAGACCTAGGGGTGACCATAACACCGAGCACATCACCGGAGGCACACATCAACCAAATAACCGTTGCAGCATACGGGCGCCTGGCAAACCTGAGAATAGCGTTCCGATACCTTAATAAGGAATCGTTCAAGACACTGTACACTGTGTATGTTAGGCCCATACTGGAGCATGCAGCACCAGTCTGGAACCCACACCTGGTCAAGCACGTCAAGAAGTTAGAGAAAGTACAAAGGTTTGCAACAAGGCTAGTCCCAGAGCTCAAGGGAATGTCGTACGAGGAAAGGTTAAGGGAAATCGGACTGACGACACTGGAGGACAGAAGGGTCAGGGGAGACATGATAACGACATACAAGATACTGCGGGGAATAGACAAGGTGGACAGAGATAGGATGTTCCAGAGAGGGGACACAGGGACAAGGGGTCACAACTGGAAGCTGAAGACTCAGACGAGTCACAGGGACGTTAGGAAGTATTTCTTCAGTCATAGAGTTGTCAGCAAGTGGAATAGCCTAGCAAGTGAAGTAGTGGAGGCAGGAACCATACATAGTTTTAAGAAGAGGTATGACAATGCTCAGGAAGCAGAGAGAGAAAGGATCCAGTAGCGATCAGTGAAGAGGCGGGGCCAGGAGCTGAGTCTCGACCCCTGCAACCACAATTAGGTGAGTACATTTAGGTGAGTACACACACACACACACACACACACACACACACACACACACACACACACACACACACACACACACACCAACCAGACAACTGCTGCAATGTACGGGCGCCTGGCAAACCTGAGAATAGCGTTCCGATACCGTGTACATCAGGCCCATACTGGAGTATGCAGCACCAATTTGATGAAGCACGTCAAGAAATTAGAGAAAGTGCAAAGGTTTGCAACAAGGTTAGTTCCAGAGCTAAGAGGAATGTCCTACGAAGAAAGGTGAAGGGAAATCGGCCTGACGACACTGGAGGACATAAGGGTTAGGGGAGACATAATAAGAACATGTGAAATACTGCGTGGTGGACAGAGACAGGATGTTCCAGAGAGGAGACACAGAAACAAGGGGTCACAATTGGAAGTTGAAGATCCAGATGACTCACGAAATCGTAATGACACGATTGCAAACAAACCATACCACGGGAGGGGTTTGACCCCGCGGTCAGAGAGTCTTGCAAATAAACGATTGAGACGATTGCAAACAAACCATACCCTACCCGTGGTATGGTTTGTTTGCAATCGTGTCATTACTATTTCGTGAGTCACGTTAACGGCTTTGAGGGGACTTGAGCTAGAGTTCGTCACGGCCACGCTAGCTGGAGATTCGTCTGTAAAAACTTGCATTTGTGGTCACAGTGGTGCCTATGGTAACCTTCCTATGGTGTAGAAATATACCTAGTTGGACGAATCTTATTGTGGCTACCTGGTCCAGTAGCTAACGCGACGGTCTGGAGTTTTGAGACTCTCTGACCGCGGGTTCAAATCCCGCCAGTGGTATGGTTTGTTAGCAATCGTGTCTTTACGACACACACACACACAAACACACAAACACACACACACACACACACACACACACACACACACACACACACACACACACACACACACACACATACAAACTGCAAAAGCAATGGGACCAGACAACATCTCCCCATGGGTCCTTAGAGAAGGAGCAGAAATGCTGTGTGTCCCATTAACGACAATCTTCAACACATCCCTTGAAACTGGGCAGCTACATGAGGTATGGAAGACGGCAAATGTAGTTCCCATTTTTGAAAAAGGAGACAGAAAAGAGGTACTAAGCTACAGACCAGTGCCACTGACGTCTATAGTATGCAAAGTCATGGAGAAAATTATCAGGAGGAGAGTTGTGGAGCACCTGGAACGGAACAAAAGAATAAATGACAACCAGCACGGTTTTATGGGAGGCAAATCCTGTGTCACGATCCTTCTGGAGTTTTATGACAAAGTAACAGAAGTAAGAGTTGAGAGACAGGGGTGGGTTGATTGCATTTTCTTGGACTGCAAGAAGGCCTTCGACACAGTTCCTCACAAGAGATTAGTACAGAAACTAGAGGATCAGGTATGTATAATGGAAAGGGCACTTCAATGTACCAGAGAATATCTGACAGGGAGGCAACATTGAGTCATGGTATGTGATGAGGTATCACAGTGGGCACCTGTGACGAGTGGGGTCCCAAATGGGTCTGTCCTAGGACCAGTGCTATTTTTGGTATATGTGAATGACATGAATTCAAATTCAAATTCAAATTCAAAGTTTATTCTCTATAAGGATTACAATGCTGAGTTTACAGAAATATGGTTATTGTGTGGTTTACATGTAGTAAAATTGTGATTACAGAGTGTACCACTAGAACGCTTAGCATGGCTAGGCATTTCGGGCATACTTAGTTTTATTCTTAATTGTAAAATATTACAAATTATGAGGTAAGTTGGTATTATGGCTAAGTGACTAAATACTAGTTTGTGAGTTTAGCAATGTGAATGCTTTTGTTTTGGCAAAGTACATAGTTTCAGTATTGGAGTATCACAGGATTCATTATTTTAAGATTGAGATTAATATTTCTGTTTATGGTCAAATGAGTGAGTGAGTGTAAGTGTGAACCACCAGGTGGTATTCGTGTAGTTAGTTGACGGGGTGTATCAGGGAGATAAGATGTTTTCTAATGGTAGTTTTGAAGGTGATGAATGTGTCTGCAGTTCTAGAGTTCTCAGGTAGGGTATTCCAGATTTTAGGGCCTTTGACATACATTGAATTTTTGTAAAGGTTTAGTCGAACATGGGGAATGTCGTAGAGATGTTTGTGTCTGGTGTTATGCCTGTGGGTTCTGTCACAACTTTCAAGAAAGCGTTTTAGGTCAAGGTTGATATTACAGTTTAAGGCCCTGTAGATGTAGATTGCACAGTAGTAAGTGTGGATGTACTGAACTGGGAGTAAGTTTAGGTCTATGAAGAGTGGGGGGGGGGTGTTGCCAGGGATGGGATTTAGTGATTATTCTTACTGCAGCTTTTTGTTGGGTTATTATTGGCTTTAGGTGTGTTGCTGCAGTTGATCCCCAAGCACAAATAGCATAGGTGAGGTATGGATAAATAAGTGAGTGGTATAGTGTGAGAAGGGCATTTTGCGGCATGTAGTATCGTATCTTGGAGAGGATCCCAACCGTTTTGGATACTTTTTTGGTTATATGCTGGATATGGGTGCTGAAATTCAGGTTGTTGTCAAGGTATATAAGAAGGAAGGGATAGACTCAGAAGTATCCCTGTTCACAGATGATGTAAAGTTAATGAGGAGAATTAAAACAAATGAGGATCAGGCAGGACTTCAAAGTGACCTGGACAGGCTGGACACGTGGTCCAGCAACTGGCTTCTCGAATTCAACCCTGCCAAATGCAAAGTCATTAAGATTAGAGAAGAGCAAAGAAGACAGACAGAGTATAGGCTAGGTGGACAACGACTGCTAACTTCGCTCAAGGAGAAAGACCTTGGCGCGAGTATAACACCGAACATGTCTCCGGAAGCACACATCAACTAGATAACTGCTGCAGCATATGGGCGCCTGGAAACCTGAGATTAATATTCCAATACCTAAGTAAGGAATCATTCAAGACACTGTACACTGTGTATGTCACCCCCATACTGGAGTATGCAGCACCTGTGAGGAACCCACACTCGATCAAGCACATCAAGAAATTGGTGAAAGTGCAAAGGTTTGCGACAAGATTATTTCCAGAGCTAAGTGAAATGTCCTATGAAGAAAGGTTGAGGGAAATCGGCCTGACGACACTGGAGGACAGGATGGATAGGGGAGACATGATAGCGACATACAAAATACTGCATGGAATAGACAGAGTGGACAGAGACAAGATATTCCAGAGAGGGGACACAGAAACAAGGGGTCACTCTTGGAAGGTGAAGACTCAGGTGAGCCACAGGGATGTTAGGAAGCATTTCTTCTGTCACAGAGTGGTCAGGAAGTGGAACAGTCTGGCGAGAGAAGTAGTGTAGGTAAGAACCATACATAGCGAGGTATAAGGCTCCTGGAGCAGGGAGAGAGAGGACCTAGTAGCCTTCAATGAAGAGGTAGGGCCAGGAGCTGAGTCTCAATGATATTACTGTTGTTGCTGTTGAACAGTGGTTTAGTGCCAATGGAGGTAGCATAGGTAGCAATGATACGGCCGTGGACTAGTTTGGTTTTAATTGGATAGGAGTGAGTACACAACGGGCAATGTGAGTGAATGACCGATAGCCAGTCCGTGGAGGGGGAGCACTTGTGCCTATCAAGTCGGTCGGCCGGAGAGTAAGAACGAATGGGCCCAGCCTCCCACCGACCTGGGTGAGCCTACAGAGGGCAGCACTTAAATGCTGTGAAATATAAACTAAACTGACAGACGGCATAGGCTGTCTTTGCTGACAGTACAGGCTGCCTACATTTGCTCGGCCATGCACCTCATGTCATCCCGACGCGACAATACTGGTGGGCCCATAGGTGCAAAGGAATTACACTAGTTACCCCAGAGAGGGACTGGCTTTCGCTCACTTGTAAGTCAAAAATGGACATAAAAATGCAACAGGCCAAAAAAAAAAGAAAAAACTCTCCCATCCATGGGAAGAGAAAACTGGCTTGCCCACGCTGCTTCATTGAGGAGAGAGTCCTGAGGCATCAGCACTGGAACTAAAATCTTCTATATACAGGTTGTCCACAGGGCTGATCATCAGGCTTGACCACTCGTCTATGAACGCTGTTGCACCCTCACATCTGCAAACAATGACTGACAGTAGCATTTCCTAAGGTGTGACATGTGACTCGGAGGGCAGCACTGTCCTGACCGTAATACAGGCTTTTAAAAGACACTGGGTGCACATACCTACAATAATACTATATCCATGGAATTCATTATACTCTGGGTACCCTTCTAAAAGTATTTACATAATTACATGATGTTGTCCACCCTGACTCCATTATCAACTAGCTATACAATGTGTGTGCATTTTCACCCATTTCTGCAAGCAAACAATTAGCATAACTAGCGTAGGAGTCAGACAAGTCAGTAGGTACGTCATTGTCACAGAAATGTACTGTTGTCCTGTGTCGCAGGCCATAGGTATGAAGCCTTACTGGGCTGTCATCAGTAACAGTAGTAGTGGGAGAAGTACACGGGTTGTCCCTAGCATTGGTCTGATTGTGGTGTTGCAACACACGCAACTCCAGCTCTGCTTCGACCTGCACATGGTCCACATACTTCATGTGATCAAGGTGGGCTTCTTTGATAGTTCCAGTAGCAATCTCCCTCACCTCGAACTTATTGCCACGGAGCTGTCAGAGGACACGGTAAGGACCCACGAATTTTGGGACATGTTTGTACATACCTGGGGTCTGCGCTGGGTTGAGCAACATAACTTTACAACCTGATTCCACTTTTCTTTCCTTGGCGAGGGCATTGCGCTCAGACATGAACCTATCAGTAGCTTTCATAAGGTTCTCTCGTACCCACTGGAAAACAAGCTGCATTGTCCGGATCTTTACTACACTGGGGTTATCAGTATGGTAAGTAGGTCGAGGTGGAGCAAACAGAATTTCGTATGGTAAGCACTTGTCATAGCCATACAAAGCAAAATGAGGTGTCTCACCGATCGAGCTGTTGAGGGAGGAGTTTAATGTACACTGAACATCTGGAATAGCCTCATCCCATGTAGTACAACTTGGGTTAACGGTTACCCTGAGCACCTCCAGGACTTTGCGATTTGTACGTTCAGCAAGACCATTACTCACAGGGTGGCATAGAACTACTGGCGCTTGGTGAATGTTAAATCTGGAGCAAAGATCCTGCATTATGGCATTTATGAACTCAGACCCATTGTTTGACAGGACACGTGGGCAGGTATGATGGAGAACGACATGCTCACGGAAAGCATTAGCAACCGTTTCGGCGGTTTTGTCAGCAATGGGTACTAATTCACTGTACAGCATAAAGTTATCTACCATTACAAGCAGGTGCTTATTTCCC
The DNA here is from genome assembly GCF_038502225.1 of Cherax quadricarinatus. Lineage (NCBI taxonomy): Eukaryota > Metazoa > Arthropoda > Malacostraca > Decapoda > Parastacidae > Cherax > Cherax quadricarinatus. The sequence continues at coordinate 28,303,296 of NC_091336.1, read as the reverse complement.
TTCTCCGAGGTCGAGAAGTTCGGTACCCTTGTGCTGTAGGCAAACAACACACTGGTGTACATGCTTGGTAATGTCCGCTGCCATCTTAGGCCAGAAATATTTCATTCATGCCTGTTTGATACTGCGGTCCTTCCCGGGGTGCGCTACACCTGGGACATCGTGGATCAACCTAAGAGTAGCTGGTACCATGGACTCTGGTATCACCAGTTAGTACATGGTTCTGCCGGGGTCGACCAGCTGTGCAACCCGGCACAGTACTTCTTGGTTGACCACCAAATCCTTCAGTGGAACGGGAGACTTGACCTGTAAGTCAATGTCTTCCTTGGTCAGGAAACGAAGGACTGGAGACCAAACAGGGTCCTGCCATTGGGCTCTCTCAAGATCCTCAACAGAGAACGAGTTGTCGACACTCACAAATGCTATATGCCTCTACAGGGCATCAGCTACAACATTTTGCTTACCTGGGACATAGCAAATTTCAGGGTTGTAGTCATTGAACATAAGCAACCACCGAGCATGGTTTCCCGAGAGGTTCTTATTAGCAAAAAGGGCCAATAAAGGTAGATGATCTGTGTAAATCTTGATAGGATAATGATAGATGATATCCCAAAAATGACTCAAGGCCCATACAATGGCTAATGCTTCTAGCTCTGTCACTGAATAATTGACTTCCACTTTAGTAAGGACACAGCTAGCATAGGCAATAGGCTGTTGCTTACCATTAGATTCCTGTGACAAGACTGCACCGATGCCAACTTTGCTGGCATCAGTTGTCAACGTAAATGCCTTGGTGAAATCAGGGAATCTAAGGGCTGGGGCTGATGTTAACTTCTTCTTGAGAGTGACAAAAGCTCGTTCTTGATCACACGTCCACTCAAAATGGGCATCCTTCTTGAATAAGCATGTCAGAGGTGCAGCAATGGTGGAGAAACCTGCGATAAAGGTATGGTAGAAACCCGCCAGGCCTATGAAGGACCGGACTGCATCTGCCGTCATGCATCTGGGGAATTTTTGCACGGCCGAGATTTTAGACTCGTCCATCTTTATGCCATTCTGAGTCACTACGTGACCCAGAAATTTTATTTCCTTCCAGAGGAAATGACATTTGGAGAGCTTTACCTTAAGGTTTGCCTGAGCTAGCCTGTCCAATACCCTGTCAAGTTTCTCGAGATGTGTCGGGGCATCTTCCGACATGACTATGAGATTATCTAGGTAGACCATGAGCGTGCCACCTAGGAGGGTACAGAAAATTGTCATCATCAAACGACTAAACGTGACTGGGCTTCCGCGCAAGCCAAAAGGCATCCTCCTGAACTGGTAATGACTGGTTGACGTAGATAAAGCTGTCAACTCTGCGCTCTCATCATCGAGGGGGATCTGCCAGAACCCTTGAAGAAAATCGTCTCAACTGACTGCAGCCATGGTTCTAACCTATTCGAATGACAGTAAAAAAAAAAGGGTCAGGTATGAACGGTTAGCCGACCCACTAGTGGTCGAGACTTGAGCCACAACTTGACCAACTGTCGGGGAGGCTTCGCCCTCCTGCCATGTAATAACGCCGGCTGAGGCACCATTGCCAGCGTCAGCAGGAACTGGACTAGCATTACGGCCACTGCGTGTCTTAGTCATGACATCAATTGTTCAAACGCAAAGCAGGTCACGAAGAGGGTAAACAGATCAGAGCAAGAAATGGTATGCGCTGGCTACAATTCAACAGAGTCAGAGAGAACACAGCACCACGGTACTAGGTAAACTGCTTAGTGATCGAAATAATTTGAGCGAAACAATAAAAAAAAAATAATAGTGGTATACTCTGAAACACAAAATAAGAGATGTATGCAAGTGAATGAACTACAGGGGAGTACACAAAATGATGCTAAGAGTATTTAATAATTGCACCAGTAGACTGGCAACAAAATTTATGAAAAGGAGTTGAACTGTAAACACTGGTAGCAAAAATTGCACAAAATTTAAAATAAATCATGTGCTGGCAGTTGCAATTTGCACAGATAGGAAGGGAGGCTCAGCGGCAATACGAAAATGACATAGCATCGAAAGTCAAGACTGGCCCGAAGCTGTTGTACAGCCACATCAGGAGGAAAACAACAGTCAAGGACCACGTAATCAGACTGAGGAAGGGTGATGGGGAATTCACAAGAAACGACCGGGAGGTATGTCAGGAGCCCAACACAAGATTTAAAGAAGTATTTACAGTGGAAACCAGTAGGACTCCAGGAAATCAGAGCAGGGGGGTGCACCAGCAAGTGCTGGATGAGGTATATATAACCAAGGAGGAGGTGAAGAAGCTGCTATGCGAACTTGACACCTCAAAGGCGGTGGGACCAGAAAAACATCTCTCTGTGGGTCCTTAAAGAGGGAGCAGAGATATTGTGTGTACCGTTAACAAAGATCTTCAACACATCATTTGAAACTGGGCAACTCCCTGAGGTATGGAAAATGGCAAATGTAGTCCCAATTTTTAAAAAGGGAGACAGACATGAGGCACTAACTACAGACCTGTATCACTAACGTGTATAGTATGCAAGGTCATGGAGAAGATCATCAGGAGGAGAGTGGTGGAGCACCTGGAAAGAAACAAGTGTATAATTGACAACCAGCATGGTTTCAGGGAGGGAAAATCCTGTGTCACAAACCTACTAGAGTTTTATAACAAGGTGACAGAAGTAAGACAAGACAGAGAGGGGTGGATCGACTGCATTTTTTTGGACTGCAAGAAGGCCTTCGACACAGTTCCTCACAAGAGGTTACTGCAAAAGCTAGAGGATCAGGCACACATAACAGGAAAGGCACTGCAATGGATCAGAGAATACCTGACAGGGAGGCAACAACGAGTCATGGTACGTGACGAGGTGTCAGAGTGGGCGCCTGTGACAAGCGGGGTTCCACAGGGGTCAGTCCTAGGACCTGTGCTGTTCTTGGTATATGTGAATGACATAACGGAAGGGATAGACTCAGAAGTGTCCTTGTTTGCGGACGATGTGAAGTTAATGAGAAGAATCAAATCGGATGAGGATCAGGCAGGACTACAAAGAGACCTGGACAGGCTACAAGCCTGGTCCAGCAACTGGCTCCTTGAGTTTAACCCTACCAAATGCAAAGTCATGAAGATTGGGGAAGGGCAAAGAAGACCGCAGACACAATATAATTTAGACGGCGAAAGTCTGCAAACCTCACTAAAGGAAAAAGATCTGGGGGTGAGTATAACACCGAGCATATCTCCTGAGGCGCACATCAATCAGATAACTGCTGCAGCATACGGGCGCCTGGCAAACCTACGGATAGCGTTCCGATACCTCAGTAAGGATTCGTTCAAGACTCTGTATACCATTTACGTCAGGCCCATACTGGAGTATGCAGCACCAGTTTGGAATCCACACCTAGTCAAGCACGTCAAGAAATTAGAGAAAGTGCAAAGGTTTGCAACAAGACTAGTCCCAGAGCTAAGCGGATTGTCCTACGAAGAAAGGTTGAGGGAAATCGGCCTGACGACACTGGAGGCAAGGAGGGTCAGGGGAGACATGATAACGACATATAAAATACTGCACGGAATAGATGAGGTGGACAAAGACGGGATGTTCCAGAGATGGGACACAGACACAAGAGGTCACAATTGGAAGTTGAAGACTCAGATGAATCAAAGGGATGTTAGGAAGTATTTCTTCAGTCATAGAGTAGTCAAGCCGTGGAATAGCCTAGAAAGTGAAGTAGTGGAGGCGGGAACCATACATAGTTTTAAGGCGAGGTATGATAAAGCTCATGGAGCAGGGAGAGAGAGGACCTAGTAGCAATCAGTGAAGAGGCGGGGCCAGGAGCTATGCCTCGACCCCTGCAACCACAAATAGGTGAGTACACACACACACACACACACACACCTCAAATGCAGTGGGACCAGACAACATCTCTCTTTGGGTTCTTAGAGAGGGAGCAGAGATAATGTCTGTACCACTAACAAAGATCTTCAATACATCCATTGAAACTGGCAAACTACCTGAGGTATGGAAGATGGCAAATGTAGTCCCAGTTTTCAAAAAAGGAGACAGACACAATGCATTAAACTACAGACCTGTGTCACTAACGTGTACAGTATGCAAAGTCTTGGAGAAGATCATCAGGAGGAGAGTGGTGGAGCACCTGGAAAGAAACAAGTGTATAATCGACAACCAGCACGGTTTTAAGAAAGGAAAATCCTGTGTCACAAATCTACTGGATATTTATGACAAGGTGACAGAAGTAAGACAAGAGAGGAACGGTTGGGTAGATTGCATTACAGGGAATGAGGAGAATCAAATCGGTCGAGGATCAGACAGGACTACAAAGAGACCTGAGCAGGCTACAAGCCTGGTCCAGTAAGTGGCTCCTTGAATTTAACCCTGCCAAATGCAAAGTCATGAAGTTCAGGGAAGAGCAAAGAAGAACACAGACACAGTATAGTCTAGGTGGCCAAAGACTGCAAACCTCACTCAAGGAAAATGATCTTGGGGTGAGTGTAATACCTAGCACATCTCCTGAGCCGCACATCAATCAGATAACTTTTGCATTGTACGGATAGTGTTCCGTTACCTCAGTAAGGAATCGTTCGAGACTCTACTCCACTTGCGTCAGGCCCATAATGGAGTATGCAGCACCAGTTTGGAATCCACACCTGGTCAAGCACGTCAAGAAATTAGAGAAAGTGCTAAGGTTTGCCGTAAGACTAGTCCCATAGCTACGGGGATTGTCCTACGAAGAAAGGTTAAGGGAAATTGATCTGACGACACTGGAGGACAGGAGGGTCAGGGGAGACATGATAACGACATATAAAATACTGCGCACAATATACAAGGTGGACAAAGACAAGATGTTCCAGAGATGGGACACAGAAACAAGGGGCCACAATTGGAAGTTGAAGACTCAGATGAGTCAAAGGGATGTTAGGAATTATTTCTTTAGTCATAGAGTTTTCAGGCACTGGAACAGCCTAGAAAGTGACGTAGTGGAGGCGGGAAGCATACTTAGTATGCAATCAGTGAAGAGGTGGGGTCAGGATCTAGGAATCGATCCCTGCAGCCACAAATAGGTGAGCACAAATAGATGAGTACTCACACAGGAGGAAAGGAGCTGAGTCTCGACCCCTGCAACCACAATTATGTGAGTACACACACACACACACACACACACACACACACACACACACACACACACACACACACACACACACACACACACACACACACACACACACACACACACACACACACACACACACACACACACACACACACACACACACACTGTAAAGGCTGATCCTACCCACCTCACACACCCTCTAACTCCCTCAACCACTTTTACACACTCTCCCACAAAATCATATTCTCTCACTCAGTTTCTTACATACTTTCTTTCATGCTCTCTCTCACACTCACTCCCACTCTCACTCCACCTCACACGCTCTCACACTCCAGCTCTCCCACCCTCTTTCACACTCCCTAGCATGCGCTCACACTATCTCTCCCACGCCCTTCTTCACACTCTCTCACAAACACACATTCACACTTCCTCAAACTCTGTCCCTCGGTCACACTCTCACACCTCTCTCACACTCTCTCTTTGGCACTCTCACACGCTCTCTCACACTCTCTCACAATCTCACACTCTCACACTCCCTCACACTCTCACACTTACACTCACTCACGCTCTCTAGCTCACACCCACTCACACTCTCTCAATCACACCCACACTCTATCTCACTCATACTCTCTCACTCACTCTCACACTTTTTCAGTTACACTCTTTTAGTCACACTCTCTCACTCATACACTCTAAGTCACACACTCTCACACACACTCTCACTCACACACACTCTCTATCTCTCTCTCCTATTCCATTTTCTCTCCATCTTCATCTCCCTTCTCCTCCCTACTCCTCCTACTCCCCTTACCCCCCTTTGCTTTTCTCACACTTCCCTTCCCCCTCTCCACCTGTCTCTCCCTAGTCTTGCCCCATCTCTCTTCCCTCTAACCCTGTCCTCCTCTCGTTCACTATCCTCTCCCCTCCCTGCCTCCTCCCCCTCTCCCTCCCCACAACAAACACCCCCCTCCACACACGCACTCTTGTCATAAGCTCTTCCTTCTTTGGAAGTAAAATGGGACACCAAAAATCAGGCCAGAGGGCCAGAGGGCTCGTGGACAATGCTGCATTGGGTGGATCTGGGAGAGATGACTGGGAGGCAGAGCTCACGAGAAGGGAGGAGGAGTGGGGGAAGAGGCTAGAAGAGCTCGACAAGAAAATGGAAGAGAAAATATCTGTGGAGAGCAGGAAATAGGAGGTACAAATCACAGCAGCACAAGCTAAGATACAGAGCTTAGTAGAAGAACTAAAAAGTCTGATACAGCCTAAATAACCAAAGGAGAGTACAGCCACGACACCAAGAACTGCTACATCAGGCACAGAGGAGGGGACTGTAGGGAACAAAGGAGCTATACTGTATGGTAAGACACACACACACACACACACACACACACACACACACACACACACGCACACACACACACACACACACACACACACACACACACGCACACACACACACACACACACACACACACGCACACACACACACACACACACACACACACACACATGCACCCACATACACATACACATACACACATGCACACACACACCCAAGGGCAATAGAATTTTGGGAAGACCAAAGCAAGTCCTTGGTTTACCCGAAGGTGTAGGGAGGCAAAAACTGTGTGCAACAGAGAATGGAAAAGATGCAGGACGCAAAGAACCCAGGAAAATAGACTAGTCGAAGAGCCAGAAACGAGTATGCACAGATAAGGAGGGAGGCCGAGCGACAGTACGAAAATGACATAGCATCGAAAGTCAAGTCTGACCCGAAACTGCTTTACAGCCACATCAGGAGAAAGACAACACTCAAGGACCAGGTAATCAGGCCGAGGAAAGAAGGTGGGGAGCTCACGAGAGAAGACCAAGAAGTATGCGAGGAGCTCAACACGAAATTTCAGGAAGTATTTACAGTGGATGCAGAAAGGACACTAGGAAGACAAAACAGTTGTGTACATCAACAAGGGATATACCAACAAGTGTTGGATTAATTACACACAACGGAGGAGGAGGTGAAGAATCTCCTAAGTGACCTTGATACTTCAAAGGAGGTGGGACCGGACAACATCTCTCCGTGGGTCCTTAGAGAGGGAGCAGAGACACTGTGTGTGCCACTAACCACAGTCTTCACCACAATCTTCAAACTGAAGACTCAGAGGAGCCAAAGGGATGTTAGGAAGTATTTTTTCAGCCACAGAGTTGTTAGGAAGTGCAATAGCCTGACAAGCAATGTAGTGGAGGCAGGAACCATACATAGTTTTACGGCGAGGTATGATAAAGCTCATGAACTGTGAGAGGGAGGATCCAGTAGCGGTCAATGAAGAGGCGGGGCCAGGAGCTGAGTCTCGACCCCTACAACCATAATTAGATGAGTACACACACACACACACACACACACACACACACACACACACACACACACACACACACACACACAGCAATTAGCAATCCAGCAATTAGCTCCTGGAGTTCAATCCCACCAAGTGCAAAGTCATGAAGATTGGGGAAGGGCAAAGAAGACCGCAGACGGAGTACAGTCTAGGGGGCCAGAGACTACAAACCTCACTCAAGGAAAAAGATCTTGGGGTGAGTATAACACCAGGCACCTCTCCTGAAGCGCACATCAACCAAATAACTGCTGCAGCATATGGGCGCCTAGCAAACCTCAGAACAGCATTACGACATCTTAATAAGGAATCATTCAGGACCCTGTACACCGTGTACGTTAGGCCCATATTGGAGTATGCGGCACCAGTTTGGAACCCACACCTAGCCAAGCACGTAAAGAAACTAGAGAAAGTGCAAAGGTTTGCAACAAGACTAGTCCCAGAGCTAAGAGGTATGTCCTACGAGGAGAGGTTAAGGGAAATCAACCTGACGACACTGGAGGACAGGAGAGATAGGGGGGACATGATAACGACATACAAAATACTGAGAGGAATTGACAAGGTGGACAAAGACAGGATGTTCCAGAGATTGGACACAGTGACAAGGGGACACAGTTGGAAGTTGAAGACACAGATGAATCACAGGGATGTTAGGAAGTATTTCTTCAGCCACAGAGTAGTCAGTAAGTGGAATAGTTTGGGAAGCGATGTAGTGGAGGCAGGATCCATACATAGCTTTAAGCAGAGGTATGATAAAGCTCACGGCTCAGGGAGAGTGACCTAGTAGCGATCAGTGAAGAGGCGGGGTCAGGAGCTCGGACTCGACCCCCGCAACCTCAACTAGGTGAGTACAACTAGGTGAGTACACACACACACACAATTTTAAGACGAGGGTTGATAAAGGATATGGAGCAGGGAGAGAGAGGACCTAGTAGCAATCAGTGAAGAGGCGGGGCCAGGAGCTGTGGCTCGACCCCTGCAACCACAAATAGATGAGTACAATTAGGTGAGTACACACACACTCGTTTTAACGAGGTTCATAAATTACACACTATTATCACGAAGAAATTATATAAAATGATAAGGTTCCACAAAGTTAAGTTTCGTGAGTAACTACAGATACACTTCACAGATAGAAGGAACTTGTATTCCAGGCAGACTTCATCAAACTGGCTAAAATAATACACAGTGTCAATGACCGTTGTTTACTTTTCGTTTAATTTATGACATTTGCCTTACGTGCTAAGCGGCAGGTGTTTCAGATACTACGTGTATCAGAACAGATGTTCGATCTCAATGTACAAGGTGCGTGGCAGTTCAAATGTAGCGAGCAGCAGTGTATCAGTGATCAGCTCTGAACACTAGTACATTTCAGAATGGACATTTTGTCTTCTTAATGCGTGTTTAGTCGTCCTCACACACGACTGGACAAACATTCTCATGCGAGAATCGTGACCCACTTCAGATTAGCCAAACATTCTCACAAGCGTACTCACATGTACTCACCTGAGTGACTTCACGTTCTCCTCCAAGCGCTGTTACATATATATCAGATCATATACACATTCTCAAACAAGCGTGACCAAGCATTTTCAGACAAATAAGGTTACCCATCCTCACTTAAGTGTATCTTCACATAGTTATCATCTGTAATTAACAAGTTACCGATGTCTGTACGAAAGAAGTGGTAACTTACCAGCGGTACATAACGTAAACAAGACCAAGGAAGGCGAAGAAGCAACAGTGGATCTCCTGACCAGGAACATTCACATACAGTAAGGAACGACCAACCGTGCAGAGAAGGTGCAGCAGGAAGCTCAGTAACATCACAACCACTATAGCACAATGAGGCCAGCCGTCACTGCTGCAGCTGTGATTATCATAGCAGTGTGTGTCAACACTCTGACTCAGGTAATGTCACTCTTATCCTCTTTCCTCACAAACACATAAGAACAAACCCACTAAAGAAAGTTTACTCTACCCAATATCAATGTTACTCAGAAGACAGCTCAAAAGCTGCGTCAGGTCACGTGTTTTCAGGTGCACTAGGAGAGACAGGCAGCATTATTACCTGATAACAGAAATGTACTTTATGTAAGCGTTCTTCAATTTCTCAACTTTGATATTCCATTTTTCGTATTTTCATTTTATTACAGCTATCCACATATATCCATAATCTCCGTTTTCTCTGATGCACAATGAAGTTCACTTTGTGAAAGTTACTGTACTTTGCCTGCCATGTATTTTTAAGTTACGAAAAATTATAAGAAATCTTCCTCCAATGTATATTAAATTTGTATTTAAACTATTAGACCCTTTAGCAATCAAACTCACGGTACTCCTCCTTCTCCTCCTCCTCTTCCTGCTCCTCCTTCTCTTCCTCCTCCTCCTCCTCCTCCTCCTTCTCTTCCTCCTCCTCCTGCTCCTCCTTCTCTTCCTCCTCCTCCTCCTCCTCCTCTTATCATTGATATTAATGGAACCTATTCCAGGTCCTTTGCAATACATTGTTTATAATAACACTAAGTGTGGAAAATACTGTATATATTTTCCAGAAATTCAGTATTTATATGTAAATAGATGGCCATACTGTATTTAATAATATTTATGTCATAGAAAACGGAGAGCCTGCGTCTGGGCAGACGAGACTAGCCATCTTGGTTTTGAATTGTGTACAACGTTGGTGTGATGGGAAGGAATTTTCGTGCTCTAGAGGTTAAAATTGTGTTGATACCTCTCAAATAGGAGGCGAAATTGGTGGATGTGCATTCCTGCATAACTTGAGATATCAGACGACTGGACAAGACAGCTCCAGGAACCTCAGATAAACTCTCTAGATTTGTGTGTAATTCTGGCCAGCATTATTTTCATAGATTTAGTTAGAGTGAGGTTTTCTGAGTATGATATACATTAATCTCCAGTCAAATTGGTGAGTGATATTAAGATATATTTTCCTTCTGTTATGTAATTGTGTATATATATATAAAACCATTTATTACTTTTAATATACAGTCCACAAATTTATATATTTACCAGCATTCCTGGTGATGTATTTTTCATTTGATAATTAATAGGTCCAGAGCAACTTGTGGATATGACAGTGGTAGGTATCGAAGGGGGACATTTTAGCGACCTAGGTGCCCCAAATTCCTACTTGTCTATGTAACTCTGATAAATAATAATTATCTTTGTTATCATTTACTGTTATGTACAAAATGAGTTACATTCAGAAAAATGCAATTTTCCACAATTAATTTGCCCATTGGTCCTTCTTGAACCGGAGGTAATTAGTGAAGTCATTAATAGTTAATTACTTAATAATTATATGTGAAATGGCAGAAGGAGGTGGATGTTAAGTTCACAAATTTATTTAATGTGTAGTGGATTATAATTATTACCATATTAATTTTGATAAGCTAAGCTCAAGTCTGGCTATGTTTATATTAATTTGTATAATATTAATTTGATAAGACAATTTTGGCCAAGATTTATATCAATGTATGTGTAATTGATAAGGCAAGTGTTGCTAATTATATTAATGTGTATAATATTAATTTTGCTATGCCAAATTCTGGCAAGGATTTATATTAATTTGTATAATAATTTTGATAAGCCAAGGCTGGCTAAAGGTTTTTATTAATGTACATTTAAAATTTATGTATAAATTTCTTACATGTGTAATTGCTAAGCTCAAGTGTAGCTAACATTATTAAAGTGTATTTAAAATTTATATTACATTTTTTACATGTAATTGCTAAGCTCAAGTAGCTAGAATATATTTAAAGGTAAGTTGTACTATTTACCTTTATAAAGTGCATAATTTAGTACATAATCAGTGTTATTAAGTTGAATTTAATACATTGCATCATGGCTGAAAATGAGGAAATTAATGTAGAAGACAAACATATGGAATATAGAGTAAAGAAAGCATCACAACAGGCTAGAAAAGTTCATGTAACCAAGGCATATAATAAACGTTTGGAATTAATGAATCAAGAAACTGTGAATACTGATGATTTAAAATTGTATTTAGATGCTTTAGGGAATAGATATGATTCATACAAATTATTTTTTATTATCACACTGGCCGATTCCCACCAAGGCAGGGTGGCCCGAAAAAGAAAAACTTTCACCATCATTCACTCCATCACTGTCTTGCCAGAAGGGTGCTTTACAATACAGTTTTTAAACTGCAACATTAACACCCCTCCTTCAGAGTGCAGGCACTGTACTTCCCATCTCCAGGACTCAAGTCCGGCCTGCCGGTTTCCCTGAACCCCTTCATAAATGTTACTTTGCTCACACTCCAACAGCACGTCAAGTATTAAAAACCATTTGTCTCCATTCACTCCTATCAAACACGCTCATGCATGCCTGCTGGAAGTCCAAGCCCCTCGCACACAAAACCTTCTTTACCCCCTCCCTCCAACCTTTCCTAGGCCGACCCCTACCCCGCCTTCCTTCCACTACAGACTGATACACTCTTGAAGTTATTCTGTTTCGCTCCATTCTCTCCACATGTCCGAACCACCTCAACAACCCCTCCTCAGCCCTCTGGACAACAGTTTTGGTAATCCCGCACCTCCTCCTAACTTCCAAACTACGAATTCTCTGCATTATATTCACACCACACATTGCCCTCAGACATGACATCTCCACTGCCTCCAGCCTTCTCCTCGCTGCAACATTCATCACCCATGCTTCACACCCATATAAGAGCGTTGGTAAAACTATACTCTCATACATTCCCCTCTTTGCCTCCAAGGACAAAGTTCTTTGTCTCCACCGACTCCTAAGTGCACCACTCACTCTTTTTCCCTCATCAATTCTATGATTCACCTCATCTTTCATAGACCCATCCGCTGACACGTCCACTCCCAAATATCTGAATACATTCACCTCCTCCATACTCTCTCCCTCCAATCTGATATTCAATCTTTCATCACCTAATCTTTTTGTTATCCTCATAACCTTACTCTTTCCTGTATTCACCTTTAATTTTCTTCTTTTGCACACCCTACCAAATTCATCCACCAATCTCTGCAACTTCTCTTCAGAATCTCCCAAGAGCACAGTGTCATCAGCAAAGAGCAGCTGTGACAACTCCCACTTTGTGTGTGATTCTTTATCTTTTAACTCCACGCCTCTTGTCGAGACCCTCGCATTTACTTCTCTTACCACCCCATCTATAAATATATTAAACAACCACGGTGACATCACACATCCTTGTCTAAGGCCTACTTTTACTGGGAAATAATTTCCCTCTTTCCTACATACTCTAACTTGAGCCTCACTATCCTCGTAAAAACTCTTCACTGCTTTCAGTAACCTACCTCCTACACCATACACTTGCAACATCTGCCACATTGCCCCCCTATCCACCCTGTCATACGCCTTTTCCAAATCCATAAATGCCACAAAGACCTCTTTAACCTTATCTAAATACTGTTCACTTATATGTTTCACTGTAAACACCTGGTCCACACACCCCCTACCTTTCCTAAAGCCTCCTTGTTCATCTGCTATCCTATTCTCCGTCTTACTCTTAATTCTTTCAATAATAATTCTACCATACACTTTACCAGGTATACTCAGCAGACTTATCCCCCTATAATTTTTGCACTCTCTTTTATCCCCTTTGCCTATATACAAAGGAACTATGCATGCTCTCTGCAAATCCCTAGGTACCTTACCCTCTTCCATACATTTATTAAATAATTGCACCAACCACCCCAAAACTATATCCCCACCTGCTTTTAACATTTCTATCTTTATCCCATCAATCCCGGCTGCCTTACCCCCTTTCATTTTACCTACTGCCTCACGAACTTCCCCCACACTCACAACTGGCTCTTCCTCACTCCTACAAGATGTTATTCCTCCTTGTCCTATACACGAAGTCACAGCTTCCCTATCTTCATCAACATTTAACAATTCCTCAAAATATTCCCTCCATCTTCCCAATACCTCTAACTCTCCATTTAATAACTCTCCTCTCCTATTTTTAACTGACAAATCCATTTGTTCTCTAGGCTTTCTTAACTTGTTAATCTCACTCCAAAACTTTTTCTTATTTTCAACAAAATTTGTTGATAACATCTCACCCACTCTCTCATTTGCTCTCTTTTTACATTGCTTCACCACTCTCTTAACCTCTCTCTTTTTCTCCATATACTCTTCCCTCCTTGCATCACTTCTACTTTGTAAAAACTTCTCATATGCTAACTTTTTCTCCCTTACTACTCTCTTTACATCATCATTCCACCAATCGCTCCTCTTCCCTGCCGCACCCACTTTCCTGTTACCACAAACTTCTGCTGAACACTCTAACACTACATTTTTAAACCTACCCCATACCTCTTCGACCCCATTGCCTATGCTCTCATTTGCCCATCTATCCTCCAATAGCTGTTTATATCTTACCCTAACTGCCTCCTCTTTTAGTTTATAAACCTTCACCTCTCTCTTCCCTGATGCTTCTATTCTCCTTGTATCCCATCTACCTTTTACTCTCAGTGTAGCTACAACTAGAAAGTGATCTGATATATCTGTGGCCCCTCTATAAACATGTACATCCTGAAGTCTACTCAACAGTCTTTTATCTACTAATACATAATCCAACAAACTACTGTCATTTCGCCCTACATCATACCTTGTATACTTATTTATCCTCTTTTTCTTAAAATATGTATTACCTATAACTAAACCCCTTTCTATACAAAGTTCAGTCAAAGGGCTCCCATTATCATTTACACCTGGCACCCCAAACTTACCTACCACACCCTCTCTAAAAGTTTCTCCTACTTTAGCATTCAGGTCCCCTATCACAATTACTCTCTCACTTGGTTCAAAGGCTCCTATACATTCACTTAACATCTCCCAAAATCTCTCTCTCTCCTCTGCAAATTATATTACAACAAATATGAAGGAGATTTATTAGTAAACTGTGTAGATGAGACTGAAATAGATCTCATGATTAATCAGTATTATGACTTAGAGGAAAAGATTCTTTCTTGTAAAAGTCAGGCCTTGAATAAATTAAAATGTGTAAACCAGGCAGTTGGTCAGTCTGCTCCAACAAATAATATGTCTTTGCCAAAACTCCCAGAATTGTGTTTGCCTGTATTTAATCCTGGAGAAAATTGAGAGGAATTTTGGTCAATTTTTAAAGCATCTGTGCATGACAGGAGTGACCTAGCCTGTGTAACTAAATTATTTTACCTCAAAGGACAGGTAAGAGGAGATGCTCACATACTCATACAAGCCTTTCCCAATGAAAATGACTCTTACAAGGAAGCAGTTGACTTGTTGAAGGTCACTTACGGTAATATAGAACAAAGTAGGTTGGATCTAGTGAATATCATTATTAATTTAAAATCTCCAGATCATACTTACAAAGGTTTACAGCAGTTTAGAGTTAAACTGGAGAGCACTCTCAAAACTTTAAGTAATAAATATAATCTGAAGGATTCAGACTGGTTATTGAGTGCCATGGTATAGAGTAAATTAACTATAAAACACTTGAATGTCTCTCAAACAAATATTACAAGGGTTATTTTGGTCTAGAGGAAATAAGACTAGGTCTACAAGAATTAATTGTGCAGTTGCAGACCAGCCAACTAACTCATTTTAAAGATGCAACACATAATAACTCTGAGGTATCTGTCAAGTTTCACAAAGGGAAAAATTATCCCAATGGTAATAATCAAAATTCATTTCCTAAAAAGAGTTGCATAGGTGCATATGAAGTAGCCAGAATCAGAAATAATGATACTCCACAAGGTAAGAAGAATAAGTACCCTCCTAAGAGTAGCACAGTTAATAAGAAACCAGTCATAGAAAAGAGAGATTGTCTTTTCTGCAAGGGTACTCATTTTTCTAAGAATTGCAATACAATTCATGGAATTATAAAGTTGAAAGATTGGAGGAACTTGACAGATGTATCAGGTGTTTAGGTAATCACAATGTAAAGGATTGCTATGCCATATTAAACAACTGTTATCAATGTCACAAAGGAAGACACCATATAGTCATGTGTAAGGGTCTATATGATAATGTTGATAATAATGATAATGTTGACAATCCTGACACAACAGTAGCTAATGTAAAAATTGCTACTAATGTTAATAATGATGGTTTTGCTGAAGTAGCCTTGCCTGTGTTACAGGTAAAAATTGATGATAAAAGGCATAAATCAAAAAATGTAACTGCATTGTTAGACCAGGGATCCCAACGTACTTTTATTAAACGTAAATGTCTTAATGGTATGAAAGTACAGATGGGAGATCCTACGACTCTAAAATTATCTGGTTTTCTCTCAGATAAAAGAGCTCAATTGTATGACACAGTTTATGTAACTGTCAGGTTGGGCAATGAGAAAAAACGTGTTAATGCAGTAATTGTAGATAGACTTCCAGAGAAAATATCTACAGTAGGGCTTAGTAAAGCTACAGAAAGACTTTCACATAATGTAAATTTAGCACCTTCTGGGGTAAGTGATGATTCTGTAGGCCCAATAAATATTTTGATAGGTAGTGACTATTATGCCTCCTTTGTAAAGGGTATGGTAAAGAAATGTGGTGTCACCCTTTTGAAGACTGCAGGAGGCCATGTAATGTATGGTAGGATTCCTCGTAATAATAATTCATTACTAGAGGAAACTACAAATACCATGATGAAATTGAGACACATGTGCAACATCTGGGTATCTTTATTGTAGACGTTTCGCCATCCAGTGGCTTTTTCAATACAAATTCCAGGACATAACTTGAAGACAGGAGAGCTATGTACAGAAGATGAGGTAATCAGTCCCTCAACCTAGCAGTAAGTGCGAAGAGCACCATAGTCGTGGAGATTCTGAAGCAGAAGCAAGGCGCCTGACGCTTATATAGTAACGTCAGGTGGAAATGGGACGGGAAGCAGACGAGGGCATAGTCACTGGTAGGCGGGATTCCCCAGTGGAAGTAGGTCCTACCCAAAGAGATGGGTTAGTTGTAGTAGTAGTTGTCGTAGTCGTGAAGGTTATGTGCATGTCCTCAGAATCAAGATTCCATGATGTTGCAGTGTCTGACAAGTTGTACAAGAATGGTATACAATACCGACAAGATGAAAAGTGACATTTTATTGTGGCAACGTTTCGCTCTCCAGGAACTTTATCAAGCCGCAATAAAGTGTCACATAAGTTGCATCTGTTTCAATTTATATATCATTTTGTCGGTAATTCTACAATTATTACAAAATAAATTATATAATATCACAGTCACAAGGGATGTGTTAATAAAACAGGTTGACTGATGAACTTTTCTTCCAGGGTTTTTAAAGAGTGCAAAATAGAACTTCGTGAACCATTAACTAATAGGTGTAGTGTATGAGATGTGGAAGATAGCTAATGTAATTCCTGTTTTTAAAGCAGGGGATAAGTCATTACCATCAAAGTACAGCCCAATAGGCAAATTTCTTAAATTATAGATATTAGAAAAAGCCATCTTGATAAGTATAATTTGATCTATGATACTTATCATGGATTCACGAGGAGCTGTTCCTGCCTCACTTATTTGCTGACTTTCTTCATTAAATAATACTGTATAATTTCTTTGGATTTTAGTAAAGCTTTTGATAGAGTACCACACAATCGACTCGTAAGTGGTAGCTCATGGTACTGGGATAAAAGTCCTGTTGTGGATCAAGACGCTGCAAACCAACAGGAAACAGTCTGAATGAATGGTGTGAAATCTGAGTGGGGATCAATCACAAGTGGCGTTCCACAAGAATCAGCTTTAGGTCCACTGTTCGTAATATACATTAGACAAAAAATAGGAAAAATAATTGATTCAGAGGAAGATGTAACTGAACTTCAGGAGGAATTAGAAAAGTTCATGTCATGTTCTGAAAGTGGCAGATTCAGTTCGTTGTAGACAGATGCAAAGTTCCGAAGCTCGGGAATTTAAATACCTTCAGCACTTATAAACTAAATAACATAGAACCTGACCATACAGAACGAGAAAAGGGCTTGGAAATTATGATAAACAAGAACCTGAAGCCAAGACAATAATTCCTAAGCATTCGTAATAACACACACACATTACTGTGATATATGTAATTATTCAGGCCCTTAAGAAAGCAAATTATATAATATTACAGTGACAAAGAATATGATTATGTAGCAATTAGACAAACTAAATCTGTATTCAAGGGTACTTAAATAATACAAATTGGAACCAAGTCAGCTGCTTAATGAGCCTACTTAACTCACCTGATTAACGTTCAATAAGCCTAACGTGTATAGTAGGCAAATTATTAGAACCAATTATAGCCGGTAATACAACCCAGGAACAATAAGGCCTGTTATCCAGGATGTAAAGGGGAACAAGGAGCAGAACAAACACAGCTGAATGACTTCGAATTATATTTTCCTTCACCAAGTGCGATTATAAGTATTTACAAGTATGTACACTATATACAGTTGGAAATGCATGTGTGCAACACAGTTAAACAAAAGGCAAGGACACAACCTGGAGATAGAATGGACAACCGTGTTCAACCAGTAGCTGGGTGAAAATGACAAGGGTGAAAATGTGAGTGGTATCCAGGTCACCTCCACAACTGCCAGTTCCACAATATGATTGGCTGAACTTAGGTACTGATCTGACGATGGGGCCCTGAAATCATCAAACCCTTAGCTACCTGGTTGGCTGGCTGGGAGGAAGCCTTTTATGAGTGTGTTCACATGCTCCGAATAAAAGGTACATAGTCTTTGCATGCAACAGCCGATATTATAAGAAGTTACTTAATGAACATAACTGATTAATGAGTCTCAGGAGGCAGAGAGTTTCCATTAATGGGGTCAAGTCTGAACGTTGACTGGTCACTAGTGGCATCCCACAAGGATCAGTTTTGGGTCCAGTGTTGTCCATACTTAACATTAATGGCCTTAATGAGGGAATAACGAGTGACATGAGCAAGTTCACTGATGACACAAAAAAAAAACCGAATAATTTATTCTGATTAGTACTGCAATGAACTTCAGTAGAATATAGACAAATTAATGTTTTGGTCTGAAAGGTAGCAGATATAGTTCAGTGTGGACAAGGTGATGTAGCCCTTAATTATACAGAATGTGAAAAAGACTTGGGAGTCATTGTAAATAAAAATCTGAAGCCAAAACAACAGTGCATAAGTGTGTACAATAAGGCTAACAGATTACATGGATTTATTTCAAGTTAAAATAACAGGAAATTAAAAGTTATTTTACACCTCTGTACATCACTAGGACAAAACTTAAGGAAAAAGTGTAACCGCTGAGAACTGGGGATGGAAAACTAACTGATAATGAACATTGAATGTGTTCTCTATCTAATGATTATTTCTTGTCAATCTTTACTCAAGAAGCCAGAAATTGACATTTATTCAGTATCTGACGAAAACAAATTAAGTAATATTACTGTCACGAGGGAAATGGTTATCAAACAGGGAGATAAACTGAAGCAAAATAAGTTCATGGGAACCGATGAATTACTTGCAAAAGTGTATAAGGAATGCAAGATGGAACTTAGTCAGCCATTAAGGAGCGTGTTTGGTGCATCCATCCAAACTGGTGTTGTGCAAGAGATGTGGAATATAGCTAATGTAGTTCCTAAATTTATATCAGGGGATAAGTCCATTCCTTCAAATTACCGTCCAATAAGCCTGACGTCTATAGTAGGCAAATTATTAAAATCAATTATAGCTGATATTATTAGAAGTCACCTTGAAGAGCATAATTTGATTAATGAATCTCAGCATGGGTTCACGAGAGGTCTTTCTTGCCTGACAAATTTACTGACGTTCTTCAATAAAACATTTGAGGCAGTAGACAGTAATAAAGAATATGATATTGTTTATTTGGATTTCAGTAAAGCTTTCGATAGAGTAACTCACAAGAGACTCTCAAGAATTGTGGCAGCTCATGGTATAGGAGGTAAAGTTCTAGCATGGATAGTGGCATGGCTTGCCAATAGAAAGCAGAGAGTTTCCATTCATGGGGTCAAATGTGAATGAGGATTAGTCACCAGTGGCGTTCCACAAGGATCAGTTTTAGGCCCACATTTGTTCGTAATTTACATTAATGACCTTGATGAGGGAATTACAAGGAGGCCAAAAGAAGCGCTACAAAGACACCCTTAAGACTGCTCTGAAAGCTTTCAAAATCAACCACACCATGTGGGAGCTGATAGCTCAGGACAGGAATGACTGGCGAGCAGTTGTCCAGAAAGGGGCAACATCCTGCGAGGCAAGCAGAATCTCACTAGCTGAGCAGCGCAGGCAAGCGAGAAAGACCAGAGCTATAAGACCCCTCGATGCCGCCACCCTTCCCTGTCCACACTGCCAGAGAACGTTTCGTGCGCGGAATGGCCTGACAAGTCATCTGCGTACCCACCAACTTCGACCCCAGGATGACTAGATGGTCCTCGTCGAATCGACGGACAAACAACAACAACAACACAAGTGGCATGAGCAAATTTGCTGATTATACATAAAAAGTCATATGATTAATTCTGAGAAGGATACCAATGAATATAAGGAGGATTTGGACAAATTAATGTCTTGGTCTGAAAGAGGCAGATGAAGTTCAATGTGGACAAGTGTAAAGTACTAGTCTTGGTAATAAAAATAACCCTCGAATTTATAAACTAGGTGAAGTAGAGCTTGATCATACAGTATGTGAAAAAGACTTGGGAGTCTTGGTCAGCAGAAATCTATAGCGAAGACACCAGAGCCTAAGTGTGCGCAATAAAGCTAACAGATTACTAGGATTTATTTCAAGAAGTGTAACACAAATCCAAAAGTTATTTTACGGTTCCCTACAACACTAGTGGATTATGCCGCTCAGTTTTGATCTCCTTACTACAGGATGGTTATAATTTCATTGGAAAACAGAGAAGAATGATTAAAATGATTTACTGTGTAAGGAATCTCCCGTATGAAGATAGACAGAGCCTTAAATCTCCACTCTCTAGAGACGGAGAAAGAGAGGAGATATCATTGAAGTGTATAAGTGGATGACGGGCATAAAAAAAGTGACATTTATTAAATACTGATGATATCGAATCAGATTAAGAACCAGAAATAAGGGATTTAGGTATGATAAATTTAGATTTACAAAGGACATAGATAAGTTCTAGTTTACAAACAGTTCTGGATGCGTGGACCAATCTTCCGAGCAGAGTGATCGAGGATAGAAACTTGGGTAGCTTTAGGTTATCTTAGCTTAAGTTAGCAGGCTTATCTTGTCAAATAGTGGTGAAAATAACTGGTGCCGTAGCAAATGAAGCCATGTGTTGGAGATTTTTGTTCGAAAACCTGCTCCAGCATCCTGCTAGACTCCAGTCATCTGCTAGACTCCAGTCACCTGCTAGACTCCAGTCACCTCCTAGACTCCAGTTACATGCTAGTCTCCAACCACCTGCAAACTCCAGTCAGCTGCTAGACTGCAGCCACCTGCTAGACTCCAGCCACCTATTAAACTTCAGCCACCTGTTAAACTTCGTGAATCTCAGGAATATTGAACTTGAAAGTTTTATTCGTTTGCAATGTGTCCATGTTGCTATTTGTTTCATTTTTATATTTTTCTAAAACTTAAAAAATGTTTTGATACAAGTTCCATTTATGTTTTTTTATATTGTCTGTTTGTATAATAACTTTTAGAAATAGTTATTGGGTGTTTTATTAACAATTGCAAGTTTGCAATATTCAAATTTATACTCCCGATGTCGGACATGGGCGAAAATTTTCGCCCCTGTCCGGTAGTTCTGTTTGAAATTCTAATATATCATAAACTGCCCTCTTAATAAGGGACACCTCGATCATATCCCTAATTCTACGCCTTTCGAGAGTGCAGATTCAGGGCCTTCAGTCTATCCTCATAGGGAAGGTTTCTGATACATGGGATCATCTTTGTCATCCTCCTCTGTTCGTTTTCCGGAGCATTTATATCCATTCTGTAATACGGTGACCAGAACTGAGCAGTATAGTCTAAATGAGGCCTAACCAAGGATATATAGAGTTGAAGAACAACCTGAGGACCTGTATTATTTGTACTTCTGGATATGAAGCCAAGAATTCTGTTAGCTTTATTGCGAACACTAATGCACTGTCGTATTGGTTTTAGATTACTGCTAACCAGAACTCCTAAATCCTTCTCGCAATCAGTAGTATTAAGATCTACATTATTTAGTTTATATGTGGCATGGTTATTTTCCTGTCCAACATTTAGAACTTTGCATTTGTCTATATTAAACTGCATCTGCCACTTCTTCGACCATTGCATCAGCAACTCCCAGACACCAGCCACCTGCAAACTCAAGTCACCTACTAGATTCCAGCCACATGCAAACTACAGTCACCTGCTAGACTACAGCCACCTGCTAGACTCCAGCATCCTGCAAGACTGTAGCCACCTGCTGGACTCCAGCCACCTGCTAGACTCCAGCCACCTGCTAGACTCCAGCCACCTGCTAGACTCCAGCCACCTGCTAGACTCCAGCCACCTGCTAGACTCCAGTCACCTGCTAGACTCCAGCCACCTGCTACACTCCAGCCACCTGCTACACTCCAGCCACCTGCTACACTCCAGCATCCTGCTACACTCCAGCATCCTGCTACACTCCAGCATCCTGCTACACTCCAGCATCCTGCTACACTCCAGCATCCTGCTACACTCCAGCATCCTGCTACACTCCAGCATCCTGCTACACTCCAGCATCCTGCTACACTCCAGCATCCTGCTACACTCCAGCATCCTGCTACACTCCAGCATCCTGCTACACTCCAGCATCCTGCTACACTCCAGCATCCTGCTACACTCCAGCATCCTGCTACACTCCAGCATCCTGCTACACTTCAGCAACCTGCTACACTCCAGCAACCTGCTACACTCCAGCAACCTGCTACACTCCAGCAACCTGCTACACTCCAGCAACCTGCTACACTCCAGCAACCTGCTACACTCCAGCAACCTGCTACACTCCAGCAACCTGCTACACTCCAGCAACCTGCTACACTCCAGCAACCTGCTACACTCCAGCAACCTGCTACACTCCAGCAACCTGCTACACTCCAGCCACCTGCAAATTGCAGTCACCTTGTAGACTCCAGCCACTTGCAAACTCAGGCCAGCTGCTAGACTTCAGCCACCTGCTAGACGTGAGCCACCTACAAGACTCCAGTCACCTGTTAGTCTTCAACCACCTGCAAACTAGTGACCTGATAAGACTCCATTCACCTACTAGATTCCAGCCAGAAGCTAGACTACAGCCACCTTCTATACTCCAACCACCTGCTAGACTCCAGCCACCTGCTACACTTCAGGTAGCTGCTAGACTTCTGCCACCTGCTAGAATCCAACCTCCTCCAAGACTCCAGCCACATGCTAGATTCCAGCCACCTGGAAACTGCAGTCACCTGCTAGACTCGAACCACCGGCTAGACTCCAGTCACCTGCTAGTCTTCAGCCAACTCCTATACTCCAACCACCTACAAGACTCCATTCACCTGCAAGATTCCAGCCAGCTGCTAGACTGTCCTGTTACACTCCAGCCACCTGACAGACAAGCCACCTCCAGACTCCAGTCACCGGCAAACTCCAGCCAACTGCTGGACTCCAGCTACCTACTAGACTTCAGCCAGCTGTTAGACTTCATTTAGCTGCTAGACTCCAGCCACTTGCTAGACTCCAGTCACCTGCTAGACTCGAGCCACCTGCTAAACTATAGCCACCTGTTAGATTTCAGCCACCTACTAGACTCTGGCTACCTACTAGGGTCCAGCCACCTAGACTCCACTCATCTGCTAGACTACAGCTAAGTGCTAGAATCCATCAAGCTGATAGACTCGAGCCACTTGCTAGATTTCAGCCACCTCCTAGACTCCAGCCTCCTGCTAGACTCCGGCTACCTGCTAGACTTCTGCCACCTGCTAGACTCCAGCCACCTGCTACACACCAGTCGCCTGGTAGACTACAACCGCCTGATAAACTTTAACCACCTCCTAGACTCAAGCCACCTTTCAGACTCCAGCCACCTGCTAGGCTCCAACCACCTGTTAGGCTCCAGTGTTACGTTTTGAGTCTCTTCAGAGAGGAGACCCGTTAGTAACAACAGGTGAAGATCCACTTAGGTCTTTTTACTCTTTAAATAAACACACAAATATAAAAGGCAAAAAAGTTCTATAATGCTTTATCTGGTTTTATTCAGTATAATATTAAGCTTATAAAGTCACTTAGTAATTTAAATAATTGATAAAATTTAGGTATACCTTTTCTTATAAATTCATATGTACACAGATCGACACCATGCCTAACCCTTCTAGGGTAGGGTAGGTGCCTGAGCCCGAGCCTTTAGCTCATAAGACTGTCATTCCCATTAGCCCCCTTGTGGCGGGGATGGCAGACCAGAGAGGCCTAGCTTGTGGCTAGGCCTGGGGGACAGTTGGTCCCAAAGATGAGGAGGTACTTGTGCCTCCTCCCATGGCAGACTTAGGTCTCAGACACTTCCTAAAGAGGGAGCCAAGGCCGGGCCATCACTTGGAAAAGGCCCGGGCCGGGAGAATACCGGCTAATCTTTAATAATAATAATAATAAATAATATGTACACAATCTCTGTAGTTTCATAATCAAAGTCAAGATCAATGAAACACTAGATAGGGTGTCTTTACCACCTCTTCAATCAATTATATACACTAAAGCTAGAACTGGTTAGAGACTATCATGAGACTTTAATAGTTGGAGAACACAGACGTGGTGTATTGCTTCACTTAAATGGCTGACTGCACAGACGCAACCCGTAAAGTATTCCGAGACTGAAGTAATCCAAGCAACCTTGGTTGAACCTAGGAATCCTGGTTCAAAGGTTCTCCTGAGACTTGCAACAAGAGAATAAGGGAGCTCCGTGGCTTGGTGCTTTCTCTACCAGAGGTGAGAATGAACTGCTATGAGTAAAACTCCCTTGCTTGACGTCACCTCGGAATGAGTGAGTTTGTGAAGCATAAACCACC
The DNA here is from genome assembly GCF_038502225.1 of Cherax quadricarinatus. Classification (NCBI taxonomy): domain Eukaryota; kingdom Metazoa; phylum Arthropoda; class Malacostraca; order Decapoda; family Parastacidae; genus Cherax; species Cherax quadricarinatus. The sequence goes on along the minus strand of NC_091336.1, from coordinate 28,278,751 downwards.
ACAACATATAAACAAAACATCCTACGAAATAAATCAATAATTCATGGCCAAATAATATTATAAAACTAGGAGTCTTTATTTTAGCTACGAATAAAGGTACCAGTCGTAATTTTTTTTTTTATATTTTATTTAAAAACTTTACAGCTTAATATTAAATAAAAAGATATAAAATGGGTACAGTAGGATCCTCAATCCTACACAACATACACTAACAATCCTACACAACATACACTAACAATCCTACACAACATACACTAACAATCCTACACAACATACACTAACAATCCTACACAACATACACTAACAATCCTACACAACATACACTAACAATCCTACACAACATACACTAACAATCCTACACAACATACACTAACAATCCTACACAACATACACTAACAATCCTACACAACATACACTAACAATCCTACACAACATACACTAACAATCCTACACAACATACACTAACAATCCTACACAACATACACTAACAGGTTACATATACACTCACAAATTTTCCATATAACATACTACTATAATATAAACAATATAAACTATATAACTATATAAACTATATAAAATATAAACTATATAAACCTTTCAGATTTGTATAGTTAACATACTATGACTGACATATGACAAAGGTTCACAACCTTCACAGTAGATAATCAGAGGAATGACCTACATCACAATCTTTTTTTTTTTTCATTTAAAACCAATACAGTTTAACATAAAAATAAATAAACAGTATGGATCTCAATCAAATTAACTGACAAACAGATTGCACCTATATGCTGGCAAGATATTGCTGCCAAACATACAACAAGAACTTACGGCAAGAACATAACTAAAAAAAAAAAATACTGTCACAGGGTCATGAATTGACATATATACACATTCATTGATGCAAAACCTTACATATATATAAATTGTACATATAACATGACATCTGACAAAGGTTCAATACACTTGAACATAAAATATACAAAGAAGTTATATCAGTTAAATTCCATCCTTCACATTAATCAAAAAACCAAAACCTAACATCATAATCTTACTAGAACATCTACATACGTATCCCTAACAATACAGCTTTACATATACCAACATACGAATAAACAGAAAAAGAATACAGCTTAGAACACAATAACTGAAGCGCTATACTGTTACAATAAACCCATATACAAAATCTCAGACACAAATGGACTACGTCACTAAACTGTCTAGGTATGTCTGTATACCATACAGACTAAAACTTAACATCAAGAACTTAGCAATGACACCAAACCGGTATCATTGTCTGCATCGCTCTTGGGGCCGTGTAGACCCCCTTGCCTGACGCTCCTCAGTAACCTGACAGCAGTGGTACGGGGAGGTGTTGTCTGTTGACACCGCTGGAAAATTACTGGTGTTAAGATGGCGGTTTGTCATCGCAGACGCATTAATACTATTGGTATTGAACTGCTTCGAGGTGCGATTACACCTAGTTCAGCTCAGATACTCTTACCCAAGATAATCAGGGAGGCATATGGCATTCAAGATGGTGAATTGTATGGGGTAGGGTTGAATGGAGCGCATAGAATACTTGTGAAACTGCTTGCTGCGACAGTTTATGAATCGGTGGTTATGCGCTTTCAATATGTGTGTTTTGACATTACGCCTGCAGTGCGTGTGAGGCTGGTGGACGTGTCTCGATATTATACCTGGATAAAGTTGCGGAATGTCCCCTTTGAGGCGAACGAAGCTGACATCAGAAACGTATTTGAGAAATATGGGACTGTGCATTCTGCCCAGCAGGGTAAGTGGTTGATGGGTGCATATGAAGGTATGCCGGAAGGAACTTTCAGCCTTAAAATGACGTTGCGGCAACCCATACCATCATACGTGTATCTTCAAGATTTTAGGACAACGGCGTACGTGTCGCATTTGTGGAGAGTGTGACCACATAGCGGCGGCATGCGAGAACAGACGCGTGACCAAACCTGTGCAAGAAGATTTAGCCCCGGTCACACCTGGTGAAGGTGAGCATCGATCATCAGAGGAAGGCCGTGGTCGTTTGTGGAGTGAGATGGTGGAACAGGCTTTTCGAAATGAGAGTGAGTCCTCCCCTCAGCTCCCTGCACCTGAGTCGTTGCCAATACCATCTGCTGGATTGGTACCCCGAAATGACGTGTTAAATAAGGAAATGTGTAGAATTTTTAACACATGCTTCCTCTCAGTTTTTACACAGGAGGATACCAGCGATATTCCAGTAATGATAAATTATATAGAACAGGACGATAATAAACTGTGCACTATTAGTGTCACAAGTGACATGGTCCTTAGGCAAATAGATAAATTAAAACCTAACAAATCCCCAGGCCCTGATGAACTGTATGCAAGGGTTCTAAAGGAATGTAAAGAGGAGCTTAGCACACCTTTGGCCAATCTTTTCAACATATCACTACAAACTGGCATGGTGCCAGATAAGTGGAAAATGGCAAATGTGATACCTATTTTCAAAACAGGTGACAGGTCCTTAGCTTCGAACTATAGACCAATAAGCCTAACCTCCATAGTGGGAAAATTTATGGAATCAATAATTGCCGAGGCAGTTCGTAGCCACCTTGAAAAGCATAAATTAATCAACGAATCTCAGCATGGTTTTACAAAGGGGCGTTCCTGCCTTACGAATTTATTAACTTTTTTCACTAAGGTATTTGAGGAGGTAGATCATGGTAATGAATATGATATTGTGTATATGGACTTCAGTAAGGCTTTTGACAGGGTCCCACATCAGAGACTATTGAGGAAAATTAAAGCACATGGAATAGGAGGAGAGATTTTTTCCTGGATAGAGGCATGGTTGACAAATAGGCAGCAGAGAGTTTGCATAAATGGGGAGAAATCAGAGTGGGGAAGCGTCACGAGCGGTGTTCCACAGGGGTCAGTGTTGGGCCCCCTGCTGTTCACAATCTACATAAACGACATAGATGAGGGCATAAAGAGCGACATCGGCAAGTTTGCCGATGACACCAAAATAGGCCGTCGAATTCATTCTGACGAGGACATTCGAGCACTCCAGGAAGATTTGAATAGACTGATGCAGTGGTCGGAGAAGTGGCAGATGCAGTTTAATATAGACAAATGCAAAGTTCTAAATGTTGGACAGGACAATAACCATGCCACATATAAACTAAATAATGTAGATCTTAATATTACGGATTGCGAAAAAGATTTAGGATTTCTGGTTAGCAGTAATCTGAAACCAAGACAACAGTGCATAAGTGTTCGCAATAAAGCTAATAGAATCCTTGGCTTCATAACAAGAAGCATAAATAATAGGAGTCCTCAGGTTGTTCTTCAACTCTATACATCCTTGGTTAGGCCTCATTTAGATTATGCTGCACAGTTTTGGTCACCGTATTACAGAATGGATATAAATTCTCTGGAAAATGTACAAAGGAGGATGACAAAGTTGATCCCATGTATCAGAAACCTTCCCTATGAGGATAGACTAAGGGCCCTGAAACTGCACTCTCTAGAAAGACGTAGAATTAGGGGGGATATGATTGAGGTGTATAAATGGAAGACAGGAATAAATAAAGAGGATGTAAATAGTGTGCTGAAAATATCTAGCCTAGACAGGACTCGCAGCAATGGTTTTAAGTTGGAAAAAATCAGATTCAGGAAGGATATAGGAAAGTACTGGTTTGGTAATAGAGTTGTGGATGAGTGGAACAAACTCCCAAGTACCGTTATAGAGGCCAGAACGTTGTGTAGCTTTAAAAATAGGTTGGATAAATACATGAGTAGATGTGGGTGGGTGTGAGTTAGACCTGATAGCTTGTGCTACCAGGTCGGTTGCCGTGTTCCTCCCTTAAGTCAATGTGACCTGACCTGACTAGGTTGGGTGCATTGGCTTAAGCCGGTAGGAGACTTGGACCTGCCTCGCATGGGCCAGTAGGCCTTCTGCAGTGTTCCATCGTTCTTATGTTCTTATATAGGGGAGGGATTGGACGAAGTTTTAAAGACCTTGTCACCACATGTGGTGGAAGCTCCGTCTACGAATGACGTAGCTGGAGACTTTTTGAGTCCAGATTGTAAACAATATGAGACTCAGCGGAATGACGACGAGACTGAGACATCGGGGGACTTCATACCTCACTGTAAAGTGGATGTTGAGGTACACCGTGAGGCTTTCTCAGACCTTGACATGGAGGATAAGAACGTTACGAGGAAACGAGCAGCTACGTCAGATTCAGATGACCTACTGACGCCAGCGCAGAGGACTGGGAAGAAAACTGAGAGGGTGGGAGAGGGAAGGGATGGAGAGGAGGAGGGGTCATGTGGGACGCCATCGCAAGAAGGGAGGCGAATGGGAAGGTACTGTAAAGAAAACCCATAGAAATAACAATTCAAGTGGTGAAAAACGAGAGGAGAAGAGGCAAGGGTGGAAAACATAACAGGCCTTAGGTGTATGACTGCTAATATTAACGGTTTATGTACTAGACTAAAGAGAGATTGGTTAAACAATTTTCTTAGCAAACATAGAGTTGATGTTATGTTCCTTCAAGAACACAATTTCAAAGAGGGGGAAGTGTTGCAGGTTGCAGGTTATAAAGTACTGGCCCTGCCAACTATCCGTTTGAAAGGTGGTGGGGGTCTTTTAATAAAAGAGACGAGCCCGTTTGTGTTGCAGAGATGTGAGGGGGGTGGAGGGAGGGTGTTGCAGAGATGTGAGGGGGGTGGGGGGAGGGTGTTGCCGAGATGTGAGGGGGGTGGGGGGAGGGTGTTGCAGAGAGGTGAGGGGGGTGGGGGGAGGGTGTTGCAGAGATGTGAGGGGGGGTGGGGGGAGGGTGTTGCAGAGATGTGAGGGGGGTGGGGGGAGGGTGTTGCAGAGATGTGAGGGGGGTGGGGGGAGGGTGTTGCAGAGATGTGAGGGGGGTGGGGGGAGGGTGTTGCAGAGATGTGAGGGGGGTGGGGGGAGGGTATTGCAGAGATGTGAGGGGGGTGGGGGGAGGGTGTTGCAGAGATGTGAGGGGGGTGGGGGGAGGGTATTGCAGAGATGTGAGGGGGGTGGGGGGAGGGTGTTGCAGAGATGTGAGGGGGGTGGGGGAGGGTGTTGCAGAGATGTGAGGGGGGTGGGGGGAGGGTGTTGCAGAGATGTGAGGGGGGTGGGGGTGGGTGTTGCAGAGATGTGAGGGGGGTGGGGGGAGGGTGTTGCAGAGATGTGAGGGGGGTGGGGGGAGGGTGTTGCAGAGATGTGAGGGGGGTGGGGGTGGGTGTTGCAGAGATGTGAGGGGGGTGGGGAGAGGGTGTTGCAGAGATGTGAGGGGGGTGGGGGGAGGGTGTTGCAGAAATGTGAGGGGGGTGGGGGTGGGTGTTGCAGAGATGTGAGGGGGGTGGGGGGAGGGTGTTGCAGAGATGTGAGGGGGGTGAGGGTGGGTGTTGAGAGTGGATGGAACTTGGATGGGAAAGCGTGTATCTTCAGTAAGTGTGTACGCCCCTGCAGAGAACAGCACGAAGGTACGAAAAGATTTTGTGTGTGAGGACCTTGTTTATTTTTTGTGTGCACTTCCGGAAGTGGTGATAGTGGGGGGTGACTGGAACTGTGTCATCAGGGCGACTGACGTCGAACCCAAAGGGGCTGGGCATATGTCTTCACCTCTCAGAGATTTGTTGAGGGATGTTAAGTTACGTGATGTGTTTTGAGAAGGGGTGTGGGAAACAGAACATACTTTTATCAGAAGGGGATATGCTGCAAGGTTGGACAGAGTGTATATTTCTCAAGGAGTAGTTGCAAAGTCTTTTAATACGGTCGAGACTGTCTTGTCAGATCATAGGGCAGTAGTAGTGGAGGTAGGATGGGAGGGGATGGCAGAATTTTATCGGCCTTATTGGAAATTAAATATTAGCGGGTGGCCTGGTGGTTAAAGCTCCCGCTTCACACACGGAGGGCCCGGGTTCGATTCCCGGCGGGTGGAAACATTTCGACACGTTTCCTTACACCTGTTGTCCTGTTCACCTAGCAGCAAATAGGTACCTGGGTGTTAGTCGACTGGTGTGGGTCGCATCCTGGGGGACAAGATTAAGGACCCCAATGGAAATAAGTTAGACAGTCCTCGATGACGCAGTGACTTTCTTGGGTTATCCTGGGTGGCTAACCCTCCGGGGTTAAAAATCCGAACGAAATCTTATCTTATCTAAAGTGATGACGAAGGTTTAGAGGGTTTTTCTATGCTGTGGAAAGAGCTTTCAAGGGAAGCTCAGGAGGTAGAAGACATTGTAACGTGGTGGGACTCGGTAGCAAAAGAAAGGATAAAATCCTTTTACGTGAGGGAGGGTAAACGTATAAACACTCTAAAATATGGACTAGTGAATTATTTAGAGGATCTATTAAGAGGTTGTTATGGGCAGGGAAAGGTTGGTGGTGTTTACCCCATGGACGAGATTGTAGACATAAAAGAGAGCTTGCGAACGTTGCCATCCGCGTGTGTCTTGCGGCAGCAAAAGCAAAAGCAGGCGCTGATGGCAATCCCGAGCTTGGAGGTACATGAGACGATGGGAATCCATAGAGCAGGTCAAGTGATAAGTAACACAAAAGCTATGAGTGCATATGCGGATATGTGGTATAGAAAACACTGGACTAGTAGTGATGTGGATGAAGTGGAATTAAATAGGGTGTGCATCTATGCCAAGTGCAATTTGGGTCATAGTGATAGGAAGGCTTTGGGTGGGGATATTACTGAGGAGGAAATTGAAATTGCTTTACACGGAATGAGAAAGGGCAAAGCCCCGGGTATTGATGGTTTACCGGTAGAATTTTATTTACAGCATTGGGCGTTGATTGGGAAGTTCATGGTAAGATTATTAAATTGTATGAAGGAGAAGGGTACGTTAGGGAATAAGCAGAATACAGCAATTGTGGTGCTGGTCCCGAAAGGCAAAGGGCAGCCAGACCTTGGGAAGTATAGGGCAATATCGTTGCTCTGTGCAGACTATAAGGTTTTCGCTAAAATTTTGGGTAATAGGGTGAAATGCGTGGTGAGGAGGGTTGTTTCACCATCGCAGTTTGGGTTGCCGTGCAGGTCAATGTTAGAAAGTCACGGGATTTTAAGAAGTTTTGTGGATTCAGAGGGAGGGGGGAGGGGCGGCTTTACTGGCCTTAGACTGGCAAGCCGCCTAAGATAGAGTGGAAAGAGGTGCACTGCAGAGTATACTTAGGAGACAGGGTTACGGTGAAGAAATAGTTGGATGGGTAAACACGCTGTATAAGGGAGCAAAGATGAGAGTACAAATAAATGTGTGTATGGGGACGGACTTTGAGATGGGTAGAGGTTTACGACAAGGGTGCCCTATGTCACAGATCTTATTTGCGTGTTTTCAGGATCCCTTTTACAGGATGGTTGAGAGCACAGTCAATTCCCGGGGTGAGGGGGGGTAGGGGTAGGGAGTTTCGCCCGCATTAATAGGTTATGTGGATGACACGACTTTTTTGGTGTGTGAACGGATGTCTTTGAAAGTGTTGGAAGATGTACGTGTGTTTGAACGAGCCACGGGTATGAAGGTAAATAGTGAAAAGTCAATGATCATAAGGTTGGGTACCTGGAAAGGGGGAGGAATGGTGAGCTGTAACGTGGTTAACACGACTGCGATGTCATTAAAGATTTGTAGTATTATTTATAGAGACGATTTGGATGTGGCGCGGGAGGAAAATTCAGTAAGGACGTTGGAAAAGGTCATTGGTCGTCTGGGTGTTTTGAGGCCCCAACATCTCACTCTCGCCCAACGTGTGATCGTTGTTAACGTTTTATTGTATAGTAAGGTGTGGCACGTTGCGGCTGTATTCCCAATTACAGGGACATCGATCAATGGAATGTTGAGACGAGTATTTACCTTTTTGTGGGGATCGAGGTGTGATTGGTTAAAACGTGAGGTTGTTATGTTACCTGTACGTCGAGGAGGTTTGGGATTGTTGGACTTAAAGCTTAGGGTAAAATGTGTTTTTCTAAAGTGGAAGGTTTGGCGTGTGGGTGTGATGGCGGGAAATATGGAGCAGGTATATATGAGATTGAAAAAGTGGTATGGGGGAATGAATTGAGGGAATGTGAGATTGTACTACGGGCTTTGTTGATGGTAAGGGAACGGAAAAACATTCGCATAAGGGTTTTAAGTAGGTTACTGCAGGGTACGTGCGCAGCTCCAGTAGAAGGTTTGTTCCCCATGTACTTGTAGGAAAGTATTTGGCTCAGATTTAGTAAGCTGAAATTACGGCCTAGGGTGCGTGAAGTCATGTTCCGTTTTTACATGGTATATTGCCGTCAGGGGCAATACTACGATCCAGAAGAGTCGTGGAAGGTGGCGGGTGTGGGTTTTGTGGAGGAGAAGACACAGCTTTTCATGTTGTCTATTTTTGCGAAGGTTTAGAAGATGTCAGGGGTTGGTTAGGTAGGGTGGTACAGAGGGTGGGAGGGAGAGGGGGTGCAGGTCCTGCCCGCGTTAAGTCTCGACATCGGTGGATTAGACCAGGAAGTTAGACGAGCTTTAGATTATATTATCGTGGATTACATTTATATTTCGTGGGTAATGAGGGGGAAAGGGGTAAGTGAGGTGAGAAGGCGTGTCCTTGCAATAACGTTTTATCGTACAATGTGTAGGAATAGGGAATTGTATGGGATGAGGTGGGAGAAGGGTTTTTTGGACGGTTATAAAAGGCTAACTATTGAAAGCCTTGTGAATTTGTGAATAATATACGGGCATGCCGGGTAAGTTGTCGTGTAGGTCAGTGGGCAATAGCTGGCTCGTCTCTTGGGGGGAGGTGTGAGTTGCGTGAATATGAGTTTAGGCATAGATGTTTTCTAGTTGTTATGGATGTGTGTTTGTTGATTCTGGAGTTAGGGTTACTTACTATACCTTTTGTGTACAAAATGACAGTGGAGCCTTTACAGTATTTATGTTTTTGAAGCTTTCCTTTTGTGTAAAGACTTTTTTCTTGAGTCTCAAGTTTTCTTAGTATTTTGTTTTTGATTGTGTTTTATAGGTCCAGATATTTGGGTTTACAAACCTGCATATATATATATGCATGTTTTATCCCTTCCCTGTTACTGTTCAGTCTAGTCTGTGAGTCACCAAAGTATTAAAGGATTATAACATGTGTACATTACCCTGAGTCGTCCAAATTTATCCTATAAATATTTCGTAATGTTGTGATTTTTGTTTGAGATTCAAACGTAGTTCATAGGTATCAAGATTGAACACATATTGAATAGATGGAAATTGCTGTCGATTAATATGATCGTCAATTTATATAATATTTATTATGTTAATGAATTTGTGTTAGAGTAAATTATTGAATTTTTGTTTCTATAAATTATATATTTTGTATGTAAATTACATAAACTATTGTTTAATCATTAATGTAACATGTTTGTATGATGTGCATGTAACTTATAATGGGTTTAGTGGGGTTTCCACCAGTGTTATATTTGTTGCACAAACAGTTATATCTTTTGGTATTGTGTGTGTTTAGTGAAACGTACGTATGTGTTTTATGGTGTGTTTGTCGTATATATCTATTTGTATTAGTTACAAATATTTTTTCTGGTATTTATGGTGTGAATCTTGGTGTACTCTATAGAATATGTATGGTGATGCTATTTAATTTTTAAGCAGCCTTGTATTTATGATGTTTTAAATAAAATATAAAAAAAAAATAACGTAAATATTGGGGGGGGGGGGAAGTCACTAGTATTGTAAGTGCTTTGTGTCATTTTGCATTATGAAAAAACAGTGTTAGAAGCTCTGTGTATTTTGCAGTAGTGTTAGTTATGTAGTTAGGTGTATATCAGAATCATTATGAATAGTGTTACTTAGTGGACTGGAACAGAGCCACTAATAATACCTCTTTTTATGTATATTTATATCATATTTATATACATAACTATCTATGTATATTTTATGAACTGTTTTAAATAAAATTTAAAAAAAAACCGGTATCAGGGTACAGACCATAATTATAAACTTTAAAAAGAATCGATTCATTCATATATAAAGTATTACATAACGTCTGACTCATGACAAAGGCTCAATACAATAAAAAGGGATACACACACACACACACACACACACACACACACACACACACACACACGTTTGTACCCAAGGGTAACAGGAATAATGAAAAAGCCAGGATGAGCCCATGGTTTACCCAAAGGTGCAGGGAGGCAAAAACCAAGTGTGCTAGGGAATGGAAGAAATATAGAGGGCAAAGGACCCAGGAGAATAAGGAGAACAGTCGTAGAGCCAGAAACGAATATGCACAGATAAGCAGGGAGGCCCAAAGACAATATGAAAATGACATAGCAGCAAAAGCCAAATCTGACCCAAAACTGTTGTACAGCCACATCAGGAGGAAAACAACAGTCAAGGACCAGGTAATCAGGCTAAGGAAGGAAGGAGGAGAGTCAACAAGAAATGACCGTGAAGTATGTGAAGAACTCAACAAGAGATTCAAAGAAGTGTTCATAGAGGAGACAGAAGGGACTCCAGAAAGACGGAGAGGTGGGGCACACCACCAAGTGCTGGACACAGTGCACACCACCGAGGAAGAAGTGAAGAGGCTTCTGAGTGAGCTAGATACCTCAAAGGCAATGGGGCCAGATAACATCTCTCCATGGGTATTGAGAGAGGGAGCAGAGGCGCTATGTGTACCCCTAACAACAATATTCAATACATCTATCGAAACAGGGAGATTGCCTGAGGCATGGAAGACAGCAAATGTAGTCCCAATCTTTAAAAAAGGAGACAGACATGAAGCACTAAACTACAGACCAGTGTCACTGACATGTATAGTATGCAAAATCATGGAGAAGATTATCAGAAGAGTGGTGGAACACCTAGAAAGGAACGATCTCATCAACAGCAGCCAACATGGTTTCAGGGACGGGAAATCCTGTGTCACAAACCTACTGGAGTTCTATGACATGGTGACAGCAGTAAGACAAGAGAGAGAGAGGGGTGGGTGGATTGCATTTTCTTGGACTGTAAGAAGGCGTTTGACACAGTTCCACACAAGAGATTGGTGCAAAAACTGGAGGACCAAGCAGGGATAACAGGGAAGGCACTACAATGGATCAGGGAATACTTGTCAGGAAGACAGCAGCGAGTCATGGTACGTGGCGAGGTGTCAGAGTGGGCACCTGTGACCAGCGGGGTCCCGCAGGGGTCAGTCCTAGGACCAGTGCTGTTTCTGGTATTTGTGAACGACATGACGGAAGGAATAGACTCTGAGATGTCCCTGTTTGCAGATGACGTGAAGTTGATGAGAAGAATTCACTCGATCGAAGACCAGGCAGAACTACAAAGGAATCTGGACAGGCTGCAGACCTGGTCCAGCAATTGGCTCCTGGAGTTCAATCCCACCAAGTGCAAAGTCATGAAGATTGGGGAAGGGCAAAGAAGACCGCAGACGGAGTACAGTCTAGGGGGCCAGAGACTACAAACCTCACTCAAGGAAAAAGATCTTGGGGTGAGTATAACACCAGGCACATCTCCTGAAGCGCACATCAACCAAATAACTGCTGCAGCATATGGGCGCCTGGCAAACCTCAGAACAGCATTCCGACATCTTAATAAGGAATCATTCAGGACCCCGTACACCGTGTACGTTAGGCCCATATTGGAGTATGCGGCACCAGTTTGGAACCCACACCTAGCCAAGCACGTGAAGAAACTAGAGAAAGTGCAAAGGTTTGCAACAAGACTAGTCCCAGAGCTAAGAGGTATGTCCTACGAGGAGAGGTTAAGGGAAATCAACCTTACGACACTGGAGTACAGGAGAGTTAGGGGGGACATGGTAACGACATACAAAATACTGAGAGGAATAGACAAGGTGGACAAAGACAGGATGTTCCAGAGATTGGACACAGTAACAAGGGGACACAGTTGGAAGCTGAAGACAGAGATGAATCACAGGGATGTTAGGAAGTATTTCTTCAGCCACAGAGTAGTCAGTAAGTGGAATAGTTTGGGAAGCGATGTACTGGAGGCAGGATCCATACATAGCTTTAAGCAGAGGTATGATAAAGCTCACGGCTCAGGGAGAGTGACCTAGTAGCGATCAGTGAAGAGGCGGGGCCAGGAGCTCGGACTCGACCCCCGCAACCTCAACTAGGTGAGTACAACATCAACTAGGTGAGTACAACCTCAACTAGGTGAGTACACTTACTCACGAAAATTTTCACAAAAATTAATCAGATGCACTGTATGCACAAAGCAAAACAGTATATAAGTATATCTCATCGTGCAAAAACTCAGCACGTAACATAAATACAAACTAAAACACTTCATGTCGCAAATAACTTATTACTCAAGAATCGTGTCATACAAGACTGATACACATCAAAATAATAGGTAAAAAAATCTACTATATTATACCTACATTCTGAAAAGTGTTATATCTAACATAACGAGACCTTGAGCTCTACATCCACACTTGGATGCCATAAACTCTCAACGAAAACCAGGAAACCTTTCCAAACCCACATTCACAACACTCTCACGACCCCCCCCCCAAAGGAGGCGAGACCGCTGTGACTCCTGACTCCCTCCAACCTATGAAAACCCCTTCACTCACTCATTATCAATCACAGATTTAAGAGAATCCCTAACGTTAGCATTCTATACCCCTCTGAGAAAGCCTGATCCCACCTCCTCCTATACAAATCTCTGTTACGACACCTCGTACGATAGAACGTTACCGCCAGAACCTTCCTTCTCTCCTCACTATCCCTTCTCCCCCTCATCACCCACGACATATATATATGTAATCTACCATGATATAATCTGAAGCTCTTACGACACCCTCGTCTAACCCACCCATATCTAGACTTAAAGCACGCAAAACCGACACCCCACGGCCCCCCACCCTCTGTACCAACCTACTTAACCAGCACCTAACCTCCTCTAGCCGTTCACAGAAGTAAACTACATGGAACGCTGTCTCATCCCCTCCACAGATACCACACCCCCCACCCTCTACAACCTGTCTGTTTCGTAATATCTCACCAGACGGAAGGATCCCATGCAGAAAACGAAACATCACCTCACGCGCCCGAGGTTTTAACTTCAATTTACTAAATCTAAACCAAATACTCTTCCACGCATACATGGGGAACAAACCCTCAACTGGGATAACGCACCTACCTAAAAGTAACCTACACAAAACCCTTATACGAACCTTTCTCAGTTCCCTAACCAACATCACGGCCCTCAAAACGATTTTGCATTCCCTCAACTCCATTCCTCGATACCACACTCCCAGCCTGTCGTGTATCCTTCCCAACTGCCTTGCGTTCACACCCTCACGCAACACTTCCCATTTAATAAACACACATTTAGCCCTCCGTCTCAAATCCATCAACCCCAACCCACCCTGACTTACAGGTAACATTACAACTTCCCTCTGTAACCAATCACAACGTGAACCCCACGAAAATTTGTACACCCGTCTTAGAATTCCCGCAATCGCTGTCCCTGTAATTGGGAACACAGCTGCAACATGCCAAATCTTACTATACAATAAAATGTTTACGACTATCACTCGCTGTATAAGAGTTAGGTGCTGGGGTCTCAGAATACCTAGACGCCCCACGATCCTTTCCAATAACCTATCCGAGTTTTCCTCCCGCGCCGCAACCATGTCATCCTTATAAATAATACCACAAATCTTTAAAGACACCGCCCATTCTTTAACAACATTACATCTCCCCCCCACACCCCCCACCCAAGAACCCAACCCCATGCACCTTGACTTCGCACTATTTACCTTCATACCCGTGGCACTTCCAAATAATTGCACAACCTCGTCCAACACTCCCATTGACATCCCTTCACGAATGAGAACAGTGGTGTCGTCAACATATCCAATTAAACCCGGCCAGGCCCTCGCACCCCCCACACTTCCCTCACATGGTGTACATAAGCTGCGGTCAACTATTCTATAAAAGGGGTCCTGGAAACACGCAAACAATATTTGGGACATGGGGCATCCCTGTCTAAGGCCTCTACCCATTGCAATATCCATCCCCATACACCCATTAATCTGTATCCTCATTTTCGCCCCTTGTATAACGTATTTACCCACTCGACTATTTCCTCCCCAAAACCCTGTCTCCTGCAAAGCTCCCCTTTCCACTCTATCATATGCTCCCTGCCAATCTAGAGCCAACAAAGCCGCCCCTCCACCCCCACCCTTAGCTTCCACAAAACTTCTCAGTATCCCATGTCCTTCCATCATCGACCTTCCCGGCAACCCAAACTGAGATTTTGACACGACCCTTCCCACAACACATTTGAACCTATTACCTAAAATTTTTGCGAACACCTTTTAGTCTGCACACATCAGCGATATGGGACCAACACTACAACTGCTGTTACCTGCTTCTCCCCAACTTACCCTTCTCCTTCATACGATTAAATAACCTAACTATAAATCTCCTTATTAACGTCAAATGTTGTAAACAATATTCTACTGGGAGACCGTCAATACCCGGAGTTTTCCCCTTCCTCATTCCCCTTAACGCATTCTCTATTTCTACTGCCGTAATAGTCCCACCTAAAGCCTTTCTATCACTATTTCCTAAATTACACGTCACATACGTACACACCTAGTCCAACGCCACGTCACATCCCCCCCAACTGTTCCAGTACTTCTAGTACCAAGCCTCCGCATACGCACACATCCCCTTCGTGGTTCGTATCTCCTGCCCTGCTCTATAATTCCCAACCATCTCCGTTACCTCTAAACATGGGATAGCTGTCACCGCCTGCCTTTGCTTTTGATGCCGCAAAACACACGCTGACGGCTTGTCGCCCCAAAGTACTTCCTCCACCCCTGCCTGCACCCTTACAGCTTGAAACCTTTCATTTTGCAACACCCTCAACCTCCCCTTTATTTCAGCTATTTCATCTATAGGAAAATTAATCACACCCACACCCCGCCCATAGCAACCTCTTAACCTATCCTCTAAAGTCTAAATAGTTAGCAAGTCCATATTTTAAATTATTAATACGTTTTCCTTCTCTCACATAAAACGTTCTAATCCTTCCCTTTGCAACACTATCCCACCATGTCACAATGTCATCCACTCCCTGTTCTTCCACACTAAGCTCCCTCCATAGGACTGAAAACCCCTCCAACCCCTCCTCATCACCTAACACACTTATATTTAATTTCCAATAACTTCTATATATGTCCGCGAGCGTCCCCCACCCAACCTCCACCACCACTGCCCTATGATCTGACATTGTAGCCTCAACAGTACTGAAAGATTTCACATCCACTCCCTGAGAAAGGTACACTCTATCTAGTCTCGCAGCATAACCACTCCTAACAAACGTATATTCAGTCTCCCACACCGCCCCCCCAAAGGCATCACGTAACCTAACATCCCTTAATAAATCCCTAAGAGCCACAGACATATATCCAGCCCCTTTTGGGTCCACATCAGCCACCCTGATTACACTATTCCAGTCCCCACCAACTATCGCCACCTCTGGCAGTGCACTTAAGAAAAACACAAGATCCTCACACACAAAATCATTCTTTACCTTTATGTTATTTTCTGCCGGCGCATACACACTCACAAAAGACACACGCTTACCCATCCACACGCAACACCCTCCCTCCCCCTCCTCCCTCGCTTCTCTGCAAAACAAACGGGCTCGTCTCCCTTATTAAAATTCCCACACCACCTTTTAGACGGGGAGATGGCAGGGTAACTACCCGAAATCCTGCCACCTCCAACACCCTACCCTCTTTAAAATTGTGCTCCTGCAGGAACACAACATCCACTCTGGAGTTTACCTGGAGAGAGTTCCGGGGGTCAACGCTCCCGCGGCCCGGTCTGTGACCAGGCCTCCTGGTGGATCAGAGCCTGATCAACCAGGCTGTTACTGCTGGCTGCACGCAAACCAACGTACGAGCCACAGCCCGGCTGGTCAGGAACCGACTTTAGGTGCTTGTTCAGTGCCAGCTTGAAGACTGCCAGGGGTCTGTTGGTAATCCCCCTTATGTATGCTGGGAGGCAGTTGAACAGTCTCGGGCCCCTGACACTTATTGTATGGTCTCTTAACGTGCTAGTGACACCCCTGCTTTTCATTGGGGGGGATGTTGCATCGTCTGCCAAGTCTTTTGCTTTTGTAGTGAGTGATTTTCGTGTGCAAGTTCGGTACTAGTCCCTCTAGGATTTATTCAGGAAATTACGATACCAATCTCTCTTCATACCGCTACATAACCCATTAACATTTACAGACATACACCTAAGGCCTATTAAAGTTTCCACCCCTGCTTCCTCTCATCACTCTTTACAACTCCAGAGCTTGAATTTAAGTTTGACACCTTCAGAGTGCACTCTTTCCCTCCCCCCTTCTTCCAGTGCCTCCTATCATGGTTACCACCACCTACACCACTACCTTCACACTTCACCTCAGTCTGTTTCCCAGGCCTTTGTGCAGGCGTAAGAACGTCATCAGAATCTGACGTAGCCGCCCTCTTTCTCGTGACCGTCATGTTACACTTGTCTTGGTCAGATGTTGCCTCTCGATGAACCTCCACCTCTACCTGAGACTGATTTAATGATTCAACAGACGACTCCAAACCACCATCACGTCCCAAATTATCATGTCTCCGACTTTCTGGAAGCGACGACTCTCCGATGACACCACGCTCAGATGTAACGTCCCTCTCTGGCGGTGACAAAGTTTTCAACACCTCCACCAATTCCTCCTCAATCTCAAGAAGCTTCTCCTGTAATTGCTGCTCCTTCTTATCCACAGGAGACAATACCTGATCAGGCAGCTGGGGGACGGACTCCAACTCACCACCAGTCCTGTGTGCCCGATCCACTATCTCGCTCCACAAAACACCACACCCTCCATCCGATGTTTGTTTCTCACCTGCCACCTTTGAAGCAGGGGCTGCGACGTCCACCACAGGTCCAGGCACACGTCTTCGCTTGTCACAGGTCGCCGCTATGTGATCATACTCACCACATAGGCGGCATGTACGTCGTTGTCCTGGGTAAATTACCATTACCTGCGTCCTGAAATCTTGTAGATACACATAGGACGGTATTGGGTGCCTCAAAGTCATTTTGAGGTTGAAAGAACCCTCTGGATAACCAGCATAGGCACCTGCCGCCCACGTACCATGTTGAGCATAATGCACCGTCCCATATGTCTCAAAAACTTTCCTTATATCCGCCTCGTCCGCCTCAAAGGGAACGTTGCGTAACTTGATCCACGTATAATGCCGTGAAACATCTATCATTCTTAAACTGACAGCTGGTGTGACGCTAAGACTTACGTCCTGAAACCTGGTGACTAACGATGCATAAACCGTAGCTGATAGCAGTTTGATGAAAATTCTTTGGCCTCCGTTTAATGCTACACCATACAAGTCACTATCTTGTATGCCATATGTCTCCCGGATGATCTTTGGCAATAAGACTTGCGCAGAACTAGGCGTTATCGTTCCTTTAAGTAGCTCAATGCCTACAGTATTTATCCGGCGTCTCAGACTAACTGCCATCTTGACAATCACAGTGCACCTATGTTGTTAACAGAGGCGTGACAGCACCACTTCACACCGCTGCAGCCAGGTAACTGACAAGGGAGCTCGCCTACAATCAGCAGAGGGGTGCAGAGCACAACCGCACTCTACCGTGGTCAGGCATCGAATTAGCACAATCTCATTGAAACAAATACATGCTCTTCCCAAAATTACCCCCTATACAATAAGAATTACCTATAAACATACATACGTGCCTCACTACAATCCCTCTTTAAGCATTGAAAAAAAATGAAAATCCTAAGCCTCACACTTATACTAAATATTTTTTTTTTATATTTTATTTAAAACATTTCATACAATATACATAGTTACGTATATAAATATGATGTAAATGTACATAAAAGGCATTATTTTTTTTTCATTTTATTTAAAATACAATACATAGCTTAACATAAAAACCCCTTAAACAAGGGTTGATATACATTTAATATAAAAACATTTTGAAACACACTCCCTCAGGACGTACAATAGCAAATAACAAACACAATATTAACAGACACAAAGAGGTTACACAAATATACTAGAAAATATCGCTTTTGACAAAACATAACATTAAGAAAGATGGGTAAACTTAATCCTATTCACACAAGAACAACAACAAGGACATAACATGTAGGTAGCCCCTGTAGCAGGTTCAATAATATAATTAAACCCATAATCCCTTCAGGTATACACTATTTATATAATATTACTGTGACATATTGCCAATGCACAATACAATAAGAAGAATATTTCGATAAATATATAAATATATCGGTTACGCACAACCTACACAAATAATCAATAAATGAAAGGACCTACATCACAATCTCATCATAAAACAAATACATACTCTTACTCATCTAACCCCCCAGTACATAAGTTCCCTACAGTCACACATACTCGCCTTACCACAAGTCTTACGAGTCAGCCACAAAACTAGAAAAGCCGCACTCATCTACAGGCTATACACATTATATAATATAGTAATAATATGCTTGGTACAAATACATGAAACCCCGTTTGCCAGGGCAAAGCCTAAAGGTAAATCAAGTACTTCAACAAAGAAAGAAGGCAGTAGACTCTGACATAAGACATCTATAACACATTATATAACTGCACCACCACATCCTCTCACACAACCACATTTACCACAACCACACATTACACAGATACACACAGCAACACAGCCCTTGTGCATACCAAACCCCGGAGACGAGCCCGTTCCATCCCCTGAACTTCAACCCCCCCCCCTTTCAAAACACTATCAATGCTCTCACACTCATACTACGGTACCATGCTTAAAAAGCCTGGTCCCAGCGACTTCCATATATTTCCCGATTACAACACAACGTTCTATAAATGGTCGCCGCCAACACCCTTTTGTGCACCTCCCAATCCCCATTCCCTCTCATCGCCCAGGATACAAAAACAAAATCCGCAATTATATACGTGATTGCACGTTGCACAGGCGCCTCGACGCCTCCCACGTCCAAACTTAACGCCCTCAATACTGATATCCCGCCTCCTCCACTTTCCTCAGAACCTTACCCATCCATTCCCTGATACTCCCCAAATTATCACAGAAATACACTACACGAAATGCCGTCTCCTCATCCCTGTACACCCGACATGCGCCCTCCACCATCAACCCTCTTTCCTTAAGTGCAGCACCCGACGGCAGTATACCATGGAGAAAACGGAAAAATACCTCTCGCACATTTGGACGCATGCGCATCATAATCTCTCCCATATATCCTTCCACGCATACATAGGGTAGATACTCTCAGCCTTCGCAACAACCTTCGCCCTTACAACACTCTCTAAAACACCCACTCAAACTTTATTAGGGTCCCGTACATGCAGCAACGCCCGCAACACGTCTTCACACACCTTCATCTCCGACCCTCCCCACCACATTCGCACCTCTTCATGTAAGTCATTCACGCCCCTCCCCGCTTGACCCCGCACACGGCGTAACCCCCACTTCAAATAAATACACTTTACTCTTAACCATAAATCAATCAACCCCAATCCTCCTCTGTTGACCGGTAAAGTAACCACACTCCTACTCAACCATTCACACCCTGAACCCCAAAGAAAATGGAAAACCCTCCTTAACAGCCTCGTAACATCCGGACCTGCTAACGGATATACCGCTATCACGTGCCAGACTTTACTGTATAACAACACATAACAATCGCACGCTGATGTACTGTCAAATGAGTTGGCCTCAACCCTTCCAATCGCCCCACCACTCGATCCACAACAACTCCAGAATTAACCATCCTCGCCTCTCTCGCACTACCCATATACACTATTCCATACACTTTTATCCTGTCCACCATATTCCAACGTACATTCCATCCCCAACTCTCTCTTCACACCCAATCTCCTAAGACCAGTAATTTTGATTTTTCCACATTAACTCTTGAACCAGTAACCCTAGCGAAATTATCAATAACATCTCCTACCGCATGTAAACTCCTCAGCGTTCGCACGAGTATTGTCGTGTCATCCACGTACCCTATAATTCCCTGCTCTCCACTTCCTACTCCCCAATCCACCACCATACACGCTTCCACCTTTCTATAGAAAGGATCTGTTAAACAGGCAAACAACAATTGAGACAGGGGACAACCCTGCCTAATACCCCAACCCATGGATACCCACTCCCCCAACTTCCCATTTACTTGTACACACACTCCCACACCTGTATACAACGTCTTTGCCCAACGCACCACCTCCTCCCCAAAACCTTGCCTCCGTAATATGTACCACAACACCTCACATTCTACACTATCATACACCGCCTGCCAATCTAATGCTCAGACATCCCCCCCCTGCTCCCCTCCCGACCCTTCCACAAAATTCTTTATAATACTATGCCCGTCATACATCGTCCTCCCAGACACACCATATTGCCCTCTCGCAACCACTTTATCCACCACACACTTCATCCTATTTCCTAAAATTTTTGCAAAAATCTTATAATCAGCACACAGCAATGATATTATCCTAAAGTCTCGCACTGTGTCTTGTCACTTACCTTTTGGCACTAAAACCACAACCACAGTTCCTTGCAACATGCCCATCCTCCCCTCCCTTTTCATCGTATTCTTTAGTTCTATTAAGAAGGACTTCAACACATTCCAATGGCTCACATAAAACTCGTAGGGCAAGCCATCCAAACCTGGTGCCTTACCTCGTGCCATCCCCTCCAAAGCCCTCCACACCACCCCTTCTTCAATATCCCCCCAACGCCATGCGATCACTGCCACTTAGCACACATACATTCTCCCCCAACCTCCCGAAAGCCTCCACATCCACCCCTACACTCAGTAAATTTCTGCCAAACCACCTATCCACGTAATCACTCATCGCCTCCTTTGTTCTTAACTCCTGTCCCACCCTATGTCCACCTAAGTCCTCATGTACCACCAGCCTATCAATTTCCATAGCCATTCGGCGCTGCCTCTGTCCCCGTAACACACAGGCCGATGGGCGATCACACACCGCCTCTTCAATTGCACCCTGCACTCTCACCGCATCAAATCTGTCATTCCGCAAATCTCGAATCCTCCCTTTCAACAACTCGATTTCCTCCATGCGATACTGCCCTGCCTGCACGCCCCTCTCATAACAACTTTGCAACCTACCCTCGAAATACTGCTGCAACCCATACGTCATCCAACCCTAGTACTTTCCCCATCGCACATAAAACCACCTGATCCTCTCCTTAGCTACCCCATCCCACCACCCTAGCAAGTCACCCACATCCCTATCCTCTCCCCACAAATTCTCCCACATTGTCCTAAAATCTAACCCCGCCTCCTCCACCCCAAGAAGTCTCACATTTAACTTCCAATACCCTGGATACCTCTTAGGTAAGCTGGCCCAAGTCAAGTCCGTATAAACAGCTCTATGATCCGTGTATACAGCATCTACTGTATGCACACACATCACCCGCACACTTCTCGTCACATATAACCTATCGAGCCTGGCCGCGTATCCCTGTCTATGAAACGTATGCTCAACCATTAGGTCCCCACCACCAATAACATCCCTTATCCCCACGCCCAGCAAAAGATCCCTTAGGCTAACTAAAAAACACCCTGCCCCCCGTGGCTCCACATCCTTTCTACGTACTATACAATTCCAATCACTGCCTACGATTGTTACCGAGGAAAGAGATCTCAAATAATAAACCAAAACATCACGCACAAATTCATTCTTCACCCGTACATCACGATCCGCCGGCGCATACACACAAACCACTGCCAGTCGCTCACCTCTCCACCATCCATCTACCCGGAGTACCCTACTTTCCTCTCCTCCCTCACATCTAATGACAACAAACGGGCTCGTCTCCTGAATCAGGATCCCAACCCCACGATTCAAACTTTCCGAATATGCCACAAACACACGATATCCAGCCACATTCAAATCTCGACCAACCTTAAAGTTATGCTCCTGCACAAACACAATATCTATGGCATAACGCCTCAAAAACCCCTGGAGCAGCAAACACTTCACATTCGCACACATCCCATTTACATTCACAGTCATACACCTGAAACCTTCTTTAAGGGTTTTACACGCTGCCCTGGAACTTCTTTCATAGGTGCATTACTAGGCTTCCTACTCTTCCCACCACGCTCTCCACTGTGAGCACTAATTCCCCCCCGGTCGAACACCTGACCGGACACACCTGTGGTGCCTCCACTCACCACGTCGGCCCACGGTTTCTTCCCCGGCCACTGCGCCGGGGTCAAAACATCATCGGAATCAGAGTGCGTTGCCGCCCTCTTTCGCCGAACACTCTCTGCATCCATGTTCTGGTCGGGGATGCTATGACTGTGACATATGACAAAGGCTCACAACCTTCACAGTAGATAATCAGAGGAATGACCTACATCAAAATCTCATTAAAACAAGTACATGCTCTTCCCAAAATTAACCCCCTATACAATAAGAATTACCTAAAAACATACATACGTGCCTCACTACAATCCCTCTTCAAGCATTGAAAAAAAATGAAAATCCTATTCTATTCTATTCTATTTGATTCGCAGGTAATCCCGGCCCGGGTCTCTTCCATTTTGGTGACCCGGCATTGGCTCCCCAGGTAGGGAAGTGACATTTATCGTTACTTGCACCTGTGTGGCAGGTCGTCAGCAGGAAGGGGGTGGGTACCTCACCGGCCCTATGGCCAGATGACGTACCAAACGTTAGTGTGCACTAACAGTGGCTGGTGTGCAGTGCAATGGAGGCCCAAAGCAGACCCTCACAGCAACTTCAGCAGGGGGGGTGGATGATGTGCAAGGACTGGAAGTAAGGTTTCCAAGTCCCTGACAGCTAAGTACACAAGATGTGCTGCCTCATCCTCTCGGGTCTGCCCTACTGGGGTCATTGGGAACTGTCTACGGCGAAGGGGCATCGTAGCCGGGCAGTCTAACAGGTAGTGCACCAAGGGCTGCGGAACCATTCGGTCACAATGGGCACAGAGCTCCTCTCGTGCCCGTTCAACAGACCACGCAGTGGTGGGATACCCTAAGCGTAGGCGGTGGATATGCACCCTCAGTTCCCTGGACTGTGTCCGAATACTTGGAGGGGGCACTCTGTGGGTCGCCCTGACATACCAACAGAGGCTCCGTGAATCCCCATGGTCAGGGAATGGGCGTCTGGCCGCACCAGCAGCCCACAGCGCAATCTGGCTGAGGCCGATGGAGATCGCAGCACGTGGCTGTGCCTCGAGGGTTGCAGTCCTAGCAGCCTCATCTGCAGCATCATTGCCAGGGATACCCACATGGCTCGGGATCCAGTTGATGGTAGCCCTGCGACCCTGGGCCATGAGAGTCTGCAGGTCACCCCGGATGGATGTGATTAAGTGTATGTTGTCCTTTGGCTCTCTGTGCATAAGCGCTTGGATCGCTGCCTTGGAATCAACGTGGATGATGGGGGGGATGCTGATGGTCTACAAGAGCATGCCGCAGAGCTTGTTGGATGGCAAAGAGTTCTGCCTGGAGGATGGTGCAATGGTCTGGGAGGCGCCAACCTGCTGTCAGATTGCTGTGGAACATCCCAGCAGCTGTGAGGCCTGCCACTGGGTCTCTGGAGCCATCAGTGTAATATGGCACACACCCTGGGCCTTCCGCACCCACAATGCTAGCCGAGGCAAGGTGGTGCAGAATGTCCCGGGTGCAATGCCTCTTTCTGTCTGGTAGGGTTGTCCAGCGCACCGCAAACAGCTCTGGTGCCCAAGGGGGTGGCACCGTGTAGTTCGCTGCCAGTCTGTCGCAGCCTCCCGCCTGGAGCAATGTCATGGGCAAGAGCTTCTGTGTGGCATCTGCTACCGACCACATCCATCGGCGGCCGGGATGCAGTGGAATGACCTGTCCCTGGCGGACCCGTAAATCTCTCATCAGTTTGTCAGCCCCTGGGAGTCGGAGATACTTTACAATCCTCCTGGCAGCTACCAGTTGGATCCTGTCTTCAAGAGGCTGTAGCTGCACCTTAAGGTTCAGAGCCACTGCATTGGCCCACCTAGGAGCCCCCAGCATGGCCCGTACAGCTGTGTTCTGGATGACACAGAGGGATTTGATGTTTGTGGGTCTGGCGTGAACCAGAGCAAGTGCCCCATAGTCAACCAGGGAACGTATTGCCTGGATGTAGAACAACCTCATGACCTTGAGGCTGGCCCCAACCCTAGGGTTGGCCATGGCACTCAATGCCCTGACCCTCTGCAGAGCCCTCTCTTTAATGTGGTGCACATGTTTCTGGAAGATGAGGTGCCTGTCAATGTAGATGCCAAGGTGCCTATAACTGTGAACCCACTCCAGGTCGATGCCCAGGACCTGCAGCCTCTGACTGGGCACCTTGGTGCGAAGGATCATGGCTTTGGATTTCGCCGCAGATATCTTCAGTCCCAAGTGACGGCAAGTGGAAGCCAGCAGATCGAGGTCCTCCTGGGCATGCTGCAAAAGCCAGCGCTTCCTAGGTACGACAAGTTCCAGGTCATCGGCATAGCTGAGGAGGATGGTGCCTCTGGAGAAAGGCAGGCACTCCAGCTGGTGCATCAGTACATTGAACAGGGTGGGACTAAGCACCCCACCCTCTGGAGTGCCATTGTCCAGGGTCTTGAGAGAAGAGGCATGCCCCTGGAAGCGTACCTGGGCCCGCCTGTCCTGGAGATAGGAACGAAGCCATGAAAGCAGCCTGCCTTTAATCCCCCTGCGGGCCAAGAGTGAGAGGATGGCAGGTGCACTGGCTAGCTCAAAAGCTTTCTCGAGGTCAAGAAAGACAACAATGTGGGCTTGGGCGTCCGACCCAATGCCGGTCAGTAGAGTGGTAAGGCTCTCGAAAGTGCCCACTCCTCTGATGAAGCCATAGAGGTGTTTATGAGGAGGGCCAAGCTTCCACCTCAGGCGCTCCAACACCATCCTTTCAGACACCTTCGAGATGCAACTGGTGAGGGAGATGGGTCTCACACTGCCAGGATCCTCAGGCTTAGGAATCGTTATGATGTCAGCCTCCTTCCATATGACAGGGAGTTTGCCAGCTCGCCAAGTCTGGTTGATGACCCCCAGGACAGCTGAATGTCCAGAATGGCCAGACCGAGTGATCATGCCATAGGTGATACCATCATGCCCCGGTGCAGTGTCTCGATGAGATGTGAAGGCTGCCTGGAGCTCCTTGTCGGTGAAGTCTTCATCCGTGACGTCCTTAGCCTGGCATGCTGCTTGGATCACCAACACCCTTCTAGGAAGGAGTGTGGCTTGGAGGTCCTGGAGATCCTGAGGCAGTTGAGCCATGGCCGCTCTGGAGGTGAATAGGTCCACCAGACGCTCTGCCTCCGTTGCGGGGTCTGGGTGCAACCGAGCCACACTGCGACGCTGCCCAGTGGCCAATCATAACTTGGTCCAAATCTCAGATAAGGTGAAGGAGTAGCTGAAGGAGGCACACCACTCTAACCATTTAGCCTGCCGGACCCTGTGTGAGACATGGCGTGCATGCCGCACCACTTCCCTGAGCAGACGCATGGACTCAACCATGGGATTACGCCTGTGCATCTTGCATACAACATTGATGCAGTGGTTCTGTTCCCTGATGTCCTCATTGTAAAACCACCACTCACGTTTATATGACCCTCCGCCTGTAATCTTAGGTATTGCTGCCTCAGCTGCACATGTGAAGGCCACCTGCAAGCTTTGAGCCGCCTCATCTGGGTCTTCTGGAAGAGGAGACTCTGCCCACCAGTGCTCAATGACCTCCTGGAAGCACTGCCAGTCGGCCTTTTTTAGATTCCATCTGGGGGTAGGTGTGGGGAGCGGGCACCGCTGGACCATCAGCGTAGTGACCACTGCAAAGTGATCACTGGTGAGACGGGGGTGGACCTCCCATCTCGCGCTCGAGAGCAACCGCCTAGAGATGAGTGTGACATCCAAGCGGCCATCATAGTGATGGGTTGGCTCACCATTATTGAGGAGGGCGATCTCAGGGACCTCCTACAGCACAGCCCACAACACGTCTTCACACACCTTCATCTCCGACCCTCCCCTCCACATTCGCACCTCTTCATGTAAGTCATTCACGCCCCTCCCCGCTTGACCCCGCGCATGGCGTAACCCCCACTTCAAATAAATACACTTTACTCTTAACCGTAAATCAATCAACCCCAATCCTCCTCTGTTGACCGGTAAAGTAACCACACTCCTACTCAACCATTCACACCCTGAACCCCAAAGAAAATGGAAAACCCTCCTTAACAGCCTCGTAACATCCGGACCTGCTAACGGATATACCGCTATCACGTGCCAGACTTTACTGTATAACAACACATTCACAACAATCGCACGCTGATGTACTGTCAAATGAGTTGGCCTCAACCCATCCAATCGCCCCACCACTCGATCCACAACAAGTTCAGAATTAACCTTCCTCGCCTCTCTCGCACTACCCATATACACTATTTAACTCACTTTTATCCTGTCCACCATATTCCAACGTAAATTCCATCCCCAACTCTCTCTTCACACCCTAACTCCTAAGACCAGTAATTTTGCTTTTTCCACATTAACTCTTAAACCAGTAACCCCAGCGAAATCATCAATAACATCTCCAACCGCACGTAAACTCCTCAGCGTTCGCACGAGTATTGTCGTGTCATCCACGTACCCTATAATTCCCTGCTCTCCACTTCCTACTCCGCAATCCACCACCATACACGCTTCCACCTTTCTATAGAAAGGGTCTGTTAAACAGGCAAACAACAATTGAGACAGGGGACAACCCTGCCTAATACCCCGACCCATGGATACCCACTCCCCCAACTTCCCATTTACTTGTACACACACTCCCACACCTGTATACAATGTCTCTGCCCAACGCACCACCTCCTCCCCAAAACCCTGCCTCCATAATATGTACCACAACACCTCACATTCTACACTATCATACGCCGCCTGCCAATCTAATGCTAAGACAACCCCCCCTTTGCTCCCCTCCCGACCCTTCCACAAAATTCTTTATAATACTATGCCCGTCATATGTCGTCCTCCCAGACACACCATATTGCCCTCTCGCAACCACTCTATCCACCACACACTTCATCCTATTTCCTAAAATTTTTCCAAAAATCTTATAATCAGCACACAGCAATGATATTATCCTAAAGTCTCGCACTGTGTCTTGTCACTTACCTTTTGGCACTAAAACCACAACCACAGTCTGAGTTTAGGGTGTCAGGGTGAAAGCGTGCCTCGTTGTGCTCCGGGTTTTCTCGTGTTTTCACGGTCGCTCTTACGTGCTAGAACTTTAATTTGTGTCATCAATCCTATACGATACATCCCTCTAGCGCCTGGAACCAATCTTGGGCGGAAAACATTATATACTGAGTCAAAAAAGGAGAATTAGTGTGCAATACCTAGCAGAGTTTACTGCCAGAGGGGAATCATAGGCCTGTGTCCTGGGTGAAAAAAAATAATAATAATTGAACTTTTCGTGTCAGAGGAAAGAAAGTCTCCCTGATAACATTGAGTATACATAGTGTATAGTGTATACTACAGTGGCTCCCTAGTATATTGATGATAAAGACTAAAGTGTCATTTGAAAACAGGTGAATTTGTAAATGAAGTGATAAGCCTATAGAGGCAGGTGCCAGAAGTCGCCAGAAACTTACCACAGGTCAGCTGTTTTAATAATCTTCCTGGCCTGCTAGTGTACTCGCATATAATCTAGTGATACCAGTGAATAGCAGAATACAGTGTTGTAGTAGCAACTAACCAGTATTATAATGGTACTTAGTGGAGTGGAGTGACTTTCATTAGTTTCTTTTTCTTGAAATACCAGACGTTACTGTGAATTTCATATAACCTGTAGTTACCAGCGGTCGCAATATACACAACGAGAAGCAATTATTACTACAGAAAAAGCGTCCTTCCTCCAAAATTTGCACCAGTCAACTATAGTGATAATATAGCATTTATTGTGGTGGAGACGGAAAAAAAAAATAGAAAAGCTAGATACAGCGATTGATAAACAAGGGTGGAGGTCGACCGTTCTTCATTGTAGGAGTGCCACCAGTCACCGTTTTCTTCAACACGCAAGTTATACTTTTGTATCAGTCAAATCACATATTACTCGGGTAGATAATTTCCAGTAGAGCCTTCATGTGCTAGCTCAAATCACCGACCAGTATGTTTAAATAAGTGACCCACTGATCAGATCAGATCGACTAGTCCGAACCCTTGACTGGTCCGAACCCTTGACTGGTCCGAACCCGGGACTGGTTTCAAACGGTTTCGTTGGACAATAAAGCAGACTGTAAACGGATGGGGTTGTAGGCGCCCTATAAACACAAACATTAAAAATCAGGAACGTGACGATAAGCTGTCCAATATACAAAAACAGTTAGAAACAGAAATACAAATAGCTAGAGCTTCATTTAAGGAGGTTATTAATAGAATATTCAAGAGGTTGCTAGTAGAATTGCAGTAAATCAACCATTCAAATCATTATGAAGCTGTGTGTAGTCTGTGGTCAGTCAAACAAACGGGCTTCCACATGGATAAATTGTCATTTTTGTGGAAATTGGTGTCACGCCCCTTGTGCAGATATCCCAGAACTAGCTACAAGCAGTATTAAAACAGGGAAGTGTTTTTGGGTATGCCCAAATGAGGAAAATCTGTGGACTAAAATCACAAGGGTATTAAAAGAGGACAACATCAAAGCTGCTTTCATAGAAAACCTGGAAGCTTTCTACAACAGATGGGAACATAAAAAGTCTGGGCTGAATGGTACTGTCCTTGATACTGGCCATGTAGTCACAAACTGTAAGGCTGGAGGTGATGTCCTGGTAGTCAGTAAATGTGGGGCTGATAGTGCTGTCCTGGGAGACAGTAATGGTGAAGCGGGAGGTGCTGTCCTGGGAGACAGAAATGGTGAAGCTGGAGGTGCTGTCCTGGGAGACAGAAATGGTGAAGCTGGAGATACTGTCCTGGGAGACAGTAATGGTGAAGCTGGAGATACTGTCCTGGGAGACAGTAATGGTGAAGCTGGAGGTGCTGTCCTGGGAGACAGTAATGGTGAAGCTGGAGATTTTGTCCAGGTAGTCGGGAATTATACGCAGGAAGGAATACATATAAATGACCTCATAGGGGACAGGAGCCATAGTAGGGAAACAAGTGTAGTCAAAGATAAGATAAAACCAATATTGCAAACTAGAAATACCGCAGGAAATAGCAAACAAGAGGACTCCAATAGCAATACTGAGGATAAATTACCAAAAACAACTGGTGGGAGCTCCATTGTTGGTGCTAGGGATGATAGAAGTAAGACAGGGAAACATGCACCAACAGGGAATACAGTCACAGAAACCCAAGGCAAGCGGAAACCAAGCCTGTGCACATACTATGCACTTGGTATCTGCTGGCATGGGAAATCTGGAAAAACAGATGGGACATGCAACTATGACCACCCTAGAAAATGCCATGCCCATATGACAACAGGAAAATGCAAACTCCCTTCCTGTAAGCTTTTTCACCCTGAAATGTGTACCTCTTCAGTACAGGAAAGACTGTGCTATAACTTAAATTGCCAGGCATACCATCTAAAGGGGACAAAAAGATACAAAACATCCAGGCCATGGGAAAACCTGGGTAGCCACAGCCACTCAAGAGGGAGAGGTTTTTTAGTGCCAGGAAGGAAAAAAAACTGGCAGGAAATGGCAGAAATCGTACACCAAATCCAGTCATTCCTGGAGTGGAACCACAGTCGATGGCCTCCACTCCAAACCAACAGATACAGATACTAATGCCGGAAAAAAAATCCCCCCCCAGTACCAACAATACCACCAGTCCGATAACATTCTTCTTTGCAAATATACAGGGTCTAAAGCCAGCAACAAACAACAAAATACCTTTCATCCGTGGACTGCTTGCAGAGGCAAAGGCAATGTTCGCGGCTTTCACTGAGACCCACATAAAGGATCACTTGGACAACGAAATATGGATCCCAGGTTACAACCTATACAGATGTGACAGAGTGAACAGGCAAAAGGGGGGGGGGTTGGCCTGTACATTGCAGAGTCACTTGTTTGCACAGAACTGCTTAATGCCTCAAATGATGTAGTGGAAGTTTTAGCAGTAAAGGTCGAGAACCAAAACCTAGTCATTGTGGTAGTCTACAAGCCTCCGGATGCAACATCCCAGCAATTCCAGGAACAGCTGTTAAAAATTGACCACTGTCTGGAAAATCTTCCAGCTCCTGCACCCAACATCTTGCTCCTGGGGGATTTCAACTTAAGGCACCTAAAATGGAGGAATATAGCAAATAATATTGTTGCAGTAATAACACCAGGAGGCAGCTCTGATGAAAACTCACACTCACACGAGCTTTTAAATCTCTGCACAAAATTCAATTTAAACCAGCAAATAATAGAGCCTACTAGACTGGAGAATACACTAGACCTCATCTTCACTAACAATGATGATCTGATAAGAAATGTCACCATATCAAAAACAATATACTCAGATCACAACATAATTGAGGTTCAGACATGTATGCGTGGAGCCCCAGACCGACAAAATGAGACTAGTCACGAGGGAGCATTCACCAAATTCAACTTCAATAACAAAAACATAAAGTGGGACCAAGTAAACCAAGTCCTAACCGATATAAGCTGGGAAGATACACTAAGCAACACAGACCCCAACTTATGCCTAGAACAGATTAACTCGGTGGCACTCGATGTATGCACAAGGCTTATTCCTCTAAGAAAAAGGAGGAGTAGATGTAAAATAGAAAGAGACAGGCGCTCCCTTTACAGGCGACGGAAAAGAATAACAGAGCGGCTAAAAGAGGTCAATATATCTGAAATGCGTAGGGAGACACTGGTCAGAGAAATAGCAAGCATCGAACTTAAGCTAAAAGAATCCTTTAGGAGTCAGGAATCGCGGGAAGAACTAAAAGCCATAAATGAAATCGAAAGAAACCCAAAGTATTTCTTCTCCTATGCCAAATCAAAATCGAGAACAACGTCCAGTATTGGGCCCCTACTTAAACAAGATGGGTCCTACACAGATGACAGCAAGGAAATGAGTGAGCTACTCAAGTCCCAATATGACTCAGTTTTTAGCAAGCCGCTAACCAGACTGAGAGTCGAAGATCAAAATGAATTTTTTATGAGAGAGCCACAAAATTTGATTAACACAAGCCTATCCGATGTTATCCTGACGCCAAATGACTTCGAACAGGCGATAAATGACATGCCCATGCACTCTGCCCCAGGGCCAGACTCATGGAACTCTGTGTTCATCAAGAACTGCAAGAAGCCCCTATCACGAGCCTTTTCCATCCTATGGAGAGGGAGCATGGACACGGGGGTCGTCCCTCAGTTACTAAAAACAACAGACATAGCCCCACTCCACAAAGGGGGCAGTAAAGCAATAGCAAAGAACTACAGACCAATAGCACTAACATCCCATATCATAAAAATCTTTGAAAGGGTCCTAAGAAGCAAGATCACCACCCATCTAGAAACCCATCAGTTACACAACCCAGGGCAACATGGGTTTAGAACAGGTCGCTCCTGTCTGTCTCAACTATTGGATCACTACGACAAGGTCCTAAATGCACTAGAAGACAAAAAGAATGCAGATGTAATATATACAGACTTTGCAAAAGCCTTCGACAAGTGTGACCATGGCGTAATAGCGCACAAAATGCGTGCTAAAGGAATAACAGGAAAAGTCGGTCGATGGATCTATAATTTCCTCACTAACAGAACACAGAGAGTAGTCGTCAACAGAGTAAAGTCCGAGGCAGCTACGGTGAAAAGCTCTGTTCCACAAGGCACAGTACTAGCTCCCATCTTGTTCCTCATCCTCATATCCGACATAGACATGGATGTCAGCCACAGCACCGTGTCTTCCTTTGCAGATGACACCCGAATCTGCATGACAGTGTCTTCCATTGCAGACACTGCAAGGCTCCAGGCGGACATCAACCAAATCTTTCAGTGGGCTGCGGAAAACAATATGAAGTTCAACGATGAGAAATTTCAATTACTCAGATATGGTAAACATGAGGAAATTAAATCTTCATCAGAGTACAAAACAAATTCTGGCCACAAAATAGAGCGAAACACCAACGTCAAAGACCTGGGAGTGATTATGTCGGAGGATCTCACCTTCAAGGACCATAACATTGTATCAATCGCATCTGCTAGAAAAATGACAGGATGGATAATGAGAACCTTCAAAACTAGGGAGGCCAAGCCCATGATGACACTCTTCAGGTCACTTGTTCTATCTAGGCTGGAATATTGCTGCACTCTAACAGCACCTTTCAAGGCAGGTGAAATTGCCGACCTAGAAAATGTACAGAGAACTTTCACGGCGCGCATAACGGAGATAAAACACCTCAATTACTGGGAGCGCTTGAGGTTTCTAAACCTGTATTCCCTGGAACGCAGGAGGGAGAGATACATGATTATATACACCTGGAAAATCCTAGAGGGACTAGTACCGAACTTGCACACGAAAATCACTCACTACGAAAGCAAAAGACTTGGCAGACGATGCACCATCCCCCCAATGAAAAGCAGGGGTGTCACTAGCACGTTAAGAGACCATACAATAAGTGTCAGGGGCCCGAGACTGTTCAACTGCCTCCCAGCATACATAAGGGGGATTACCAACAGACCCCTGGCAGTCTTCAAGCTGGCACTGGACAATCACCTAAAGTCAGTTCCTGATCAGCCGGGCTGTGGCTCGTACGTTGGTTTGCGTGCAGCCAGCAGCAACAGCCTGGTTGATCAGGGGCTGATCCACCAGGAGGCCTGGTCACAGACCGGGCCGCGGGGGCGTTGACCCCCGAAACTCTCTCCAGGTAAACTCCAGGTAAACAGTTCCTTGCAACATGCCCATCCTCCCCTCCCTTTTCATCGTATTCTTTAGTTCTATTAAGAAGGACTTCAACACATTCCAATGGCTCACATAAAACTCGTAGGGCAAGCCATCCAAACCTGGTGCCTTACCTCGTGCCATCCCCTCCAAAGCCCTCCACACCTCCCCTTCTTCAATATCCCCCCCCAACGCCATGCGATCACTGCCACTTAGCACACAAGATACATTCTCCCCCAACCTCCCGAAAGCCTCCACATCCACCCCTACACTCAGTAAATTTCTGCCAAACCACCTATCCACGTAATCACTCATCGCCTCCATTGTTCTTAACTCCTGTCCCACCCTATATCCACCTAAGTCCTCATGTACCACCAGGCTATCAATTTCCATAGCCATTCGGCGCTGCCTCTGTCCCCGTAACACACAAGCCGATGGGCGATCACACACCGCCTCTTCAATTCCACCTTGCATTCTCACTGCATCAAATCTGTCGTTCTGCAAATCTCGAATCCTCCCTTTTAACAACTCGATTTCCTCCATGGGATACTGCCCTGCCTGCACGCCCCTCTCATAACAACTTTGCAACCTACCCTCGAAATACTGCTGCAACCCGTACGTCATCCAACCCTGGTACTTTCCCCATCGCACATAAAACCACCGGATCCTCACCTTAGCTACCCCATCCCACCACCTCAGCAAGTCGCCCACATCCCTATCCTCTCCCCATAAATTCTCCCACATTGTCCTAAAATCTAACCCCGCCTCCTCCACCCCAAGAAGTCTCACATTTAACTTCCAATACCCTGGATACCTCTTAGGTAAGCTGGCCCAAGTCAAGTCCGTATAAACAGCTCTATGATCAGTGTATACAGCATCTACTGAACGCACACACATCACCCGCACACTTCTCGTCACATGTAACCTATCGAGCCTGGCCGCGTATCCCTGTCTATGAAACGTATGCTCAACCATTAGGTCCCCACCTCCAATAACATCCCTTAGCCCCACGCCCAGCAAAAGATCCCTTAGGCTAACTAAAAAACACCCTGCCCCCCCGGGGCTCCACATCCTTTCTACGTAGTATAGAATTCCAATCACTGCCTACGATTGTTACCGAGGAAAGAGATCTCAAATAATTAACCAAAACATCACGCACAAATTCATTCTTCACCCGTACATCACGCTCCGCCGGCGCATACACACAAACCACTGCCAGTCGCTCACCTCTCCACCATCCATCTTCCCGGAGTACCCTACCTTCCTCTCCTCCCTCACATCTAATGACAACAAACGTGCTCGTCTCCCGAATCAGGATCCCAACCCCACCCTTCAAACGTTCCGAATATGCCACAAACACACGATATCCAGCCACATTCAAATCTCGACCAACCTTAAAGTTATGCTCCTGCACAAACACAATATCTATGGCATAACACCTCAAAAACCCCTGGAGCAGCAAACGCTTCACAATCGCACACATCCCATTTACATTCACAGTCATACACCTGAAACCTTCTTTAAGGGTTTTACACGCTGCCCTGGAACTTCTTTCATAGGTGCATTACTAGCCTTCCTACTCTTCCCACCACGCTCTCCACTGTGAGCACTAATTCCCCCCCGGTCGAACACCTGACCGGACACACCTGTGGTGCCTCCACTCACCACGTCGGCCCACGGTTTCTTCCCCGGCCACTGCGCCGGGGTCAAAACATCATCGGAATCAGAGTGCGTTGCCGCCCTCTTTCGCCGAACACTCTCTGCATCCATGTTCTGGTCGGGGATGCTATGACTGTGACATATGACAAAGGCTCACAACCTTCACAGTAGATAATCAGAGGAATGACCTACATCAATTCGTCTCTCGACCTGCGGGGAGAGAGGACGCTTCTGCAGGTTCTCTTGCACGCCACCTGGTGAGGAAAACATAGCATTAGCACCAAGATGGCGGACCGACTGTACCGGCGCATAAATACTGTCTGCATTCAGCTGGTTAGAGGATCTTTAAGCAACGACACGATGAACGTTCTCCTGCCAAGCATTATCAGGGACTGTTATGGCATCCCCAATGAAGAGCTGTATGGTGTGGCACTGAATGGAATGTCAAGGGTCTTCGTGAAGTTCATGAGGGCTGACTTCTACTCTACCATCGTAGACGAATTTCAAGAAAGACGGATGAGTATCAATTCGGCAGTGGAAGTATGCTTGCATGATGTGTCTAAGTATTTTACTTGGGTGAAGGTAAGGAATGTACCTTTTGAGGCAACAGCATACAGCCTACAAGATGTGTTCAGTGGTTATGGAACTGTACACTCGACGAGCATGGGAATGTGGAGGGACGGCCCTTATGAGGGGATGCCGGAAGGATCCTTCACACTGAAAATGACCCTGAGGAGGCCGATACCATCATATGTTACTTTGCATAACCATAGAACACAGGTTTTTGTACACTATGCGGGGCAGAGGAAGACGTGCCGTTTATGTGACTCTTATGAGCACATGGTGGCACAATGCCCCAGGAGACAGGGCCCTAGGCGTCAGGAGACAGCTTCTGTGGATACGCCATTAGAAGCCGCGGACGTTATGACGGGTGAAGTGGAAAGCCGGGGTACAGGCCTATGGAGTGAGGAGGTCGACAGGGCAGAGGTGGTTTTGGAGACGTGTGTTACACTACCAGTGGAAACGGGGGGGGGGGGAGGGAATATCGCTGTCAGACAGACCGTTAGATACTGCAGAGTCAGCTCAGGACGGGATTTTGGAGGCTGTGCTGAAGGATTTTTTGGAAGAGTCGGAGCATGGTGTGGAAAGTGATGTGAGGTCAGGTGATGACAAGGTGATGGAGGAACAGAAGCAGGGTAAGGAAGACTTGAGTGAGGTTCGAAAGGAGAGCAATGTGGTGGTGGAGGTCCATCAAGAAGATGTGGTTGCAGAAGAAATGTGTGTAGAGGGTAGCTCCCGCAAGAGATCAGCGGGGGCATCAGACATGGACGAAGTCCTCACACCAGCGCAGAGGCCTGGGAAGAAGATGTGGGCAGCTGTGGTAGCAAAGGCAAGTCCGGGAGGAGGTGGGGGGGGGGCAGTGGAAAGCTAGGCGGGAAGGGACAGGGAGGGG
Organism: Cherax quadricarinatus; assembly: GCF_038502225.1. Taxonomy (NCBI): domain Eukaryota; kingdom Metazoa; phylum Arthropoda; class Malacostraca; order Decapoda; family Parastacidae; genus Cherax; species Cherax quadricarinatus. Next base: position 28,242,645 of record NC_091336.1, on the reverse strand, counting down.
TTGGAGGGCAGGAACGAGGGATTGATAGAGAAGAACCGAAACCTATGAAAGGAGGACCAAGTAAGCCTCAGCGGCATAGGGGTAAGCCGCCATTCTTGTAAAATTCAGGTGTGTAACTTTCAATGTAAACGGTCTTAAAACCGAGGTCAAGAGGGTATGGTTAGAGTGGGTTTTGAGGAGATTTAGTATTGATGTCTGTTTTTTGCAGGAACATAACCATAGGTTAGGATGTGAGCTGTTGTTGAAAGGTTATAGGTTGTTTACATGTGATGCTTTGAGGTTGAAAGGAGGTGTGGCTGTGGCGGTTAAGGAGACCAGTCCTTTGCGTATCCTGGGTTGGGAGGAGGGGGGGGGTGGGAGGGTTGTCAGGGTGGATGGGTTTTGGGGGGACAGGAGGGTTAGTTTTGTAGGTGTGTACATGCCAGCAACTAGTAACGCTAGGGTGAAGATGGATTTTGTACGCGAGGTTCTGGTATATCACTTGCGAGGTTTACCTGCTTTTACGGTGATTGGTGGGGATTGGAATTGTGTCATTAGGAATGGTGATGTGGTTCCGAGGGGGGCGGGTTGTGTTTTGGGGGTTCTACGGGATGTTTTGCGAGATGTTGGAGTGGTAGATGTGGTGGGAAGTAGGGGATATGGAGTGGAGCACACTTTTATTCGTAGGGGATATGAGGCACGGTTAGATAGGATTTATGTTAGGCAGGGCATAGGTGTGGAGAGGGTGAGGACTATCGATGTGGGTTTTTCTGATCATCGTGCTGTTATAGCAGATTTGAGGGTTGATGGCATAGTGAGAGTTTATGCAGGATACTGGAAATTAAATGTGAGGCTACTTAGGGGCGAGGGTGACCCTACAGGGTTTGAAGATTGGTGGAAATCCTTTTGGGAGACTAGGAATATGGAAATGGATTTGCTGGATTGGTGGGAAATGAGGGCTAAAGTTGAAATCGCGAAATTTTTTAAAGTACGGGGTAAGGAGATGGCGAGGTGGAGCTATGGCCTACAAAATTATCTTGAGGGTCAGTTAAATGACTGTTATGCAGAGGAACGGGTGGGGCGGAGTGAGGACATGGAACGTTTGCGAAATAGGTTGGCGGAAATTCACAATGAAAAATTTGAGGCAATTCGAGTTAGGGCAGGGTTGGAGGATGTTTTAAGGGGGGATAGGCCATCGGGTTTTGTATTAAGGAGGTTTAAGGAACGGCAGGCGAAGACCACCTTGGCGTATATTGAGGCAGGTACAGGGGGGGGGGGTGGCTTTGAGGAGGGTCAAGGCCTATCCACCACGGAAAATATTAGTTTGTATGCAGATTTTTGGTTTAGGGAGAAGTGGAGGAGGGTTGGCGGGGGAGTGGGTGAGAGACGGTTTGGGGATGAAGGGTTTAATAGGGTATTAAGTGAGCAGGACAGTGACAGAATCGAGGGTAGTATTACTGTAGAGGAGGTAGAGGAGGCAGTTTTTGGGATGTGCCAGGGTAAAACCCCAGGCATAGACGGAATACCAAACGATTTTTATAGGTATCATTGGGGGAGTGTACGGCATTGTCTGGTGGGGGTTTTGAGTTGTATGTTAAGTAGTGGGAGGATGGGGAAATCACAAAGAACGGGTGTCACGGTTTTAGTGCCCAAAAAGAAGGAATGCCGAGTTTTGAATGATTACCGTGCGATTACGTTAATGTGCTCGGATTACAAGATTTTTGCTAAGGTTTTGGGCAACAGAATGAGGAAAGTGTTGGGTTTAGTGTTACATAGGGGACAGTTGGGAATTCCGGGAAGAAGGATGAGGGATGGACATGGTTTGATTAGGGATTTTCTAGAGAGATGTACGGGAGGGGGAATACTAGGTTTAGATTGGGTGAATGCTTATGATTGCGTGGACAGAGTTTTCTTAGGGGTTTGCTTAGAGAGGTTGGGGTTTCGGGAGGGGGTAGTGAGGTGGGTGAACACTCTGTATGATGGGGCAGAGGTGAGGGTACAGGTCAATGGGAGGTTGGGTGAAAGTGTACCAATGGAGAGAGGTTTGAGGCAGGGCTGTCCGATGTCACAGCTGCTCTTTGCGTGTGTGCAGAATCCTTTTTATGAGTCTGTTGAGAGGGTGATGAACAATCAGGAGATCGAAGGGGGGTGCAAAGGGGGCATCGTTGGGTATGTGGATGATACTACTGTTTTGCTAAGGGGTAAGGAGGAGTTAAGGAGGGTGGGTAGAGTGATTCAGATGTTTGGTATGAATACCGGAATGAGAGTTAATACGGTGAAATCAAGGTTACTAGAGGTCGGTAATTGGATAGGGGGGGGCTTGGGGATGGGGTTAGGATGGACAGTGGTTGACAGAATCAAGGTATGTGGGATATGGTATTTGGCGGAAGAGCAGGCATGCAGAAGGGTAAATTCGGAGTCTGTCATGGGTAAGGTTTTAAGTAGACTAGGAGGTTTAAGTGCGAGGGACTTAGCTTTACATCAGAGGGTAGTGGTGGTAAATTCACTTGTCTATAGCAAGGTATGGGGGGTGGCAGAGGTTTTTCCCTTAGAGGTACGAGATATTGTGGAAATGCAAAGGAGGGTGCTGAAGTTTGTGTGGGGATTTGGGAGGGCATGGTTAAGTAAGGAGGTAGTTATGACGGATGTTCGGAGAGGGGGTTTAGGTTTGTTGCCTTTAGGACTGAGAGTAATGGCTGTATATATCAAGTGGAGGTATATGAGGGAAGGGGGTGTGAGGGGCGCTAAAGTAGGAAGAGTTATGGAGGAGGCACGTAAATGGTGGAGTGGGAAGGACTTGAGGGTTTGTGAAGATATGTTGAGATTTTTATTGACAGTGCAACAGGTGGATAAAATCAAAGTGAAACGGTTGGTGAGGGTAGTGAAAGGTCAAGGAATTATGCAAGGGGTAGCCGTGTATCCAACGTATGATTGGGGGGTTATTTGGAAAGATTTTAGTAAGCTTCGGATACCGGCTAGAGTAAGAGAATTAGTATATAGGTTTATCATGGGGATTCTGGCTTCCAAGGAGGTGTTACGTAGTATGGGGTTTGTGGAAGAGGCTTTTTGTCAGTTTTGTGGTGATGTTGAAACGGCGTTTCATGTGGTCTTCTTTTGTACCTCCTTGGAGGGGGTGAGATCATGGATGGGTGGGGTTATCAGACTGTTGGGGGGGGGGTCGTTTGCCGCTTTTAAGGGCTTTACTACTAGATGTAAGGGGAGTGCCTAGGGATGTTGGAAGGGCGATAATGTATATCATAGTGGATTATCTGGACATTTCATGGGGAATGAGGGGATTAAGGGGTGATATGAGGATAAAAGCATTGGCGGCTAGATTCTATAGGACGAAGTGTAGGAATAGGCTGGTTTATGGGGCGTCCTGGGAAAAAAGTTTCCCGGAAGGTTATAGGAACCTCACTGTGGGTTCCCTTAGGCGGGGTCCCTGAGGATGGACAAAGGAGTGGTCTCCTTATGGGGGGATGTAAAGGGGGGGGGGTTGTTTTTGGTTTTCTCTGGAACTGATGTAGTGTGTAAGAGGAAGGTAGTGAGAATTAGGTATGGATGGTACGCCATGTTTCACGTGAATGTTTTGTCATAGTGAGATATAAGTGTGGTTTCCAGGGTTACATTTCTAAGCCTGATGGTTATGTTCACTGGGTTTAAAATTTCCTTGAAAGCCAGGATACCGAGCCCTTAGGATCTCGTTTTTAAGTAATTAGATTGGCACGTTGGTATCAACAAAAAAAAATTTAAAAAAAAAAAAAAAAAAAAAAAAAAAAAAAAAAAAAAAGTATGGACCAAGGATGCTAGCACCTGTGGAGCTGGCCAGTTTTTTTTGTCATGGACTATACACTATTCTATGTACATAGTAGTCTTAAGTCGTATTATTATGTTATCTATGTACACAGTTTTGTTATACAAAGATAGTACTGTGGTGTATGTGATGAGTAGGTTTATATGTATTCAACACATGCTTGTTGTATGTTCCCTCTTCGTTATTTTGTCTCAATTGTCAATTCAATGTACTTTGTATAGCATTATACAACGGTATTGTTCTTTGCCATATGAAGTTTTTTTTTTTTTTTTTTTTTTTTTAGTTCATGTGATGTGCTAGGTTTTGTATGTTAAGATGTACTTAGACTGTCAGCACCCTGATATTGGTTTTTCATGGCTATGTTCTTGACTTAAGTTTTGGCTGTATGGTATACAGATATATCTAGCCAGTTTATAGACGCATTCCTTTTGTGTCTGAGATTTTTGTATACGGGTTTATTGTAACTGTAATGAGTCGGTTTTGAGATCTAAGCTGTTTTCTTTGTATGTTTATTTGTATTTTGGTATATGTAAATCTGTAATGTTAGGGATAAGTATGTAGATGTTCTAGTAGGATTATGATGTTAGGTTTTGGTTTATTGATTAATGAGAAGGCTGGAAGTAATTGTTACATTTTCTTGTATATATTCTTTTTCAATTGTATGAGCCTTTGTCATATGTCATGTTATATGTAAAATTTATATGTAAGTTAGGTTTTGAGTCATTGAATGTTTATATATGTCAGTTCATGACCCTGTTACTGTGGTTATTTGTAGCTATGTTCTTGCCGTAAGTTATTGTTGTGTGTTATACAGCTATATCTTGCGAGTACATAGGTGCAATCCATTTGTGTTAGTTTATTTTGTGTTGGGTTTCTTATGTCAATGGCCGAACCTTCAGGATTGAAATCCATACCGTTTCCTTTTATTTTATTTTATGTATACTGTATTGGTTTTAAATAAAATATATAAAAAAAAAGACGAGCCAGCTATTGCCCACTGACCTACACGACAACTTACCCGGCATGCCCGTATATTATTCACAAATTCAACCATCCGAAAAACCCTTCTCCCACCTCATCCCATACAATTCCCTATTCCTACACATTGTACGATAAAACGTTATTGCAAGGACACGCCTTCTCACCTCACTTACCCCTTTCCCCCTCATTACCCACGAAATATAAATGTAATCCACGATTATGTAGTCTAAAGCTCGTCTAACTTCCTGGTCTAATCCTCCTTTGTCGAGACTTTAACGCGCGCAGGACCTGCACCCCTCTCCCCCACCCTCTGTACCACCCTACCTAACCAACCCCTGACATCTTCTAAACCTTCGCAAAAATAGACAACATGAAAAACCGTGTCTTCTCCTCATCAAAACCCACACCCGCCACCTTCCACGACTCTTCTGGATCGTAGTATTGCCCCTGACGGCAATATACCATGTAAAAAACGGAACATGACTTCACGCACCCTACGCCGTAATTTCAGCTTACTAAATCTGAGCCAAATATTTTTCCACGAGTACATGGGGAACAAACCTTCTACTGGAGCTGCGCACGTACCCCGCAGTAACCTACTTAAAACCCTTATACGAATGTTTTTCCGTTCCCTTACCATCAACAAAGCCCGTAGTACAATCTCACATTCCCTCAATTCCATTCCCCCATACCACTTTTTCAACCTCATATATACCTGCTCCATATTTCCCGCCATCACACCCACACGCCCAACCTCCCACTTTAGAAAAACACATTTTACCCTACGCTTTAAGTCCAACAATCCCAAACCTCCTCGACGGACAGGTAACATAACAACCTCACGTTTTAAGCAGTCACACCTCGATTCCCACAAAAAGGTAAATACTCGTCTTAACATTCCATTGATCGATGTCCCTGTAATTGGGAATACAGCCGCAACGTGCCACACCTTACTATACAATAAAACGTTAACAACGATCACACGTTGGGCCAGAGTGAGATGTTGGGGCCTCAAAACACCCAGACGACCAATGACCTTTTCCAACGTTCTTACTGAATTTTCCTCCCGCGCCACATCCAAATCGTCTCTATAAATAATACCACAAATCTTTAATGACATCGCAGTTGTGTTAACCATGTTACAGCTCACCATTCCTCCCCCTTTCCTGGTACCCAACCCCATGATCATTGACTTTTCACTGTTTACCTTCATACCCATGGCTCGTTCAAACACATGCACAACATCTTCCAACACTTTCATAGACATCCATTCACACACCAAAACAGTCATATCATCCACATAACCTATTAATGCCGGCCAACATCTCCCTTCCCCTACCCCCACTCACCCCGGGAATTGACTCTCTCAACCATCCTGTAAAAGGGATCCTGAAAACACGCAAATAAGATCTGTGACATAGGGCACCCTTGTCGTAAACCTCTACCCATCTCAAAGTCCGTCCCCATACACACATTTATTTGTACTCTCATCTTTGCTCCCTTATACAGCGTGTTTACCCATCCAACTATTTCTTCACCGTAACCCTGTCTCCTAAGTATACTCTGCAGTGCACCTCTTTCCACTCTATCTTAGGCGGCTTGCCAGTCTAAGGCCAGTAAAGCCGCCCCTTCCCCCTCCCTTCGACTCCATAAAACTTCTTAAAATCCCGTGACCTTCTAACATCGACCTGCACGGCAACCCAAACTGCGATGGTGAAACAACCCTCCCCACCACGCATTTCATCCTATTAGCCAAAATTTTAGTGAAAACCTTATAGTCTGCACAGAGCAACGATATTGCCCTATACTTCCCAAGGTCTGGCTGCCCTTTGCCTTTCGGGACCAGCACCACAATTGCTGTATTCTGCTTATTCCCTAACGTACCCTTCTCCTTCATACAATTTAATAATCTTACCATGAACTTCCCAATCAACGCCCAATGCTGTAAATAAAATTCCACCGGTATACCATCAATGCCCGGGGCTTTGCCCTTTCTCATTTCGTGTAAAGCAATTTCAATTTCCTCCTCAGTAATATCCCCACCCAAAGCCTTCCTATCACTATGGCCCAAATTGCACTTGGCATATAAGCACACCCTATTTAATTCCACTTCATCCACATCACTTCTAGTCCAGTATTTTTTATACCACATATCCGCATATGCACTCATAGCTTTCGTGTTTCTTTTCACTTGACCTGCTCTATGGATTCCCATACTCTCATGTACCTCCAAGCTCGGGATTGCCATCAGCGCCTGCTTTAGCTTTTGCTGCCACAACACACACGCGGATGGCTTGTCTCCCCACAAAACTTCTTCTAATCCTGCTTGCACCCGCACCACTTGAAACCGCTCATTATGCAACGTTCGCAAGCTCTCTTTTATGTCTACAATATCGTCCACTGGGTAAACACCACCAACCTTTCCTTGCCGATTACAACCTCTTAATCGATCCTCTAAATAATTCACTAGTCCATATTTTAGAGTGTTTATACGTTTACCCTCCCTCACGTAAAAGGATTTTATCCTTTCTTTTGCTACCGAGTCCCACCACGTTACAATGTCTTCTACCTCCTGAGCTTCCCTTGAAAGCTCTTTCCACAGCATAGAAAAACCCTCTAAACCTTCCTCATCACCTAACACACTAATATTTAATTTCCAATAAGGCCGATAAAATTCTGCCATCCCCTCCCACCCTACCTCCACTACTACTGCCCTATGATCTGACAAGACAGTCTCGACCATATTAAAAGACTTTGCAACTTCTCCTCGAGAAATATACACTCTGTCTAACCTTGCAGCATATCCCCTTCTGATAAAAGTATGTTCTGTTTCCCACACCCCTTCCCAAAACACATCACGTAACTTAACATCCCTCAACAAATCTCTGAGAGGTGCAGACACATGCCCAGCCCCTTTGGGTTCGACGTCAGTCGCCCTGATGACAGTTCCAGTCACCCCCCACTATCACCACTTCTGGAAGTGCACGCAAAAAATAAACAAGGTCCTCACACACAAAATCTTCTCGCACCTTCGTGCTGTTCTCTGCAGGGGCGTACACACTTACTAAAGATACACGCTTTCCCATCCAAGTTCTATCCACTCTCAACACCCTCCCCCCACCCCCCTCACATCTCTGCAATACGAACGGGCTCGTCTCTTTTATTAAAAGACCCTCACCACCTATCAAACGGATAGTTGGCAGGGCCAGTACTTTATAACCTGCAACCTCCAACACTTCCCCCTCTTTGAATTTGTGTTCTTGAAGGAACATAACATCAACTCTATGTTTGCTATGAAAATTGTTTAACCAATCTCTCTTTAGTCTATTACATCAACCGTTAACATTAGCAGTCATTCTCCTAAGGCCTGTTATATTTGCCTCTTCTCCTCTCGTTTTTCACCACTTGAATTATTTCTATGGGTATTTTTTTACAGTACCTTCCCATTTGCCTCCCTTCTTGCGATGGCGTCCCACATGAACCCCCCTCCCTCTCCATCCCTTCTCTCTCCCATCCTCTCAGTTTTCTTCCCAGTCCTCTGTGCTGCCGTCAGTACGTCATCTGAATCTGACATAGCTGCTCGTTTCCTCGTAACGTTCTTATCCTCCATGTCAAGGTCTGAGGAAGCCTCACTGTGTACCTCAACATCCACTTTACAATGAGGTATGAAGTCCCCCGATGTCTCAGTCCCGCCGTCATTCCGCTGAGTCTCATATTGTTTACAATCTGGACTCAAAGTCTCCAGCTACGTCATTCATAGACGGAGCTTCCACCACAGGTGGTGACAAGGTCCCTAAAACTTCGTCAAATTCCTCCCCTATATTTAACACGTCATGTCGGGGTACCAATCCAGCAGATGGTATTGGAAACGACTCAGGTGCAGGGAGCTGAGGGGAGGACTCAATCTCATTTCGAAAAGCCTGTTCCACCCTCTCACTCCACAAACGACCACGCCCTTCCTCTGAAGATCGATGCTCACCTTCATCACTCTTCTTGCACAGGTTTGGTCACGCATCTGTTCTTCTCGCATGCCGCCGCTATGTGGTCATATTCTCCACAAATGCGACACGTACGCCGTTGTCCAGGATATAAAACCATTACCTGTGTCCTAAAATCTTGAAGATACACATATGATGGTATGCGTTGCTGCAACGTTATTTTAAGGCTGAAAGTACCTTCCGGCATACCTTCGTAGGCACCCATCAACCACTTACCCTGCTGGGCAGAATGCATGGTCTCATATTTCTCAAATACGTTTCTGATGTCAGGTTCGTTCGTCTCAAAGGGGACATTCCACAACTTTGTCCATGAATAATATCGAGACACGTCCACCAGTCTCACACGCACAGCAGGCGTAATGTCAAAACACACATCTTGAAAGCGCGTAACCACCAATTCATAAACTGTCGCTGCAAGCAGTTTCACAAGTATTCTATGCACTCCATTCAACGTTACCCATACAATTCACCGTCTTGAATGCCATATGTCTCCTAGATTATCTTGGGTAAGAGTATCTGAGCTGAACTAGGTGTAATTGCACCTCGAAGCAGTTCAATACCAATAGTATTAATGTGTCTGCGATGACAAACCGCCATCTTAACACCAGTAATTTTCCAGTGGTGTCAACAGACACAACACCTCGTACCACTGCTGTCAGGTTACTGAGGAGTGTCAGGCAAGGGGGTCTACACGGCCCAAGAGCGATGCAGACAATGCAAATAAATATTAATAAACCCTCTTCCACCGGCTGAGCACATTTTATAAAGTAAGAGACTAAACCATACTCTCCCAACATTTGCTGCCTGACCACGGTAGTGTGCGGTAGTGCTCTGCACCCCTCTGTTTGTAGGCGAGCGCCCTTGTCAGTTACCTGGCTGCAGTGGTGTGAAGTGGTGCTGTCACACCTCGGCTGACAACTTAGGTGCACTGTGATCGTCAAGATGGCGGTTAGTCTGAGACGAAGGATAAATACTGTAGGGATCGAGCTACTTAAAGGAACGATAACGCCCAGTTCTGCGCAAGTCTTATTACCAAAGATCATACGGGAGACTTATGGAGTACAAGATAGTGACTTGTATGGTGTAGCAATGAACGGAGGACAACGAATTTTCGTCAAACTGCTATAAGCAACGGTTTATGAATCGTTAGTCACCAGGTTTCAGGACGTGAGTCTTAACGTCACACCAGCTGTCACTGTAAGAATGATAGATGTTTCACGGTATTATACGTGGATCAAGTTACGCAACGTTCCCTTTGAGGCGGACGAGGCGGATATAAGGAAAGTTTTTGAGAAGTATGGGACGGTGCATTATGCTCAACATGGTACGTGGGCGGCAGGAGCCTATGCTGGTTTTCCAGAGGGTTCTTTCAACCTCAAAATGACTTTGAGGCACCCAATACCATCCTATGTGTACCTACAAGATTTCAGGACGCAGGTAATGTACCCAGGACAACGACGTACGTGCCGCCTATGTGGTGAGTATGATCACATAGCAGCGACCTGTGACAAGCGAAGACATGTGCCTGGACCTGTGGTGGACGTCGCAGCCCCTGCTTCAAAGGTGGCAGGTGAGGAACAAACATCGGATGGAGGGCGTGGTGTTTTGTGGAGCGAGATAGTGGATCGGGCACACAGGACTGGTGGTGAGTTGGAGTCCCGCCCCCAACTGCCTGATCAGGTGTCGTCTCCTGTGGATAAGGAGGAGCAGCAAGTACAAGAGAAGGTTCTTGAGATTGAGGAGGAATTGGTGGAGGTGTTGAAGACGTTGTCACCACCAGAGAGGGATGTTACATCTGAGCGTGGTGTCATTGGAGAATCGTCGCTTCCAGAAAGTCTGAGACATGATAATTTGGGACGTGATGGTGGTTTGGAGTCGTCCATTGACTCATTACACCATTCTCAGGTGGAGGTGGAGGTTCATCGAGAGGTAACATCTGATCAAGATATGTGTAACATGACTGTCACGAGAAAGAGGGCGGCTACATCAGATTCTGATGACGTCCTTACGCCTGCACAAAGGCCTGGGAAACAGACTGAGGTGAAGTGTGAAGGTAGTGGTGTAGGTGGTGGTAGCCATGATAGGAGGCACCGGAAGAAGGGGGGAGGGAAAGAGAGCACTCTGAAGGTGTTGAACGTAAATTCAAGCTCTGGAGTTGTAAAGAGTGATGAGAGGAAGCAGGGGTGGAAACTTTAATAGGCCTTAGGTGTATGTCTGTAAATGTTAATGGGTTATGTAGCAGTATGAAGAGAGATTGGTTTCGTAATTTTCTGAATAAATCTAGAGTGGATGTTGTGTTCCTGCAGGAGCACAATTTCAAAGAGGGTAGGGTGTTGGAGGTGGCAGGATTTCGGGTAGTTACCCTGCCATCTCCCCGTCTAAAAGGTGGTGTGGGAATTTTAATAAGGGAGACGAGCCTGTTTGTTTTGCAGAGAAGCGAGGGAGGAGGGGGAGGGAGGGTGTTGCGTGTGGATGGGTAAGCGTGTGTCTTTTGTGAGTGTGTATGCGCCGGCAGAAAATAACATAAAGGTAAAGAATGATTTTGTGTGTGAGGATCTTGTGTTTTTCTTAAGTGCACTGCCAGAGGTGGCGATAGTTGGTGGGGACTGGAATAGTGTAATCAGGGTGGCTGATGTGGACCCAAGAGGGGCTGGATATATGTCTGTGGCTCTTAGGGATTTATTAAGGGATGTTAGGTTACGTGATGCCTTTGGGGGAGCGGTGTGGGAGACTGAATATACGTTTGTTAGGAGTGGTTATGCTGCGAGACTAGATAGAGTGTACCTTTCTCAGGGAGTGGACGTGAAATCTTTCAGTACTGTTGAGGCTACAATGTCAGATCATAGGGCAGTGGTGGTGGAGGTTGGGTGGGGGACGCTCGCGGACATATATAGAAGTTATTGGAAATTAAATATAAGTGTGTTAGGTGATGAGGAGGGGTTGGAGGGGTTTTCAGTCCTATGGAGGGAGCTTAGTGTGGAAGAACAGGGAGTGGATGACATTGTGACATGGTGGGATAGTGTCGCAAAGGAAAGGATTAGAAAGTTTTATGTGAGAGAAGGAAAACGTATTAATAATTTAAAATATGGACTGGCTAACTATTTAGAGGATAGGTTAAGAGGTTGCTATGGGAGGGGGGTGGGTGGGAATAATTTTCCTATGGATGAAATAGCTGAAATAAAGGGGAGGTTGAGGGTGTTGCAAAATGAAAGGTTTCAAGCTGTAAGGATGCAGGCAGGGGTGGAGGAAGTGCTTTGGGGCGACAAGCCGTCAGCGTGTGTTTTGCGGCATCAAAAGCAAAGGCAGGCGCTGACGGCTATACCATGTTTAGAGGTAACAGAGATGGTTGGGAATTATAGAGTAGGGCAGGAGATACGAACCACGAAGGGGATGTGTGCGTATGCGGAGGCTTGGTACGAGAAGTACTGGAACAGTGGGGGGGTGGGTGACGGGGCATTGGACAAGGTGTGTACGTATGTGACGTGTAATTTAGGAAATAGTGATCGAAAGGCTTTAGGTGGGACGATTACGGCAGAGGAAATAGAGAATGCGTTAAGGGGAATGAGGAAGGGGAAAGCTCCCGGTATTGATGGTCTCCCGGTAGAATTTTATTTACAACATTGGGCGTTGATAAAGGAATGTATAGTTAGGTTATTTAATAGTATGAAGGAGAAGGGTAAGTTGGGGGAGAAGCAGGAAACAGCAGTAGTAGTGTTGGTCCCGAAGGTCAAGGGGCAGCCCACCCTTCGGGAGTACCGAGCCATATCACTGATGTGTGCAGACTATAAGGTGTTTGCAAAAATTTTAGGTAATAGGTTCAAATGTGTAGTGGAGAGGGTGGTGTCAAAATCTCAGTTCGGGTTGCCGGGAAGGTCGATGATTGAAGGACATGGGATACTGAGAAGTTTTGTGGAAGCTAAGGGTGGGGGTGGAGGGGCGGCTTTGTTGGCTCTAGACTGGCAGGGAGCATATGATAAAGTGGAAAGGGGAGCTTTGCAGGTTATACTTAGGAGACAGGGTTTTGGGGAGGAAATAGTCGAGTGGGTAAATACGTTGTACAAGGGGGCGAAAATGAGGATACAGATTAATGGGTGTATGGGGAGGGAAATTGCAATGGGAAGAGGCCTTAGACAGGGATGCCCCATGTCCCAAATATTGTTTGCGTGTTTCCAGGACCCCTTTTATAGAATGGTTGACCGTAGCTTATGTACGCCATGTGAGGGAAGTGTGGGGGGTGGGAGGGCCTGGCCGGGGTTAATTGGATATGTTGACGACACCACTGTTCTCATTCGTGCAGGGATGTCAATGAGAGTGTTGGACGAGGTGGTGCAATTATTTGGAAGTGCCACGGGTATGCAGGTAAATAGTGCGAAGTCAAGGTGCATGGGGTTGGGTTCTTGGGTGGGGGGTGTGGGGGGGAGATGTAATGTTGTTAAAGAATGGGCGGTGTCTTTAAAGATTTGTGGTATTATTTATAGGGATGACATGGTTGCGGCGCGGGAGGAAAATTCGGATAGGTTATTGGAAAGGATCGTGGGGCGTCTAGGTGTTCTGAGACCCCAGCACCTAACTCTGATACAGCGAGTGATAGTCGTGAACATTTTATTGTATAGTAAGGTTTGGTATGTTGCAGCTGTGTTCCCAATTACAGGGACAGCGATTGCGGGGATACTAAGACGGGTGTACAAATTTTTATGGGGTTCACGTTGTGATTGGTTATGGAGGGAGGTTGTAATGTTACCTGTAAGTCAGGGTGGGTTGGGGTTGTTGGATTTGAGACGGAGGGCTAAATGTGTGTTTATTAAATGGGAAGTGTTGCGTGAGGGTGTGAACGCGGGGCGTTTGGGAAGGATACACGACAGGCTGGGTATGTGGTATCGAGGAATGGAGTTGAGGGAATGTGAAATAGTTTTGAGGGCTGTGATGTTGGTTAGGGAACTGAGAAAGGTTCGTATAAGGGTTTTGTGTAGGTTACTTGTAGGTAGGTGCGTTGTCCCAGTTGAGGATTTGTTCCCCATGTATGCGTGGAAGAGTATTTGGTTTAGATTTAGTAAATTGAAGTTAAAACCTCGGGCGCGTGAGGTGATGTTTCGTTTTCTGCATGGGATCCTTCCGTCTGGTGAGATATTACGAAACAGACAGGTTGTAGAGGGTGGGGGGTGTGGTATCTGTGGAGGGGATGAGACAGCGTTCCATGTAGTTTACTTTTGTGAAGGGCTAGAGGAGGTTAGGTGCTGGTTAAGTAGGTTGGTACAGAGGGTGGGGGGCCGTGGGGTGTCGGTTTTGCGTGCTCTAAGTCTAGATATGGGTGGGTTAGACGAGGGTGTCATAAGAGCTTTAGATTATATCATGGTAGATTATATATATATGTCGTGGGTGATGAGGGGGAGAGGGGATAGTGAGGAGAGAAGAAAGGTTTTTGCGGTAACGTTCTATAGTACGAGGTGTCGTAACAGAGATTTGTATGGGAGGAGGTGGGATCAGGCTTTCTCAGAGGGGTATAGAATGCTAACGTTAGGGATTCTCGTAAATCTGTGATTGGATATGAGTGAGTGAAGGGGTTTTCATAGGTTGGAGGGAGTCAGGGGGCAACAGCGGGCTCGCCTCCCTGGGGGGGGGGTCGTGAGAGTGTTGTGAATGTGGGTTTGGAATGGTTTCCTGGTTTTCATTGGGACTTTATGGCATCCAAGTGTGGATGTAGAGCTCAAGGTCTCGTTATGGTAGATATAACACTTTTCAGAATGTAGGTATAATATAGTAGATTTTTTATGTATAATTATGATGTGTATCAGTCTTGTATAACATGATTCTTGAGAAATAAGTTATTTGCGACATGAAGTGTGTTTTAGTTTGTATTTATGTTACGTGCTGGGTTTTTGCACGATGAGATATACTTATATACTGTTTTGCATTCTGCATACAGTGCATCTGATTAATGTGATTTTGTGAAAATTTTTGTGTACGTGTGGGTGTGTGTGTGGATGTGGGTGTGGGTGTGTGGGTGTGTATGTGTATATATATAAATATATATCTCTTTCTATTGTATTGAGCCTTTGTCATGGGTCAGACGTTATGTAATACTTTATATATGCATGATTGATTCTTTTTAAAGTTTATAATTATGGTCTGTACCCTGATACCGGTTTGGTGTTCATGCAAGTTCTTGATGTTAAGTTTTAGTCTGTATGGTATACAGACATATCTAGACAGTTTAGTGACGTAGTCCATTTGTCTGAAATTTGTATATGGGTGTATTGTAACAGTATAGAGCTTGTTATTGTGTTCTAAGCTGTATTCTTTTTCTGTTTATTTGTATGTTGGGATATGTTCAGCTGTATTGTTAGGGATAAGTATGTAGATTATCTAGTCAGATTATGATGTTAGGTTTTGGTTTTTTGATTAATGTGAAGGATGGGATTTAACTGATATAACTTCTTTGTATATTTTATGTTCAAGTGTATTGAACCTTTGTCAGATGTCATTTATATGTACAATTTATATATATGCAAGGTTTTGTATATATGTCAATTCATGACCCTGTGACATGTAATTTTGTTTTTAGTTATGTTCTTGATGTAAGTTTTTGTTGTAATATCTTGCGAGCATGTAGGTACAATCCGTTTGTCAGTTAATTTGATTAGGTTCCATACTGTTTCTTTATTTTTATGTTAAACTGTATTGGTTTTAAATAAAATATAAAAAAAAAAATTCATAAACTGTCGCTGCAAGCAGTTTCACAAGTATTCTATGCACTCCATTCAACGTTAACCATACAATTCACCGTCTTGAATGCCATATGTCTCCTAGATTATCTTGGGTAAGAGTATCTGAGCTGAACTAGGTGTAATTGCACCTCGAAGCAGTTCAATACCAATAGTATTAATGTGTCTACGATGACAAACCGCCATCTTAACACCAGTAATTTTCCAGTGGTGTCAACAGACACAACACCTCCTCGTACCACTGCTGTCAGGTTACTGAGGAGTGTCAGGCAAGGGGGTCTACACGGCCCAAGAGCGATGCAGACAATGCAAATAAATATTAATACACCCTCTTCCACCGGCTGAGCACATTTTATTAAGTAAGAGACTAAACCATACTCTCCCCATTACAAAGTTTTAGCGAGGCTTTACAAATTTATGGAAGTCATTAGCCTACCATCTCTCATCAACTGGATGAGCACAATATATAATACTAAAAGAAAGTCAGTACACTCGCTAAAACCCCAACACTAAACACAAACAACATAACAATTTAAAAAAACTCTCATTGTGATACGATTATCGCACATGAAATATGCCCAATAAAGGCTATAAACGTACACTCTACATAAACCCAAAAGCTCTTCAAGGTCTTACACCTATAATCTTGACACCATTCACACTTAATACATGAAGAAGGTCATGACGACCCTGACACATCAAACACAGAATTCTTCATTCGTTACTATGTAATTAATTGATATCAACTTTGCTTTCTGTGCCCATTTGCATGCTACATACACCTATGCCACACATCTACACCTTCTATTCCCACATACACCTCACTCTCACCCCTCCCCAGGAGGCGACCCCACTTTGTCCCCCTGAATTCCCATTTCTCATATGTAATCCCCAAACCCCCACCCCTTACTCACTCAGCCCAAGTCGTAGATTCACGAGAAACCCTAACGTTAACATTCTATAACCTTCCGAAAAATCCTTTTCCCACCTCCTCCCATACAGTTCTCTATTACGACACATCGTACGATAAACCGTACCGCTAGTACCCGCCTCCGCACCTCACAATCCCCCCTTCCCCTCATCACCCACGATATATATATGTATATATAAGCCACTATTATATAATCCAAAGCTCTTGTGACACTCATTGAACCCTCCCACATCTAGGCTTAGTGCACGCAGAACCGACTCCCCGCGGCCCCCCACCTCCTGTACAACTCTACTTAACCAATACCTAACACCCTCCAGTCCCTCACAAAAGTATACTGCATGGAACGCCGTCTCATCCTCCCCACAGATTCCACACCTCCCACCCACAATTACCCCTCTGGTTCTTAGTACCTCCCCCGACGGTAGTATGCCATGCAGAAAACGATACGTTACCTCCCTTACCCTAGACTTTAACTTCAACTTGCTAAACCTATACCAAATACTCTTCCATGCATACATGGGGAACAATCCCTCAACTGGTACACCAATCCTTTCTGCAAGCAGCCTACACAAAACCCCTATTCGAATTTTCCTGGGTTCTCTAACCAACATCAAAGCCCTCAAAACAGTTTCACATTCCCTCAACTCCACACCACCATACAACTTACCCAACCTATCATGTACTTTTCTCAGCTGCCCTCCACTCACACCTTCGCGCAAAACCTCCCCTTTAAGAAACACTCGTTTAATCCTCCTTCTCAGATCCATCAACCCCAACCCACCCTGGCGCACAGGTAACATTACAACCTCTTTCCGCAGTCAATCGCACCTTGAACCCCACAAAAAGTTAAACACTCGTCTCAGAATTCCCACAATCGCCGTCCCTGTTAATGGGAACACGGCTGCTATGTGCCAAACTTTACTATACAATAATACATTTATAACAATCACTCGTTGCACGAGAGTCAGATGATGAGGTCGCAATGCACCCAGACGCCCCTGAATCCATTCCATTAATCTATTTGAGTTTTCCTCTCGAGCAGCGTCCAAGTCATCCTTATAGGTGATACTACAAATTTTTAAAGACACCGTTTGTTTCCTCATAACGTTACATCTCCCCCCCCTCCACCCAATCACCCAACCCAATGATCATTGACTTCTCGCTATTTACCTGCATCCCTGTTGCATTTCCAAACAGTTGCACAACATCATCCATAACCCCCAACGCCATCCCCTCTCGAACCAGGACTGTTGTATTGTCTACTATTATTCCAGGCCACACTTTCCCGACCTCCCCCACACCTCCACTCGTGTCACATACACAACGTTCAACCATTCTATAGAAGGGGTCCTGAATGCACGCAAACAACATTTGTGACATGGGACACCCCTGCCAAAGTCCCCTACCCATTACAATCTTCTCGCCCAAGCATCCATTAATCTGTACCCTCATCTTAGCTCCATTGTACAACGTGGTTACCCAATTAACTATTTCTTCCCCATAACCCTGCCTCCTAAGTATAGCTCCCAATGCTCCCATTTCCACCCTGTCATAGGCCCCCTGCCAGTCTAAGGCCAACAACGCCGCCCTCCCTTCCCCCCCTTTTGACTCCACAAAAACTTCTCAGTATTCCATGACCTTCAATCATCGACCTTCCAGGCAAAGCATACTGCGTTTTCGAAACCACTCTCCCTACCACACATTTAAACCGAGTTCCCAAGACTTTAGCGAACAACTTATAATCAGCACATAACAGAGATATGTCACGGTACTCCTTGAGGGTGTGCTGCCCCTTACCCTTCTGGACCAACACTACAACTGCTGTTGCTTTCCTGTGCCCCGTCACACCCTTCTCCTTCATCTGATTAAATAACCTACCCATGAAACCCCTTATCACCTCCCAATGTTGGAGATAAAATTCAGCTGGGAGACCGTCTATTCCTAGTGCTTTGCCCTTCCTCATTCCCCTTAAAGCCAACTCTATTTCCTCTTCCGTTATTACCCCCCCCCCCTTAAAGCCTTTCTATCACTATTCCCTAAATTACACATCACTTACTCACACACCTCTAAAGCCACATTCCCCACCTTCCCGCTTGTCCAATACCCTTCATACCATTTATCTGCATACGCACACATTCCTTTCGTAGTTAGTATCTCCTGACCCATTCTATAACCCCCCGCCATCTCATGTACCTCTAACCTCGGAATAGCTGTAACCTGCTGTTTTTGTTTTTGACGTCGCAACACACATGCCGAAGGCTTGTCTCCCCAAAGCACCTCCTCTACCCCTGCCTGCACCCTTACTGCTTGAAACCTCTCATTTTGCAAGTCCCTCAGTCTCCCCTTGACCTCGACAATTTCATCCATTGGATAGTTGCCCCCCACAGCCCCATTCCCATAACAACCCCTTAACCTGTCCTCTAAATAATTTGAAAGTCCATATTTTAAATCATTTATACGTTTGCCTACCCCCACATAATATTTCCTAATCCTTTCCTTGGCTACACAATCCCACCATTGTACGACATCTTCCACTCCCTGTGCCTCCTCGCTAAGCTCCTTCCATAGGACAGAAAATCTCTCTAACCCCTCCTCATCACTCAATGCACTTAAATTTAATTTCCAGTAACTCCTGTATATTTCTGCAAGTGCCTCCCACACAACCTCCACCAACACTGCTCTATGATCCGACCATGCTACTTCAACAGTTTTGAAAGATCGCACTACAACCCCGTGAGAAAGATACACTCTATCTAACCTCGCTGCATACCCTCTCCTAACAAATGTATGCTCTGTCTCCCACGGCTCCCCCTCGAACGCGTCCCTTAACCTAATATCCCTCAATAAATCTCTTAGGGTCACCGACACATAGCCTGCCCCTTTTGGTTCCACATCAGCCCTCCTAATAACGCAGTTCCAATCACCTCCTACTATTGCCACCTCCGGTAATGCACAGAAAAAAAAACACAAGGTCCTCACACACAAACTCCTGCTTCACCTGTACGTTATTCTCTGCAGGCGCATATACACAAATAAAGGCCACACATTTTCCCATCCACCAACTATCAACGTGCAACACCCTTCCCCCTCCCCCCCTCACTTCTCTGCAAAGCAAACGGGCTCACCTCCCTAATTAATATACCCCACATTGTCCACATTGCTCTCGGGCCGTGCTGACAGGCTGCGCAGTAGCTCCTGATTCGTCTAGTCTCTGCACAGTTTTCACCAGTCTACTCACAGTGGCAGAAGGGGGATGCAGGCGTGTCAACACTGTCTGTCTTGATTTAGTGACTGGCTTATTTAATAGTCAGAATACTCATATTCTGCTGACGGCGATCCTGAGAGATACCTATGGAATTGCCAATGAAGACCTTTACGGTGTAGCATTAAATGGCAATACGAGGTTATTCGTCAAATTCAGACAAGGCTGCACCTATGAGAATATGGTTGCTAAATACCAGGATGTGATAAAGACCGTTAACCCTGGTGTTACCGTCCACCTTCGAGATGTCTCCCGTGTTTACACATTGGAGAAGGTGTGCAACGTACCCTTTGAAGAGGACGAAAACAATTTAAGTAACGTATTTGACCGTTACGGCACCGTGCATCTGGCAGCGCTGGGACGCTGGCGTGACGGCCCCCTTGTTGGCATGCCAGAAGGGTCGTTTTCTTTGAAAATGTCTCTTAAGCACCCGATACCGTAGTATGTGGTAATGGAGGACTTTCGCACGCAAGTGTATGTAACATATTCGGGTCAAAGGCGCACATGCAGACTCTGTGGGGTGTATGGCCACATTGCAGCACAATGTCCGACGAGGCGTGGACGACCAGAGGTCGCAACGAAGACGGTGGTGACAGCAGCACAGCAGTCATATGCTGGGGCTACACAGCGTGGGAAACTGTCGAGTGAGGAGGTCGAGGGGGAGACAGAGGAGTCACCTGCCTGTGTAACTCTAACGGGTGTGGAGGAGGACGTAGGCGTGGTGTCGGCGACGCTGGAGGATACATACGCACCCACCCAGGATGACATGGAGGCATCCATCCAAGAGGCTTTAAACGTTTTGTTGGAAGCTTCGACAGCTGATGGACTCCAGGGTGGGCTGGAGGATGTACATGTACAAGAGGGAGAGGGAGGTGTCACAGAGTCGACTGTAGAACAACAGGTTGTGACTGTAGAGGTACACAGGGATGATAGATCCGAAGTTGATATGATCATCGATCGTAGCTGTCGCAAAAGGGCTGCGGTGACGACAGATAGTGACGACGTTCTAACTCCCGGACAAAGATCTGGGAAAAAGGCATGGCATGATGAGACCCGTAGAGGAGCGGGCGGATCCAAAAATGTTCAGCAAGGCAGAGAGGAAGGCGTAGGAGGACGTGGGGAAAGACGTGGAGAGAATCACAAAGGTGTTAAGAGTGTTAAGATATCTAAGGGTAAACCATCAATGAAATCTTCAGGTGTATTACTCTAAATGTTAATGGTTTGAAATCAGACAAGTGTAACTGTCTGGTGGCATTATTGAGGAAACATGTTCTTGACATTGTGTTTTTACAGGAACACAATCACAAATCTCTCGGGGAGTTGATAATTCCTGAATATGTAGTGTACATTGGCTGTTCTAGCAGATTGAAAGGAGGTGTGGCAGTGTTAATAAAAGAGGCCAGCCAGTTTTCTTTACACACCTGTGAGGTTGGGGAGGAGGGGAGGGTGGTGCGGGTGGTAGGGGCATAGGGTGGGGTGCAGGTGGGATTCATCGGTGTCTATGGGCCAGCAGAAAGTGATATGTGAATAAAAAAAAATTTTTTTTAGGGATGTTTTGGTGTATCATTTAAGGTCACTGCCAGCCGTCACGATCATCGGGAGGGATTGGAATTGTCTTGATCGCCGCAAGGATGTCGAACCTAGGGGAAGGGTTTTTTTCGTTTTTTTTTTTTTAGGGGACTTGCTGCGGGGTGTGAATGTCATTGATGTGGGGGGGGGATGAGGTTGGGAGGAGTGTGTATACGTTCATTAGGAGGGAGTATGCTGTGCGATTGGACCACATATATGTTTCTAGGGGAGTCATGGTTCGAACCGTTTGTGTTCTAAATGTGAGTTTCTCTGACCATAGAGGAGTCATGGTGGACGTGGATAGGGAGGGATTACCGAGGCGGTACAGGGGTTTCTGGAAAATGAATGTTGGGTTCATGCATAAAAGGAGCGTGAGGGAATCTTTTGCGAGTGAATGGAAGGAATGGTGGGATAACTGTAGGGTAGGGAGTGATATTATTGAGTGGTGGGACACGGTTGGCAAGAGGAAGGTGAGGGACTTCTATCAGAAGAGTGGGGTAGAGGAACGGAAAATGCAACGAGGAACTTTGTATTATCTGGAAAGCCAACTGCAGGAATGTTATATGAATGGTACGGGGGTGTACCCGGTGGCGGAAATTGAAAACTTAAAGCGCATGATAGGGGGATATTCATAATCGTAATTTTGATGCGGCGTGGATAGCGAGTGGCATAAATGAGGTATTATGGGGAGATCATCCTTCGGCGGTTGTCCTGCGGGAGCAGGGCAAATGCAGAAGGGCTACAGAATTAATGGGATTGGAAGTGCACGAGCAAATGGGGGCGTATAGCAGGGGACAGTACATTACGACAACTGAGGGAATGAGTTGCTATGTGGATAAATGGTATGAATCGCAATATGAAAATGTGGGGATCTCTAAAAAGGTGCTAGAAAAAAAGGGTGAATTGGTATGTTGTGATTTAGAGAATAAGGATCGCATGAATTTGAATGGATGCATAAGTGAGGATGAGGTTAGGCTAGCGGTAGAGTATGAGTGCTGGGAAATCACCGGGGATCGATGGTATCCCTTGTGATTTCTATAAGGAAAACTGGGAATGCCTACGCGACTTTCTAGTGGTATTATTTAACGAAATGAAAACAAGTGGAAGACTCGGGGAACAACAAAGAACAGGTGTTGTGGTTTTGATTCCAAAAAAGGCTACGGGGAACTGTGTCCAAAATTATAGGTCGATATCATTAATGTGTGGTGATTATAAAATATTTGCGAAAATGTTAGGTAATAGAATTAAAAGGGTGTTAGAGAAGGTATTGGATGAAGGGCAATATGGGGTACCCGGAAGATCAATGTGTGTGGGGCAAGGTATTATACGCAGGTTCATTGACGAAAGCGGAAAGGGTAATGCAGGGAGATACTGGCTTTGGACTGGCACGTGGCATACGATTGTGTGGAGCGTGAGGCTTTATGGAAGTTCATGTGGTGGAAAGGATTCGGGAAGGAAATTGTAAGTTGGACGATGGTTTTGTATGAGCAGGCTATGTTTAGGGTACAGATAAACGGCAAGTTAGGGAATTTAATTGGAATGAAACGAGGTTTGAGGCAGGGATGCTAGATTTCAGTCACCTGCTGGACTCCAACCAGCTGCTAGACTTCAAGCAGCTGCTAGACTTCAGTCACCTACTGGACTCCAACCAGCTGCTAAACTTCAAGCAGCTGCTAGACTTCAGTCACCTGCTGAACTCCCGCCACCTGCTAGACTCAAGCTACATGCTAGAATCCAATCATCTGCTAGACTTCAGGCAGCTGCTAGCTCCAGTCACCTGCTACAATCCAACCACCTGCTAGACTCCAGCCTCCTGCTAGACTCCAGTCACCTGCTAGACTGGAACAATCTGCTAGACTCTAGTAAGCTGCTAGACTCCAGCCACCTGCTAGACTCCAACCACCTCCTAGACTCCAGCCACCTGCAAACTCGAGCCAGCTGCTAGACTCTAGCCACCTGCTACAATCCAACCACCTGCAAGACTCCAGCCACCTGCTATACTACAGCCACCTGCCTGACTCAAGACACCTGCTGGTCTCCAGTCACCTGCTAGACTACAACCACCTGCTAGACTCCAGCCACCTGCTGGACTCCAGCCACCTTCGAGACTCTAGCCACCTACTAGACTCCAGCCAGCTGATAGGCTCCAACCACCTGCTGGACTCCAACTACCAGGTTGAGTTCATCCACCTTCTAGACTCCTGCCTCGTGCTAGACTTCAGCTACCTCCCAGACTACAGTCACCTGTAGACTCCAGTGACATGGAAATTCCCGCCAGCTGCTACACTTCAGCCAGCTGTTAGACTCCAATTAGCTGCTAGACTGAAGGCAGTTGATAGACTCCACCCATCTGCTAGAATCCAGCAAGCAGCTAGTCTCTTGGAACCTGCTAGACTTCAGCCATCTATTAGATTCCAGCCAGCTGCTAGGATTCATCCAGGTGCTAGGCTCCAGCCAGCTGCTAGACTCCAGCCACCTATGAGGCTACAGTCACCTGTAGACTTCAGCCACGCTGTCAGCATAGTTGCTGATCCCTGTAATCCCAGTATTATATAGCATAGCATTAGTATCATCCATGTGCTTTAGACACGAGACCCCTTGTAGGCCTGTGGCTTTGTGTGACGTCACGGGATGCACACATGGGGGCTCATCCCTCTGTCCCGGCCTCACTCGGCGGCAGACCATCCAGGCGTAGACAGGCAAGGCAGCTGGGGCTCCATCCCTCATCTCAGTCTGACAATATAGTTACCATCCTACAAGTGTGTCTACTTTCAACCTGCGATATCTCCATTTAAGAACCCTTACGATAAATGGTGGCATCGGAGGGCCTGTAATTCTGACGATTACAGCGATTTCTGGAGATAAAATTTCGACCAGCAAGACGGCCATTTCGTGTCACCAGTAGGCCTACCGACTACCGAGATTCACCCAGCCAGCTACCTCAAGCCAGCTACTCTACCAGCTTCTACATTATTCACTGGTCAGTCTCTTTGTATTAGTGGTTATCTGCTTTTTTGCATTACTCCCGAGGGGTTGACCCGAGTTTGCAAAATAAGCCAGTTTCCAGTCTGTGGTGGGGGAGTCAGAACAACCGAGTCCAGTCCAGCCTAGCCTACTCCATCCAATTATTTTGCCTGCCAAGCCAGCTTCCACCCCTGCTGTGCTCATCGTGTGAAGTTATCAAGCTATTCTGTGTGAAGGGTTAAGATAAGCCAGCTAGCAACTAACCCAGGTGTCTTACCCCAGTACTCAAGCAAGCCACGTGAGTAGTCTTCATCGCTTGTGATTCAAGCTCCAAGCATTCTGAGTGCTCTTTTTCATCCTTGTGGTGTTGTAGTATTTCGTGGGTTTATTTTAAGCCAGCCGGCTTAGAATTATCTTCGCGGCAGTGTGGGTGTTCTCAGTGAGGCTTACGACGTTCAACCCATAAGCCCAGCCACTCACGATCACGTGTGTCTCACCATTGCCGGTCTCAGACGCCTCACTCAGTTAACCCACAAACCCAACTACAGTCAGCCATTACAACTCACCTACCTCATCAGTGTTTTGGTGCACTGCTAAGGGTTGTAGCACCATATTTTAAGGACCACATAGGGGGTCAAGAGCTAGAGTGTGTCGCGCCATCTTTAAAAGCCTCCTGTGTGTTGTCTTCGCCGATTTAAGCGCAATTCTACGATCATCTGTGCAGAGGATAGCAGCAAGACGATATAAACAATCCATCAATCTCATTCTTCAAGTGTTACAGCGATAATATTTTTTTTTTTTTGAGACATTTGCGAGTGTTGAGACATTTCTTTTGTGTTCCCAGTGATTTTTTCTCTTAGTGACATTCAGTGACTCTTGATCAGACTCAGTGTTTATCATGTACTGATTGCATTAATTTCTTTTAATCTCCTTAATTCAGTGTTAATTTTCGTGCATTATTTTATGTCTGTTGTGTTGTGTTTCTTTTTTTTATATACTTGAAGTAAGTACTTAGTGTTTTTCCTTAGTTGTGTGTGCAACATATGAGCAATATAGAACTTGTGTTAACACTTCAGAACCACCTTGTGTTCTCAGTATTCCAGTGAATTAATTCAGTAATTTTTCACCTCATATTCTGCATCACAACTCAGTGTTGTCTGTTATTTTTTCTTCCTAGCATTTGTGTATTTTTGTTTTGTTCCCTGTGTGTTGAACATTCTTGTGTTCATATTCTTTTATTCAGCCAGTGTTTAATTTGTCTTATTTCCACAGACAATAGTGCCATTATTAAAGTCAAAGCAAGAAATCACTTTTACAAAATTTTTCACACATCAAGTTTCATTGCAAGAAAATTCTAGTACTGTGTTTATGTTGATGTGTTGTGTTCTGCATCACTGTAAGTGTTGTGTTCCTTTTGTTGTGTGTTTTTTGCACCTATTATTTTTCATGTTTTATTGAACAAATTCACTCTTAGTGCAATTTTTAAGTTCTCCTCTTAAAGTAAATTGTTCTTTTGCTTGTTAAGTGTTGTTTAAGTGCAGTTAAGAGTTAAAGTGTTCATTCCTTGATATATTTCTTTTCTTGTGTGTTATAATTTTTATTATTGCACATTGACTCATTTTGCAATAATTCTTGTGCAAATATTGTGTTGCTATTAAAGTTTTTCTTGCAGAAAATTTTATGCAGTGTTGTGCAATACTTTTTTTGATTAGCAATTATTTGATATATTGCTACAGTTTATTACAGTGCAGTTTCTTATGCTCTGTTCTGTGCATAGTATTTTATTCTGTCTGTGTCATTTTATTTTTTTTTTTATTTCAGTGAATTGTGTGTTTGTTTTAATTTTTGCACAAGTTTATTGAGTCCATTTTATCATTTTATTGTGTATTTCCTTGTTGCATTGAAAGTAAAGACAACTCACTGTGCCATTTATTCAATTTAAAGTAAAAGTTGAGCAAATTAGATTTGAGCAAAGTACAAGTTCTCTTGATTTTCAGTGTTTGTTAAGTTGCATATTTTTCTTGTGTGAGTTCTTTGCTTACTGTGTAACTTGTCAATTTTTAATTACTTATGCAGAATAGTTAAGCATTTTCTTCCATTTAAGTTCACTGTGTTGTGTGTTCCTCAGTTATCATTTTCTTTTGTTCTCTAAATTCTTGTTTTACATTTTGCAAACATGTCTCAAGTTTTCTCTAGCGATGCCTCAGCACATGCTGCTAGTACAACCATTAATGTGTCAGCCCAAAATTCGAGTAACTCCTTATCAAACGATAGACATACTCAGACTTCTGGCCTGCGTAACTTCAGTCGTGATCCGTATGATGCTATGCCATTGTTCAATGGTGACCCAGACAACCTTGAAGGTTGGTTTACTGCAGTTAGAGCCAGAGCTGACGCTTCAGTTGATGGCCCCCCATCTGAGAGTCTTTTAATAAGTATCGGAAAGGAGAGTCTAGCCCGTTCTTCAGCAGCCTCAAATGTATTTAAATTAATTCGTATGAAGGACTTCCAAGATCTAACCAGGTGGCAAGATTATGAACAGTTAATTCGCAATTATCTTGAACCGGTGCGAGAAACCGATCCGTTCGTTGTTCTCAAAGAATTAGTTTGCACAGCTCCGAGACCAGAAGAGTCATTAGAGGAGTTTGCTCTCCGTCTTAATAACCTAATGTCCTCATTTGTTAAAGCAGGCCAAAATTCAAGATATCTTAAACGATAGTGATAAACCAGCCCTTGATGGGTTTGCAAAATTAGCTGCATTTGGAGTCATTAAACAACGAATACTACCGACATCTAAGTATGTGTACAATTCAAGTCCGCTAGATGCTACGATGGGACCGCTTAAAGCTCTAATCCATGTACGAAATTTGTGTCCCGAGGGATCCTTCCCTTATCGTAGGTCTATGCCAAACACCTTGTCCAATCCCGTACCTCCTTTAGTTTGTGCTACTACCAAACCTCCCAACCGCAATCACTCGCGCTCATCATCCAAAGCAAGTGTTAAGAGCCATCATTCCCGTAACACCCATAGTACGTACAGTAACCACAGTCAAAGAATTTGCTACAATTGTGGTTTCCGTGGCCATATCGCTAGTAATTGTTATGACAGTCACCCTAAGAAGCGTCGTACTGATGATGAGTACCAGTCAGATCTTCCCTACTGTACTCATCATAGAATTCATGGACATGACACATCTGAGTGCAATGCTCTCTACAATATGCAGTACTCTAGATCTTTCCGTGGCCGTTCCAACCGCAGAGCCAGGAGAGGAAACAGACGTCGTGGTTCACAATCTAATCAGAACCAGGCTCATTCTTCCAATTCGGGGGAATTAGAGCGCCCCAGTCAAACCGCCCAATGGTGACGGTAAGTGATAATGAGTACACCATCCCCGTTCACAATTCCTTTGAAGCCTTAAGCAGTCTCGAGAATGACAATCCTGCTGATGATGTGGCTTCACACGTCTCTGACGTAGAGGAATTTGGGGATGAAGTAGAAAATGCTTTCTCCGATGACAACTCACCTTCCTGTTTGCATATAACTCCTAATGCAACGATTGGTCCATTAGTACAAGCTTCTGTCCATAATGCGCCCGTTCATGTGTTCATGGACTCTGGTGCGCAAGTTAATATCATTAGGTCTAGCTTGTTTAAAGAGAAGCGGTTACGACGTATCCTCCTCGTTGAACCAACTACTGTAACCTCCCTTAGTGGAGTAGCTGGTTCTCTTCTGCGAGTCCGAGGTCAGACTTCACTCACCTTTACTATCCAAGGCAGAGACTTTACTGCTGCTTTTCTTGTTGTCGACCAGATTACTTTCCCTGGTGACCTTCTTCTGGGATTTGCTTCCATGCGAGACTTACGCATTGTGCTCGACCCGTACCGATGGCATGCCCAAATAGACGACTTAATCGTTCCATTCTGGGGTTACCAGCTTGGATCAGAAATCTGTCATACTGCTGCAGAGTATGATGTACGCATTAAGTCCTTACAAGCCAATGCATTCTCCAGTAGCGTACCCAAGCGGTCAGGCACTGGTAACTCTGTCACTCCCATCTGTGTTCCACCTGCACCTTCAGATATGCAAGATAGTGTATTGCCTCAAGTGTCCGAGGACGCTCAGACCACTTTGAGCGCTCTGCCTATCCCTGCAATGTCTGCTAGTCCAAGTAGTAGTTTCTCCAAAGGGGATGCCTTGTCAGAAAACGATTACTTGGAACTAGTAATGCCATCTCTTGTTGATGTCACATGCCGTTTGCAGAAAGACGTCTCTGTTGCGGCTAGTGCTCTCACTAGAGTGTCTGTTGTTGTTCCTAATGTTCCAGATGGTGATAACGTCCTAGTTGACAGTGATTCCTGCAAGGTCAAAGGTTTATTTGTTGAACCTTCCTTACATATTGTAAGAGACAGTAAGATCCATTTACTCCTTGCTAACACTTTGGGTCACAGTGTTCGTCTCAGAGCAAATACCAACCTCGTTGACCTAGTTCACTATCCTTACCCTGTTCAAGTACAGGATGACGTGTCACCTGACCAGTGGGTCGGTGCTATTTCTACCGGGGAGACCTCATCCACTTCACCGGATCAATCTGTTTCACCAGTTGAGGAGAAAGACTTAGCTCCCACTGACTTCCCAGACGAAGTCAAGCGTTTGTTGACTCTGTTGAACAAACGTCGTAAAGCCATTGCTTTACCAGGTGAGAAGATGGGTATAACGAACTTATTGTCCCATCGTATTCCACTTGAACCTGGTACTAGACCTATTTACATACCTGCGTACAGAATGCCTCATTCACAAGTTGCTGTCGCAGAGGAACTGATCAATCAAATGCTCAATGATGGAGTTATTGCACATAGCAATTCACCCTGGAATGCGCCCTTGATCCTAGTGCCTAAGAAGGATGGCACTTGGCGCCCGGTGATTGACTTTAGGAAGTTAAACGCGAAAACCATTCCAGATCGTTTCCCACTTCCTGTACTAGGTGACCTTTTACGCAATATCGGAGATAACAAAGTCTTCTCGACCCTGGACTTGTTACAAGGGTTTTGGCAAGTCCCTCTTCACGAGGACAGCCAAGAGTTAACAGCATTCTCCACTCCCACAGGTCATTATCACTTCCTCCGTATGGCGTTTGGATTACGATCGTCTCCTATCACGTTCTCTAGACTCATGACCAATATCTTTAGAGGTCTGATAGGTAAAGCACTTATGGTGTACTTAGACGACGTAATCGTCATGTCCGAAGACGTGGACACACATCTGAAAAGACTTGATACAGTACTTGGAAAGCTTGAAGAAGCAAATTTAAAGATCAAACTGTCTAAATGTCAATTTTTCAGATCAGAAATTAAGTTTCTTGGTCACGTAGTCACTCCTAGAGGGGTTACGACTGACCAAAGTAAAGTAACTGCAGTACTAAATTTTCCAACTCCCAAAACTGCTGATGCCGTAAGATCCTTTGTGGGCTTAGCAGGTTTTTATAGATCTTTCATTGCTAATTTTTCTTCCATAGCTGCTCCTCTAACTGAGTTGCTTAAGAAAGATGCTCCTTTTGTTTGGACCTTCCGTCAAGAAACAGCATTCCAAACTCTAAAAGAAAAGCTAACATCTGCTCCAATTTTGAAATTCCCAGATTTTTCTAAGCCCTTCTATCTGACAACTGATGCTAGTTCAATTGGCATAGGTGCCGTACTAGCTCAGAAGACTGATAGCAAGTACAACGCAGTTGCATTTGCTAGCCGAGTCCTTACGAAGGCTGAACGTAATTATACAGTAACGGAGCAAGAAGCTTTAGCAATAGTATGGTCTTTAAAGCACTTCCGAGACATCATTTACCAGTACCCTGTTCATGTCTTGACAGACCATGCGCCACTGATACCTTTATTCCAGAACAAACAGCCTACTGGAAGGTTAGCCAGATGGACCTTGACTATCCAAGAGTTCAATCCCACTTTTGAACATTTACCTGGCAAGTCAAATGTAGTCGCTGATGCTTTATCGCGACACGTTAGTGTAGTTACTGCAGATCCTCCATTTACTGTCGAGGATGTCAAAACTGCACAAAGAACAGATCCCATGTGGTCTGGTGTGATTCGATTCCTGCTCCAGGAAGATCTCATTCTTACTGTAAAGCCACCAGCACCCATTAGTGACTTTGTAATGAGTCAAGAATTACTGTATCGAACAGCCGAGTTGGGTACTCCAAGCAGAAGAGTTTACCAGTTAGTAATTCCACAGTCACTAGTGAACGTAGCTCTACAGCTAGTTCATGATGCACCAGGTGTTGCACACCCTGGTATGGATCGTTCTGTGAAACAAGCCAGAATGAAATACTTTTGGCCACGTATGGCAACTGACATTTCCGAGTATGTTAAGAAATGTAGTGTCTGTATGCAGCATAAAGGAAATGTCAATGGTCCTAACCCAATCCAAGTGTACCCAACCACTAGCGAACCGTGGGAAAGAGTTGCCCTTGATTTGTTAACTAATTTTAAATGTTCCCTCCAAGGCAACAAACATCTGTGTGTTATGGTAGACCATTTCACCAGATATTGTGAGTTAGTTCCTATTGCAGATAAGACTGCAGAGACAGTAGCTAGAGCGTTTAAAGAACGCATCATCTGCAGGCATACCACTCCAAAGTCCTTAGTAACAGATAATGGAGGTGAATTCTGTAATGAGATTCTTGAAAATTTGTGTACTTTATACAAGATCTCTAAATCCACCATTGTTCCTCATCATCCTGCCAGCAATGGGTTAGCCGAAAGAACAAATAAGAAAGTACTTGATGTCCTGCGAGCCACTATCAACCCCAATAGTGAAACTTGGGATGAAGTTATACCAGATGTCCAGTGTGCCATAAATTCTGCTTACAATGCTTCCATAGGTGATACTCCACATTATGCATTGTATGGTGTAGACAAGCGTTTACCCTATGAGTTGTTATATTCTACTCCGAAACCTAATTACAACCCTGATGATTTCGTAGCAACTCGTACCAGCTTAGCTCAAAGTGTTTTTAGAAGAATCCGTGAAACACTTCATAAATCAACAGCAGAATTTACAAGAGTTGCAAACACTCGAGCAAAGCCATCCAAAATCAAAGTAGGTTCGAGAGTTATGCTGATTAACTTTAACAAAACGTCTGCAATGCCAAAGCTTGATCAAAAGTTTGTCGGACCTTATCGAGTTGTAGAACATATCTCTGGAAATAAGTATAAGGTTAGAGAAATTAGTACTGGCAAATACAAAGAATCGCATTTAGATCATATGAAATTAGTATGCGATGTTGAGGATATTGCTACCCAGACTAATGTGACAGACTCTGACAATCCTCCTGATCCTGTACTCTCTACCTCAGATACTCAGTCAGATACTCAACCTGAATGTCGTTACTCCTTGCGTACTCGACAAGTAATGAGAAACCCGCAAGTATCTTTTGTAGATACTCCTTCAGATCTCTCTCAGTCAAGGCATGTGTTAGCCATTGCAGAGGAATTCGATCCTCCCAGAGATGATAACCATTCTGCATATGTAAACCTAACCCTCGCAGAATTGGGTTTAAATGTACATAGTCTGTATAATTAGATGTCCGAGATGAATGAAATTGTCAACTGTGTGTTTTGTTATTAGCTGATCAGTTTGTCAGAAATTTTCGTGTTCACGTTCCCTCCGTATTCTGAGAATTAACAGTCTAGATTTGAGTGCACCGAATCTGCCTTTCTGTTAAACACTTCTTTGTATATATTTATTCTTCCTCAGAATCCGTAGAGTGCATGAATACAGATCGATCGATCAATTCCACCCATATTGTATAATGATTTGTTCTTATAGTTTGTAATGAATACGTTAACACCCATTACGTAAAATCCATTATGATACCATCCATTAGTTCTAAGTTATATATGAATTTGTTATTGTATAGAATCAGCCCAGATCCGCCTGCCTGTTCAGCCTATAGTATAGTAGTGTATGTCGGGACGACATACGTAACATGACCGAGCTGTCAGCATAGTTGCTGATCCCTGTATTCCCTGTATGATATAGCATAGCATTAGTATCATCCATGTGCTTTAGACACGAGACCCCTTGTAGGCCTGTGGCTTTGTGTGACGTCACGGGATGCACACGTGGGGGCTCATCCCTCTGTCCCGGCCTCACTCGGCGGCAGACCATCCAGGCTTAGACAGGCAAGGCAGCTGGGGCTCCATCCCTCATCTCAGTCTGACAATATAGTTACCATCCTACAAGTGTGTCTACTTTCAACTTGCGATATCTCCATTTAAGAACCCCTTACGATACTGGTAGACTCCAGCCAGCTGCTAGACTCCTGCAACCTGCTAGACTTCAGTCATCTGCTAGATTCCAGCCACCTGCTAGACTGCAGCTACATGCTAGACTCCAGTCACATGCTAGATTCCAGCAACCTGCTAGATTCCAGCCACCTGCTAAACCCCAGCCCCCTGCTTGACTAGAGGCACCAGCTAGACTCCATTCACATGCTTGACTCCAGCCACCTATTAGACTCCAATCACCTGCTAGACTAAAGCCAGCTGCTAGACTCCAAGCATCTCCTACACTCCAGTCACCTGCTGGATTCCAGCCACATGCAAACTCCAGCCAGCTGCTAGATTCCAGCCACCTGGTAGAACCCAAACACCTGCTAGTCTCCAGCCACCTGCTAGACTACAGCCACCTGTTAAACATCATCCAGCTGCTAGATTCCAACCACCTTTTAGACTCCAATCACCTCGTAGACTCCAGCTACGTTTTAGACTCCAGCTTCCTGCTACAATCCAGTCATCTGCGAGACTGCACCCACCTGCTAGACTCCAGCGAGATGCTAAACTCCAGCTAGCTGCTAGACTTCAGCAAGGTGCTAGACTCCAGCTAGGTGCTAGACTCCAGCCAGTTGCTATACTCCAGCCAGCTGCTAGGCTCCATCCACCTATTAGAGCCCAGCCACCTGCTAGACTTCTGCCACCTCCTATACCTACCACCTGCTAGACTCCAGCTACCTGCTAGTCTCCAGCCACCTGCTAGACTCCAGCTACCTGTTAGACTTTAGCCTCCTGCTAGACTCCAGCCACTTGCTAGACTCCAGCTACTTGCTAGTCTCGAGCCACCTGCTAGACTCCAGCCACCTGCTAGACTCCAG
Organism: Cherax quadricarinatus; assembly: GCF_038502225.1. Lineage (NCBI taxonomy): Eukaryota > Metazoa > Arthropoda > Malacostraca > Decapoda > Parastacidae > Cherax > Cherax quadricarinatus. Next base: position 28,209,267 of record NC_091336.1, on the reverse strand, counting down.
CCACCTGCTAGACTCCAGCCACTTGCTATACTTCTGTCAACTGCTAGACTCCAGCCTCTTGCTAAACTCCAGCCACCTGCTAAACTCCAGGCATCTGCTGGACTCCAGCCTCCTGCTAAACCAGCGAACTAGTAGTAAGGGTAGGACAATGGGGCCCCGTCGTTCGATCAGTGCCCATTTTAAGCCAATGAGAAGATGGTTTTGGCAATCGCAGACGTGCTATGGGCACCATCCTCCTGTCTGCCCTTGTCATTTCCATTCTAGAGCTGGTTGAAGCACGGTCTGCTCTCTAGTGGATTCTATTCTGCCTTGCTTACTGTGGAGTGCACTAATACCTATTGTTGTACATAGTGTATGTAGTGTACATACTTCTTTTCTTACTTGGTGAAAGGATAAAATAAGTCAATAGTTTTTCTGCTGAGTTTACACCCAGGATAACAGGCCTTTGGATTCCTGGGTTGTAATATGGGGGCCTGTTCAGGATCTCTAACTGAACTTAGAGCCCGAGTTGAGCCTAGGGTGGCGCTGGAAGTAGGAACTTTGTGTAGCTTGCTGTCTGGCATTGCATTATCTTTACCAATGCTTTACGAAACTTTGCGTGTCAGCCTTGCGTTTAATGGTCAGCCTGCTATTGTATGATCGTTTACAGCTTGCTACCAGCTTGTTCGTTGTGCTCGCTTTGCTATGGTCAATCTTGCTGTTGTATGAATATTTTGCAGTCAGCTTTGCTATTGTGTATCAGCCTTGTTATTTTATGTGCGTATTCTGCATGTTACATTGGGGTATGCCGCCTAGACGAGTCAGACGTCTGGTATCTAAATACACTTTATTAAACTTGTCTAAATTTTTCCTACAGCATTGTTGGCAAATTGCTCGTTCCATTGGCGTTGATTACAAACGCACTCTCACAGCTGAGCAGCTTCGTACTCTTATAAGTATCAGACTTCGAGAAGAGGAGATGGCACACCAAACTCCTCCCTCTACGGGAGCCAGGAATAAAACCCCGATGTTCTCACAGAAGGAAAATGATACATCAACTGAGCAAAATAGTCAGTCTCATGCGACAGGGTTGTTTGAAGGTGAATCTGCTACATTGGCGCTTGAGTTGGCGAAAATCAATCTTGGCCTATGCCAAGGAAGAGTTTGATAATGAAAAGAAAGAAGGCAGTTTTCTCAAGTTGTAAATAGTTTAGAGAAAGCAGCACAGCTGGTCCCCGCTTCAACGAGGCAGAACCAGAACAATTTTTCGAAACTTTCGAAAATCAGGCTCAAGAATGTCAGCAAGTAGGGAAACCTGGTCATTCCATTAAACCTGCACCTCTCCAACCTATACCTGCTGATGGAGAACCCTTTGCTGAATTAATTGTAGATTGTGTAGGTACTTATTTACCATTATGGATAGAGTAAGTAGATACCTAAAAGCAATTCCCATGCGCAGCATATTCAAAGTGATCAAGGTACTAACTTTACTGCCAAAGCATTTAGGGAAGCATTAACTAGGTTAGGGATAATCCACAACTTATCCACTGCCTCAGTCCCAAGGCGCCTTGGAAAGATTCCATCAGACGTTAAAAACCATGATGAGAACTTTTAGTAAGCATTTTCCTACAGACTGGGATGAATCTTTACCTTTACTGCTGTTTTCAATAAGGGAAACTGTGCAGGAGTCTACCGGGTATAGTCCGTTTGAGCTGATCTTTGGGCACAATGTACGAGGTCCTCTTCGGGTGCTCAAAGAAGGATGGATGGGAGAAGACGTTAGCTCAACACTACAACCCATCTTCAAGGTTGCAGGTGGCATGTCAGTTAGCCAAGGCTAACTTAAAGGCAGCTCAAAATAAGATGAAACAGAGGTATGACAGAAATGCACGATTCCACTCCTTCCATCCAGGAGACAAGGTGTTGGTGCAGGAACCTATACCTGGCCACACCTTGAAAGCTAGATTTACGGGACCTATGCAAATTTTAAGTAAATTATCTGATGTAAATAATATGGTATCTCCCCTTGACAAGACCTCAAAAACTAAAACTTACCACATTAATCAAATAAAATCTTTTCATACACCAGATAAAGTCCCAGTAATGACTCTGTCCTTTACCTCTGAGGATGACTCTGACTCTTTGCACTCTGTTTCTGAAATTAATGTTAAACTTTCTAATTCTGTCCTCCTCAAGGATCCTAGCCCTTTAATGGTGGGACTATCTGAAACGCAAGCAACAAGTTTAACTGCGCTTCTACAGTCATACCCTGATGTTTTTTCGGATGTGCCGAGAAAATGTACGTTAAGCTATCATGATGTAGATGTGGGAAACTCTAAACCTATTAAACTCTCCCACTACAGAGCTAATCCTGAAAAGCAGAGGCTACTTCAGCAGGAGGTAGAATTTCTGTTAAAGCATGGTTTAGTGGAGGAGTCATCTAGTCCATGGGCTTCACCATGTATCCTTGTTAAAAAAAGCTGGTGGAGGTTTTCACATGTGTACAGACTACCGTAAGGTGAATGATTTCACAATCACAGATGTTTACCCTCTTCCTCGTCTGGATGACGTAATCGACTTTGTGGGTAAGGCTACTTTTGTGTCAAAGTTAGACTTCCTTAAAGGTTACTATCAGGTACCTTTGACGGATAAGACGAAGGAAATCTCTACCTTCGTAATTCCAGGAGGTCATTATCAATATACAGTTACCCCCTTCTGAATGAAAAACTCCCCCTCTTCATTCTAGAAACTTATCCATCAGGCTATTAAAGGACTTGAAGGCATTGCAGCATACCTGGATGATATTGTAGTGGTGTCTGATACTTGGGATCAACACCTATTTAGACTTAAGGCTCTCTTTCAGACCTTTCAAAGTTCCCATTTAACTGTTAATTTATCTAAGTATTCCTTTGGCCAGGTCACTGTTACTTTTCTGGGCCATGAAGTAGGTAGTGGCAAAGTTGCTCCTAAATTTGCTAAAGTTCTTGCCATTAAAGATTACCCAATTCCCCATGATAGGAAATCTCTTCAACGTTTCCTAGGCATGATAGGGTTTTACAGAAAATTCTTCAAAAATTTTTCAGATATTGTAGCCCCTCTTACCTCTCTTACCAGTCACAAAGTTCCCTTTAATTAGACCCCAGAATGCCAAAATGTTTTTACGAAAGCAAAAAGATTATTGTGTTCTGCACCCATTCTTTTGTCTCCAGACTTTTCCAAACCTTTCTCATTACTGCTTTTGAATCTGGGGTTGGGGCAATACTGTTGCAAAACGGGGACGAGTGGTTGTAGCCTGTGGCCTTCTACTCGGCAAAGTTCCAGCCGCACCAGAGGGCTTACTCTACCATTGAAAATGAATCCCTGGCTCTGGTACTGGCCTTGGAGCACTTCGATGTTTATGTGGGCCAGACTTCCCAGGTGGTCACCGTCTATAGTGACCACATCCCTCTGGCATATCTCCAAGCCATGAAGAGCCACAATACGATGCTCATGAGATGGAGTCTACGACTGTAGCCCTATTCTCTCAGTAGTACACATTATCAGCAAAGAAAATAAGTTTGCAGATACATTTTCCCGAATGTATTAGGATGTGTCAGGGACCTGTGGTAACCAGTTTCTTGCTCTTTCCCCCCCCCTTTATGTATGTGGTATTTTTTTTTAGTGAGGTGGTGCGGCTACCGTCCACCCATACCTTGGACCTATGTTAGCCCTACTGTCTTCTGTCTCGCTCTAAGTTTAGGGTTTCGCTTTATGTCGCAATTAAAGCTGAGCTCTATCTAAGAGTTGGATGGTTGAGAGGAAAGGCGGTCCCATATGGTGCCATGGTGGCACGGTTACCAATGGGAGGGGTTAGCCTATTTCTGAGCCCTCTCGGTGTGGGGCTGTGGCATGCAAAGAGTAGGTGCACACTCTCATTGAAAGGCTATCTCCCCCAGCCAGCGAACCAGTAGTAAGGGTCGGACAATGGGGCCCCGTCTTTCGATCAGTGCCCATTTTAAGCCAATGAAAAGATGGTTTTGGCAATCGCGGAGGTGCTGTGGGCACCATCCGCCAGTCTGCCCTTGTCATTTCCAATCTAGACCTGGTTGAAGCACGGTCTGCTCTCTAGTGGCTTCTATTCTGCCTTGTTTACCGTGGAGTGCACTAATACCTATTGTTGTACATAGTGTATATAGTGTACATACTTCTGTTCTTAAGTCAAAAGTTTTTCTGCTGTGTTTATTTTGCTCCCTTTACACCCAGGATAATAGGCCTTTGAATTCCTGGGTTGTAATACACCTCCTAGACTCCAGCCACCTCCTAGACTCCAGCCACCTGCTAGACTCCAGCCACCTCCTAGACTCCAGCCACCTCCTAGACTCCAGCCACCTCCTAGACTCCAGCCACCTCCTAGACTCCAGCCACCTGCTAGACTCCAGCCACCTCCTAGAGTCGAGCTACCTGCTAGACTCCAGCCACCTACTAGACTCCAGCCACCTCCTAGACTCCAGCCACCTGCTAGACTCCAGCACCTCCTAGACTCCAGCCACCTGCTAGACTCCAGCCACCTCCTAGACCCCAGCCACCTGCTAAACTCCAGCCACCTGCTAGACACCAGCCATCTGCTAGACACCAGCTGTCAGTGGAACGCCTTCCAACTGAACAAAAGAAATTAATGGAAAAATAAATAAATAAAGAAATAACTTAGGAAAAAATGAGAAAAATGATTTTTGAGAATTTTACTTAAAATTAAATATAATAAAAAAAAATGGCCTTCAGTTTCTTTTAGTTGGGCAGGAGTAGGTATGGCCCTGGATAGTTCCTCTGATGTTATTTATGTAGGTTATCCTGGGCAGATGGTAATCCGATGTTCTGGAATCTCCTACCACTTGGATGGAGCACAAGTAGAATAGGTAAGGGCCGGTAGTAGTAGAATAATGTTAATAAGTATTATTAACACGTCTTGCTCCTTTATCTGGCGTCTATCCTGGAAGACCACGCCAGGAACAGAGCTGGTAAATAAGAGAAAATAAACTGGTTACCCATAGTTATGATAATATAACATTTAAGAATTGAAAAGAATGATAAATGCCAAAATCATTACTGGTAACCAGCAAACAAAATAAAGAAACAAACAGTGATACTCCTGGTATATCACCCTACCTGATTAGGAGAAGAGTGGAGGTGAAGTGACTCTCCAAACCTCAACCCACACCAGGTAAGGTCAATATTACCAGGAGTAGAAACTAACAAATCGGACACCAGGAACTAGTTTCGCCCCAGCCCGCCAGAGAGAAGGGGGGGGGTGCACGCGACGTAACTAATGGTTCCTGGTTGCCCGAACAACCTTAACCCCACTTACACCTACTTTTCCCTCACAATACCCCCTTCCAAAACTTATGGACGGAGTCAATAAGTCAACGAACAGAGGGAAAAGAACTAAATACAACCTCGGCTCAGCCAATCTGAAAAGTGGTTTTCAGAGCCAGAAATATAAACGACTTTAAACTTATAGGGCTGAATAGCCAGAGCCCATCTCAAGAGTCTGCTATTTGACCCTTTAAAGTTTTCCAAGTACATCAGTGGCTTGTGATCTGTTTCAAGCACAAAGGGTTTACCGTATAGGTAGTATTTAAATCTACTTATACCCCATACTAAAGCATAACATTCTTTCTCCACAGTGGAATATCTTTCTTCTCTGGGCAGAAGCTTCTTACTGGCGAAAGATACTGGGAAAGGCGTCTCCTCATAATATTGTAGTAGTACAGCCCCGAGTCCAGAATGGGAGGCATCTGTTCGGAGACAAAATATTTTATTAATATCTGGCAATTTTAGGACAGGGGGGTTTGAAAATATCCTCTTAATTTCTTCGAAGCTTTGGATGGCTTCCTCAGAACAACTAAGAGGTTCCTTGACACCCTTTTTCAAATAGTCTGTAAGAACTGAAGTTAGGCTACTTAGATTTGGTACGAAATTTCTATAGAAGTTTACAGATCCAAGGAAACTTCTTAATAACTTTTTGGTAGCTGGGAACGTACTTTCTAAAACAGCTTTGGTCTTATTAGGAAGTGGTGAAAAGTTGTTATCAGAGATAATGAACCCAAGGTATTGTACCTTATGATAGCCAAGAAAGCACTTTTGTGGTTTAACTGTAAGGCCATGAGTTCTTAGTCTTTTCAAAACAAGTGCTAGTGTTTTTAGATGGTCTTCCCAGACATTTGTCATGATATAAATATTATCAAAATACACTGATACATTCTTTAGATCAGAAAGAACTATTCTCATAAGCCTAATATACGTGGCACATGCGGTAACCAAGCCGAAAGGCATTGTGCGATATTGCATTAGACCTCTATGAGTAGGGAAAGCAGTGTATGGTTTCGAGTCTGGGTGTAATGGCACTTGATGGTATGCTTGGGAGATGTCTAATTCCGAGAAGAATTTGCAGTCATGGAATTTATACAAGTCATGATCAATTACTGGCATGGGTTCTGCATCCCATTTAGTTATAGTATTCAAATAACGAAAATCTTGGGCAAGTCGGTAAGAATTATCGGGTTTCTTAACCATAACAACTGGTGAACAGAAAGCTGATTTCGAAGGTTCTATGATGTTTAAGTTAAATAGTTTGTCAACCTCATTATCAAAAGTTTTCCGTAAATGAACGGGAACAGGGTAGATTTTCCGCCTTACTGGTTCATGATCCGACAATTCAATCTTGTGTACAATAGTGGTGGTAAGTCCTGGTACCTCTGTGAATACGTCAGAAAATGTGTTTACTAAGGCGCTTACTTGAGACTTTTGCCTATTCGACAAGTCGTTGTTAATGTTGACATTTGACTTCTTTGGTGAGGGATCATGCGTTAAGATGTCCAGTAGCTCCTTCGATTCTGTAAAAGACTCGTTATCTATAATACAAACTCTACATTCGTACGAATCACCACTTGTATCCAAGCCGAAAGAAGAAGTATCTTCGTCAAAGGAATTTACGCAAAGATTAACTTCTCTTCGATGGTACCGTTTCAAAATATTGACGTGATACATTCTTTCTCTACCCTTGACATCCAAGATATAATCTACCTTATTGCAGACCTTCACTACTTTATACGGTCCGCGCCATGTAATTAGCAATTTGTTGGATTTGTCAGGTAGGAGAACTAAAACTTCATCACCAACATTAAACGTACGCTTGGAGCTTTTATGGTCAAAATAGGTCTTGTATGTTTCCATAGAAATCTCTAGGTTTTTACTGACCAAATCGGCGGTTTCTTCCAACCTTTCCCTTAGATCTAAAAGAAACTGATAGCTGTTCTGAACCTCAGGTTTGATATCTTTGGACCAAAGTTCATTCAAAATAGATAGTGGACCACGAGCTTGTCTCCCATAAAGCAATTCAAAAGGGGAATAACCAAGGGAATCACTTGGAATCTCGCGCATTGCGAAAAGAGCACATGGTAAAAATCTATGCCAGTCCGTTGGTTTAAGAATACATAGTTTTTTTAGTATTGACTTTAGGATGGCATGTTGTCGCTCCACTCTTCCGTTACACATCGGATGGTAAGGTGTAGTGAAAAGAGGTTTAACACCCACAAGTTGATAAACGTGTTCCATTAATTCTGAAGTGAATTGTGCCCCTTTATCCGACAGAATTTCACGAGGTATACCTACACGTGAAAAAATAGAAAATAAGGCTTCTGCGACTTCTATGGACGTAATGGATTTTAAGGGTACCGCCTCTGGGAAGCTGGACGCGTAGTCAATCATAGTTAAAATATATTTATGACCTCTTGATGAGCGAGGTGTGATAGGACCAACTATATCTACTGCCACCCTTGCAAAAGGGACTGAGAAAATTGGCATCTTTACCATAGGAACTCTCCTAGTTCTACCCTTCTGCGTGGAAAGTTGACATACGTGACATGATCTGCAGTACTTATAGATGTCAGAGGACATGCTAGGCCAGAAATATAGGTCCTTGATTTTATTATAGGTCTTCCTATGTGAAAAATGGCCAGAGACTGACAAGTCATGAGAAATCTTTAAAATGGTTTCACGGCAATCCTGCGGAATGACTAATAGGCTTCGACCAACGTCATTGGGTTTGTCCGCAGACACTATAGTCTTGTACAAAAGATCATGTTTGAACTCAAACTTGTAAGAAAATTTCTTTCTCTGGGTCACCTTGCCATTTAAAGCTAACTTCCGAGATTCCTCTAAGGAAGGACAAGTCTTTTGGAGACCCTCTAAATCTATATGAGACAGCTCGATTGGCTTTCCTTTGGAAAGAACTAATGGGTGGATAGGTTTTACCTTAGACTGAGCTCTGGTAATGACGTTAATCGAGTCTAGTTGTTGTATAGATTGTGCCACACGTAGTTTTCCACTGGTATCTGCGTTGTCCAGGTCAAGTGACTGACTTACTAAAGGTGTTACCGGAGTTTTGTAACCATCAGCTCTCTGATTTAGGTTATCCAACTGAATCTCATCTGGAACTATCTGTGAAGAAACAGAGATATTAGGTTCCAACCCTTCCTTGGAAACTCCAAATTCCAAACAGTCCTTCTCAGATGGGAAAGTAGCCCCTTGTATGTTCCCAACCAAAACAGAACATGAGGTTATCGGGGCAACTACGGCATCTACCCATCCTGAGAACCATTTGCACCTAACGAAACATCTGACTGTTGGAAAAGAATCGCTTCTTCCTAAATAGTCAGTTAACTTAGTGGACTTATAACGTGAAGAATCTAGGTTAGGGAAAAGCTTACTTGAGATAACAATACAGGAACATCCAGTGTCTCTAAGAATGGTTGACACATTCATACCATTGACTGTACCTTCACTAAAAGGTGCGTTTATGTTTGATTCAGTGAAACATTTACCGACATTTTCACCTTTTTTTCTAGGACAGTCGGGCCGTCTATGACCCCACTCATTACAGTTGAAACATTTTACTGTGAAGGCCGTGGAATTCTTAGGTACGGAGGGTTTGGATCCCTCAGATTGCTTAGGCACAACAGGCTTATATCTGCTACGCTCTTTAGGGTAGTTATTATGAGCGCACGCATATATATCAGCAGCTTGTGCCATTTCTGCAGCCGTATGAACGTTTCGTTCTTTAATGAATATTCGTAAGTCAGAGTTTACAGAAGAAAGGAATTGATCTCTTACCATCAGGTCTCGTAAAGATTCGAAATCGTGGTCAACCTCAGCACTATCAATCCACGAATCAAATAATCTGAAAAGTGTTGTTAAGAATTGCATGTAATTTTGATGAGTTATTTTAATGTGTCTAAACTCCGACCTGTAATGGTGAGTAGTTTTTTTGAAAGCCTGTAGTATAGCTTTCTTCAGCAGGCTATAACTAGAAATAACATCAGAGGGTAGAGTGGAATAGACGTTTAATGCTGAACCTGACAGTAGTAAGCCAAGCCTAGTAGCCCAAGAATCTACTGGCCAGTCACAGAGAGTAGCAGTACTCTCGAATCTAGTAATATATGCCGCTATGTCATCTTGTTCCGAGAAAGGTGGTATTTGTGGCATCCTAATATTAGGTTCTTGGGAAGGGTATTCTAAAACCCCTTCATCTATTTTCTGCTTAGATAGTTCTATCTTCTTGGCTTCTAATTCCAACCTTGCTTGTTCTAACTCTATTTCCTTCATTTTGAAGGCTACCTCTCTTGCCTGAACTCTATCTTCTCTAGCTATCCTTTCCTGTTCGATTTTATCTTCCCGAGCTAGTCTTTCCTGTTCCTCTTTCTCCTCTCGAGCTAGTCTTTCCTGTTCCTTTTTCTCCTCTCGAGCTAGTCTTTCCTGTTCTTTTTTCTCTTCAATAGCCATTTTAGCAGTAATGTAACTATCAAGGCTTTGTCCAGTAAATCCCATTTCCTTTCCAGCTTTCAACCAGAAATCTAAAGAATCCATCTTGTAAAAAGAAATATTAAGCACCCAACTTCAACTGACAATTAAAATTAACAGTAACGTCTGTTACAAAAGAGGGACACAGTCCACACACTTTAAACTTCCCAAAGTAGAAAATGAAATAAATATTTCTCCCTGGAAGAATACACTTGTGGGCTCAATAGCCTTCACTAAGCAAAACACACACGGTTCACACAGGAGGGGTTATCATCAAAGTTCCCCAGGTCCAACAAATAGGTAAACTTCTAAACCGAACCCTAGAACCAAACAACGGCAAGTCACCAGACTACCAGTAATGACTTGACACCTCAACTAACTCACCCTTTTCTATCTTAAATGTTATACTCACAACCAGTTGAACCATCAGGACGATGTTGCTTCAAGAGTCGCATCCTGGCAAGGTCGCCATTGTCAGTGGAACGCCTTCCAACTGAACAAAAGAAATTAATGGAAAAATAAATAAATAAAGAAATAACTTAGGAAAAAATGAGAAAAATGATTTTTGAGAATTTTACTTAAAATTAAATATAATAAAAAAAAATGGCCTTCAGTTTCTTTTAGTTGGGCAGGAGTAGGTATGGCCCTGGATAGTTCCTCTGATGTTATTTATGTAGGTTATCCTGGGCAGATGGTAATCCGATGTTCTGGAATCTCCTACCACTTGGATGGAGCACAAGTAGAATAGGTAAGGGCCGGTAGTAGTAGAATAATGTTAATAAGTATTATTAACACGTCTTGCTCCTTTATCTGGCGTCTATCCTGGAAGACCACGCCAGGAACAGAGCTGGTAAATAAGAGAAAATAAACTGGTTACCCATAGTTATGATAATATAACATTTAAGAATTGAAAAGAATGATAAATGCCAAAATCATTACTGGTAACCAGCAAACAAAATAAAGAAACAAACAGTGATACTCCTGGTATATCACCCTACCTGATTAGGAGAAGAGTGGAGGTGAAGTGACTCTCCAAACCTCAACCCACACCAGGTAAGGTCAATATTACCAGGAGTAGAAACTAACAAATCGGACACCAGGAACTAGTTTCGCCCCAGCCCGCCAGAGAGAAGGGGGGGGGGTGCACGCGACGTAACTAATGGTTCCTGGTTGCCCGAACAACCTTAACCCCACTTACACCTACTTTTCCCTCACACCAGCCACCTGCTAGATTCCAGCCACCTTCTAGACTCTGTATCCTGTGCAATAACATTACACCCCTTATTTAAAGCAACATGTTTAGAGGTTATAACAATTCAGTTACATTGTTGCAGAAATCGTGCAGAGATGATGGTGGGAAGTGTGTTGCCATGGCTGGGAGATCCTGCCGGATGCTGCAACACAACACCTGCCCGGAGGGATTTATCTGCTGTGCCAGAAGTACGTTCGCAACTTGTTTGTAACGAAAGTAGAAATTCCGACAGTATGTTATGTTGTGTGACATATTTATGGCAATGTTTCGCTCTCTGAGAGGGCAAAACGTTGCCCCAATAATATGTGCCACTAGTCCCTCGTATATCTGTTTCCTGGCACTGCTAGTTGGTGGTCGCTATCTTCTGTACCATTAATGTTAACATAACATAAGAACATAAGAAAGGAGGAACACTGCAGGAGGCCTGTTGGCCCATACTAGGCAGGTCCTTTACAATTCATCCCGCTAACAAAACGTTTGCCCAACCCAATTTTCAATGCCACCCAAGAAATAAGCTCTGATGTGACAGTCCCACTCAAATCCAACCCCTCCCACTCATGTACTTATCCAACCTAGATTTGAAACTACCCAAAGTCACAGCCTCAATAACCCAACTAGGTAGACTGTTCCACTCATCAACTACCCTATTTCCAAACCAATACTTTCCTATGTCTTTCTAAATCTAAACTTATCTAATTTAAATCCATTACTGCGGGTTCTCTCTTGGAGAGACATCCTCAAGACCTTATTAATATCCCCTTTATTAATACCTATCTTCCACTTATACACTTCGATCAGGTCTCCCCTCATTCTTCGTCTAACAAGTGAATGTAACTTAAGAGTCTTCAATCTTTCTTCATAAGGAAGATTTCTAATGCTATGTATTAATTTAGTCATCCTACGCTGAATGTTTTCTAACGAATTTATGTCCATTCTGTAATATGGAGACCAGAATTGAGCTGCATAATCTAGGTGAGGCCTTACTAATGATGTATAAAGCTGCAGTATGACCTCTGGACTTCTGTTGCTTACACTTCTTGATATAAATCCCAGTAATCTATTTGCCTTATTACGTACGCTTAGGCATTGCTGTCTTGGTTTAAGGTTGCTGCTCACCATAACCCCCAAGTCCTTTTCGCAATCTGTATGGCTAAGTTCTACATCATTTAACTTATAAGTACTAGGGTTATGGGCACTCCCAAGCTTCAGAACCTTGCATTTATCTACATTGAACTGCATCTGCCACTTTTCTGACCAAGAATAGAGTTTGTTTAAATCCTCCTGAAGTTCCATAACATCTACGTTTGAATCAATTATCCTACCTATCTTTGTGTCATCGGCGAATTTGCTCATATCACTAGTAATTCCCTCATCAAGATCATTGATATATACTATAAACAACAACGGGCCCAAGACTGATCCCTGTGGAACGCCACTTGTTACAGATCCCCACTCGGATTTAACCCCATTTATGGAAACTCTCTGCTTCCTGTCAGTGAGCCATGACTCGATCCACGAGAGCACTTTTCCCCCAATGCCATGAGCTGCCACTTTCTTTAACAGTCTATGGTGCGGAACTCTATCAAAAGCCTTACTAAAATCTAAGTAAATAATATCAAATTCTTTATTGTGGTCAACAGCCTCAAAAGCTTTACTGAAGAAAGTTAATAAATTAGTTAGACAAGACCGGCCTCTTGTGAATCCATGCTGAGCATCATTAATCAAGCTATGCTTATCGAGATGGCTTCTTATAATCTCAGCTATAATTGACTCTAGTAATTTGCCTACAATTGAAGTCAGGCTTATTGGGCGGTAATTTGACGGTAACGACTTGTCCCCTGTTTTAAAAATAGGAGTTACATTAGCCATCTTCCACATATCAGACACTACACCTGTTTGAAAAGATAAATTAAAAATATTAGTTAATGGTTCACAGAATTCCATTTTGCATTCCTTAAGAACCCTTGAAAAAACCTCATCAGGACCCGGCGACTTATTTTGCTTAAGTCTGTCTATCTGCTTCACAACCATCTCACTAGTGACTGTGATGTTACATAATTTATCTTCTTCTAGCCCACTGTAAAAATTAATTACTGGAATATTGTTAGTGTTTTTCTGTGTAAAAACTGAGAGAAAATAATTATTTAAAATTAAGCACATTTCATTCTCTTTGTCAGTAAGGTGCCCATAGTTATTTTTAAGGGGACCTATCTTATCTCTAACTTTTGTTCTATAGACCTGGAAAAAACTTTTTGGGTTAGTTTTAGAATCCCTAGCAACTTTAATTTCATAGTCCCTTTTAGCTTTTCTTATCCCCTTTTTAATGTCCCTCTTAATGTCAATATACTGATTCATAAGATGACCCTCACCTCCTTTGATACGCCTATAAATTCCTTTCTTATGCCCTAGTAGATATTTGAGCCTATTATTCATCCATTTTGGGTCATTTCTATTTGATCTAATTTCTTTATATGGGATAAACGCTCTTTGAGCAGCATGTATTGTGTTCAGAAAGCTGTCATATTGATAGCTCTCTTCGTTACCCCAGTCAACAGATGATAAGTGTTCTCTAAGCCCATCGTAATCTGCTAAGCGAAAATCTGGGACTGTTACTGAGTTATCGCTACTATCGTACTTCCATCCCATATTAATGGGGATGCTCTAAACCAGTATGAGTCATAGCGCAAGAGGTAATTGTTAGTAATAATGATACTACTACTACTACTAATTATATCAACAACGACAGCAGTAATAATAATAATATTAATAATAATGGTAATGATAATAATAATAATAATAATAATAATAATAATAATAATAATAATAATAATAACAACAACAATTAGCTGGTCAATATTCATTCTATGGCCAATGACTTTAGGGATTTTAGGGTAAGTTTGTGGTACTGATATATATATACATATATATCGTGCCGAATAGGTAAACCTTGTCAATTAGCAAGAACTCATTTAAAATTAAGTCTTTTCTAAAATTTCCTCTTATACTTTTAAAGATATATATTTTTTCATTTATGTTACTGTGAAAATTAATAATTTTTTACCAAAAGAACCTTAGAAAACTTACCTAACCTTATTATAACAAGTACAATGTAATTCAGACTAATCCAAATAAATATATTTTTAATAACTTTACAATAATTTAATATTAAACAAACACGATTAAATTTTCTTTTTCTTTAGGTTCCTAATGATTTTTGCGAAATTATTGCCTACAGAAAATTATTGCCTACACGAAATTTTTGTATACACAGATCCTTGGCTGTGGTGAACATAAGAACATAAGAATGGAGGGACACTGCAGCAGGCCTACTGGCCAATGCGTGGCAAGTCCAAATCTCCCACCGGCTTAAGCCAGTGCCTTGACCTAGTCAGGTCAGGTGACATTCACTTAAGGAAGGTGCCTCTAATGGTAAACAGAACTGTTTCTGAATCTTCCCTGTTAGAAGGCACCATAGCACACAGGGAAAGTACCTGTTCATCTAGGTATCACGTTACGAACCTCCCGTCCTCCTTTCTGTTTATATATATCTAGTAGTAGTAATCACTTTCTGAGCAGCGTTTATCTTATCAGGATCGAGGAAGACAAAGAAGAACTCAGTAAGAAGATGCAAGACGTCTGGCAAATGCAGGAGGAAGCTTGGGACATGTGTGAGTCGCCGTGCAGGTGTGTGTGATTCCAAGACCAGGGACAGGTGGTGTAGGGGACGGAGCTGCACCTGCTGTCTCCCAAGTAAGATTAACTTGATAAACATGTATATACACACTCACACACTTTCACACACACACACACTTTCACACACACACACACACACACACACACACACACACACACACACACACACACACACACACACACACACACACACACACACACACACACACACAACAGCTTCGGGTCAGTCTTTACTTTTGACATAGCATCAAAAGTAAAGACTGACCCGAAGCTGTTGTACAGCCACATCAGGAGGAAAGCAACAGTCAAGGACCAGGTAATCAGACTGAGGAAGGGTGATGGGGAATTCACAAGAAACGACCAAGAGGTATGTCAGGAGCTCAACACAAGATTTAAAGAGGTATTTACAGTGGAAACCAGTAGGACTCCAGGAAATCAGAACAGGGGGGCACACCAGCAAGTGCTGGATGAGGTACATATAACCAAGGAGGAGGTGGTGGGACCAGGCAACATCTCTCCATGGATCCTTAAAGAGGGAGCAGAGATATTGTGTGAGCTATTAACAAAGATCTTCAACACATCATTTGAAACTGGGCAACTCCCTGAGGTATGGAAAATGGCAAATGTAGTCCCAATTTTTAAAAAGGGAGACAGACATGAGGAACTAAACTACAGACCTGTATCACTAATGTGTATAGTATGCAAGGTCATGGAGAAGATCATCAGGAGGAGAGTGGTGGAGCACCTGGAAAGAATCAAGTGTATAATTGACATCCAGCACGGTTTCAGGGAAGGAAAATCCTGTGTCACAAACCTACTAGAGTTTTATGACAAGGTGACAGAAGTAAGACAAGAGAGAGAGGGGTGGATCGACTGCATATTTTTGGACTGCAAGAAGGCCTTCGACATAGTTCCTCACAAGAGGTTACTGCAAAAGCTAGAGGATCAGGCACACATATCAGGGAAGGCACTGCAATGGATCAGAGAATACCTGACAGGGAGGCAACAACGAGTCATGGTACACGACGAGGTGTCTGAGTGGGCGCCTGTGACAAGCGGGGTTCCACAGGGGTCAGTCCTAGGACCTGTGCTGTTCTTGGTATATGTGAACGACATAACGGAAGGGATAGACTCAGAAGTGTCCTTGCTTGCAGATGATGCGAAGTTAATGAGAAGAATCAAATCGGATGAGGATCAAGCAGGACTACAAAGAGACATGGACAGGCTACAAGCCTGGTCCAGCAACTGGCTCCTTGAATTTAACCCTGCCAAATGGAAAGTCATGAAGATTGGGGAAAGGCAAAGAAGACCGCAGACACAATATAGTTTAGATGGCCAAAGACTGCAAACCTCACTCAAGGAAAAAGATCTGGGGGTGAGTATGACACCGAGCATATCTCCTGAGGCGCACATCAATCAGATAACTGCTGCAGCATACAGGCGCCTGGCAAACCTACGGATAGCGTTCCGATACCTCAGTAAGGATTCGTTTAAGACTCTGTATACCATTTACGTCAGGCCCATACTGGAGTATGCAGCACCAGTTTGGAATCCACACCTAGTCAAGCACGTCAAGAAATTAGAGAAAGTGCAAAGGTTTGCAACAAGACTAGTCCCAGAGCTACGGGACTGTCCTACGAAGAAAGGTTGAGGGAAATCGGCCTGACGACACTGGAGGCCAGGAGGGTCAGGGGAGACATGATAACGACATATAAAATACTGCGCAGAATAGACAAGGTGGACAAAGACGGGATGTTCCAGAGATGGGACACAGACACAAGAGGTCACAATTGGATGTTGAAGACTCAGATGAATCAAAGGGATGTTAGGAAGTATTTCTTCAGTCATAGAGTAGTCAAGCCGTGGAATAGCCTAGAAAGTGACGTAGTGGAGGCGGGAACCATACATAGTTTTAAGGCGAGGTATGATAAAGCTCATGGGCCAGGGAGATAGAGGACCTAGTAGCAAAAAAATAAGCGAAGAGGCGGGTCCAGGAGCTGTGACTCGACCCCTGCAACCACAAATAGGTGAGTACAAATAGGTGAGTAAACACACGTGACACGAGATCAAATCTTAAGGCTCTGGTGAGAACGGAGAGACATCATAGTGTTCCTTGACCAAGACAGTACGTAACAGGAAACAGAATAAGAAACAGTGAAAAACAGGTAGAAAAAGCAGTGAATGTAGTGAAAGATGCTAAACTCTGCTTCAGGGTGGAAACCTCAGGGATGTATTACAGTTAACCCCACAGTGTGGGAACCTCATGCATGGAAAACACAATAGTTCCCATGCATAGGCTCCCAAAACTGAACCCAGTATCTCACTCAAGCTTAATAACTCAGAATAAACTAGACACTATCTCTAACTCGTGCAGGTAGCCTGGTGCCAAAAGCTCTCACTTCACACGCTGAGGGTTCAGGATCGATTCCCGGCGAAGGGGTGGAAATATTGAATGTGATTCCTTACACTGGTTGTCTATGTTCACCCGTCAGTCAAATGGGTACATCAGAGGTAGTGGACTGGTGTGGGTGTTGCATGCAAAGAGTATGTACCCAATATTCGGAACATGTGAACACACGCATAAAAGGCTTATTCCCAACCACCCAACCTGGTCGCTAAGCTTATGATGTGGGAACACCAAAATCATCATCATTGGGAGACAGTGATTTTGGGTGAGGATAGGAGAGTAAGTGTGGGTCAAGGTAGGATAGTGACTGTGGGTGAGTGTAGGACAGTGAGTGAGGGTTAAGGTAGGAGAGTGAGAATGGATGAAGGTAGGAGAGTGAGTGTGGGTGAGAGTAGTAGAGTGTGGGTGAGGGTAGGAGAGTGAGTGTGGGTGAGTGTGGGTGAGAGGAATAGAGTCAGTGTGGGTGAGGGTAGGACAGTGAGAGTGGGTGAGGGTACCACAGAGAGTGTGGGTGAGGGTAGGAAAGTCAGTGAGGGTAAAAGAAGGAGAGTGAGTGTAGGTTAGGGAAGGGGAGTAAGTGTGTGTGAGGGTAAGAAGTCAGTGTAGGTGAGGGTAGGAGGGAAAGAGTGGGTGAGGGTAGGAGAGTGAGTGTTGGTGAGGGCAGAAGAGTGAATGGGGTGAGGGTATAACAGTGAGTGTGGGTGAGGTTAGGACAGTGATCGTGGGTCAGTGTAGCACAGAGAGTGTGGGTGAGGGCAGTACAGAGAGTGTGGGTGAGGGTAGGAGAGTAATTGTGAGGGAGGGTGGGAAGGTGAGTGTGGGTGAGGGTACCACAGAGAGTGTGGGTGAGGGTAGGAGAGTGAATGGGGTGGGGGTATAACAGTGATTGTGGGTGAGTTTAGCACAGAGAGTGTGGGTGAGGGCAGTGCAGTGAGTGTGGGTGAGGTTAGGAGAGTGTGGGTGAGGGAAGGACAGTGAGTGTGGGTGAATGTAGGAGAGTGAGCGATGGTGAGGGTAGGAGAGTGAGTGTGGGTGAGAGTATTAGAGTGAATGTGGGTGAGGGTAGGACTGTGAGTGTGGGTGAATGTAGGAGAGTGAGTAATGGTGAGGGCAGGAGAGTGAGTGTGGGTGAGGGTTGGAGAGTGAGTGTGGGTGAGGGTAGGAGAGTGAGTAATGGTGAGGGCAGGAGAGTGAGTGTGGGTGAGGGTAGGAAAGTGAGGGTGAGGGTAGGAGAGTGACTGATAGTCAGGAGGGGAGACTGAGTGTGGGTGAGGGTAGGAGAGTAAGTTTGGGTGAGGGTATTAGAGTGAGTGAGGGTGAGAGTATTAGAGTGAGTGTGGGTGAGGGTATTAGAGTGTGTACCGGTGAAGGTAGGACAGTGAGTGTGGGTGAATGTAGAATGAGTAATGGTGAGGGCAGGAGAGTGAGTTTTGGTGAGGGTAGGACAGTGAGTCTGCGTGAGGGTTGCAAATTGAGTGAGGGGATAGGATACGATAGTGAGGTGGGTGAGGGTAGGATAGTGAGTGAGGGTGAGAGTAGTAGAGTGTGGGTGAGGGTAAGAGAGTGAGTGTTAGTCAGGGTAGGACAGTGAGTGTGGGTATGGGTAGGAGAGTGAGTGTGGGTTAGGGTTGGAGAGTGAGTGTGGGTGAGGGTAGGAGAGTGAGTGTGGATGAGGGTTGGAGAGTGAGTGTAGGTGAGGGTAGGAGAGTAAGTGTGGGTGAGGGTAGGACAGTGAGACTGTGTGAGGGATGCACATTGAGTGAGGGGATAGGGTACGACAGTGAGTGTGGGAGAGGGTAGGATAGTGATTGCGGGTGAGAGTAATAGAGTGAATGTGGGAGAGGGTAGGACAGTGAGTGTGGGTGAGGGTAGCACAGAGAGTGTGGGTAAGGGAAGGAGAGTGAGTGTAGGTTAGGGTAAGGGAGTAAATGTGGGTGAGGGTAGGAGTGAGAGTGTGGGTGAGAGTAGTACATTCTTGACCGAATCGAAACACTGCCCAATTTGAATGACCCCAAGTTGATTGACCCAGTCATCGGGGGGATAATGATTATGGAGAGAATGTGATAATAGGGGACAGTATAACCTTGCACTGTCAGGGTACTGGGCTTAGTATGTTTATTCACCCCCAATGATCATGTCCAAATCGAAACACTTCTGCCATCGGGGATAAAGAGTATGGAAAGAATGTGATAATGGGGGTACAGAGTTCAGTATATTTAATCATCCCCCAAGGAGATAGATACCCTTATTACCATGTATTACTAAGCAGAAAAGAGATATGATCACTTCTGACTCCTGATTACAGGCAGGGATAAAAGCATGGGAATGGCTGTGATAGATGGGAAGGTCAGTACACGGATTCAAGGTGTCTGGCTACGACTTAATAATAATTGGGTGGCCTCCCCAAGGGAGAGTGTGTTGCCCTCCGCTCTGCTACTCAGTGAAGGTTGTTTCTGGCTTCATCGGGGGATATTTCTCTTCCGCTCGTATCGTTTTTTATTCTTGCTACTGCTAGTTCTTTCCAACACTACCGGGTTCAGAGATAAAAGAGTATGGGAAAGAATGTGATAGTGGGAAATATTGGGTGCGGTCCCCTAGTGAGTGTTGCCCGCCAGCCTGTGACTCAGCGGTACAGCCGCATATTATCTGCCCGCACACATGAGTTATTCTCTTCAGCATGCACCGTTTATTCTCGCGAGGACTAGTTCTTTCCAGGTGGGGAGGCTTAAACAGTGAGAAAAATTTTTATATCTAGATAATTGCTCATAATTCTCATCTGGGGAACCCTTTGTGCAGCCCTTAACCTCCAATCCATCCGAGCAACAGTGAAAGAGCTCTTCTGGGTAAATTGGCATATATTATCTGTTTGAACGCTCTCAGGTGGGGAGAGGCTTAAGTGGTGCGATATTGTTTATATATTTGTTCAGACTAGAGAGGATAGTACTATATAGTTACATATAAATCTAAATCAAAATTAAAATTTTCTAATATTTTTTATTGATCTACATACAAGTTCTTAGTGGTTACACTGAATGATTGCGCGCCTCCTGTTCACCTGCTGCCAGGTTTATGATCTCGTTTTCAAAAATGATCTCCCCTTCGACTAAGAGCTGTTCCTTGATAGGAGCGACACCTTCCACCTTCACTCCCACAACAGCTGTTTCCAATTCCCCCTCCTCCTCCCGAGCGTCAACAAGGTCTGCTTCAAGGTCACCAGATTGTCCAGCCGGAGCCCAGAGCAGCGGGTGTCTGCTTATTATGTTACTAAGCAGATGAGTGACTTACATAAACAGTTCTGATTCTCAATGGTTGTTAATTGACATAATTACCAGACTGCTCGCGAACACTGACTAGGTTAGTGACAGATAATTGCTCATAATTGTCATCCATGAGAAAGTACAAAGGGGTGTCCTTTGCTTCAGCTGCCTCCCCCCCCCCCTTCCCGTGAAAAAGGCGGTCCCCCACCTCGAGCACACTTGTGAGTACTGAGAATAGCTCAGTTTTCACGAGAGGATAGTATTATATATATACTTAATAAATAAAAATAAAAATTCAAAGTTTATGTTAGTATATTTATTGAATTGCACAGGCAAAAGGCAAAAAGCTGAGCAAATTTTGGTGGTTAGACTGAATGGCTGCGCTCCTGTTCACCTCCCAGTTGTCGAGTGTTCCTGCCCACCTGAATGTCAGTGAAGGTTCTTCAGGGTACATTGGCATATTAGAGGTAATACAAGTGGTGACATTCTACCTCGAATTAATTGGAATGGAATGGAATGGAATAAGACGACGAGAGCTGTCGTGAGATGGGAAGGAAGAAGGATAAGGAAGGATGGAAATAACTGGAAAATGATGTGAAGGAGGGGAAGAGGAGAAATTAAGGCAAGTGGCCCAACCACTTTGGGAGATGTGGTACCGAAGTACTGGAGACGTAGATGGAGAGGCTTGAATGATGTCGTTACTTGACTCACTAGGAGAGTATGGCGAAGGCAGTGGTAGGAGCTGGGAGTGTCAGAAGGCAGCAAGCAGGATTAGTTGGTTATTGTCTTGAACAGTTTTTTAGTGCATTGAATTTTGTTCGAGAGATTTATAGCACACGTATGGGAGAGCTGTAGTAGAGTTCGTTGGTTTGGAGTTGGTGGAGCATCTGGTTGAAGGTAGGTTATGGTCTTTCTTCGCTTTGGTACGATGCAATGTTGTCTAGGAGATGTTGGATGAGTTCTAGGGGAGTCATTCTTGCGTTGTATTACGTCATGGTGTAGATTGTGAGTCCTTTGTGTTTAACCCATGGTGTTCCAGGTAATCAACGTGAGCGAGGAGGAGAAGGCGGTGGTGGAGTTGAGGAAGGTGGTGTTGATTCGTTGTCAACTTCAGTACACGAATTAGAAGATGTTTCTGGTGGCAAGGCTTCTGATTGGTTGGATTCAGTGAGGAGTGGTGGCGGTGGAGGCTTCTCATTGGACGTTGTTAGAGTGACGTCACTAGTTGGTGGTGTTGATGGACCTTCTGCAGCAGAGGTGGTTATTAAGTCCTTGGTGAATTTGAGAATTTCTTCAGAAGGTGGAGAGGCTGGAAATATAAATGATGGCATATTATTTAATGCAAATAACTCGATGGTGGAAGAGTTAAGGTTAGATTTTGAAACTATAGAGGTTTAAGCAATCCCTGGCATACGTCGGCGACCCTCGTCGCTATTAGTTATACACTGATGTACCTTAGGGTCGACATTTAAGATAACTGTATTGTTATTGTGATACTGATAATGGATAAATGTCGAACACCGACGCATGAGATAATCTCAAGCAATGGCCTGTCGTGTATTGCTAATAAGTGAACGTGACGGTCATATGTGTATATATCCTGTTAATGCTTGGCTTAGCTCAAGCATATTCACAAAAGTATGTACTTGATGTATGGTTCTTTAAAAGGTATCAGCCTTCATATGGCTTATATAATCCGGGATATATGTATATGAACCTACTATCACAATCTTTAATTATTACGTGTTTTTTTTCTACGTTAATGTTACTCAATGCCAGATTTAGGCTTGTTATATAACTTCTCATGATGTATTTTTGTGCTTCAAATAGGGAAATAAGGTTTTAATGTACTGTAACTACATCGTTTTGATACCTTACGATAGGATTTTGTTATTTGTATGGATTGTACTTGTATACATAATGTTAAATCCTTTACTTGCGGATGTGTCTTGCCCAGTGTTTAGGTGAGGGGTTTCATTGTTAAATGCCCTAATGTTTATTATAGGCTTTGTTTTGCCTAACGTTTTAGGTCAATGTTCTGTTTTTTTTAAATTTGTAGGTTGTGTGATATTTACAGTGCAACTTGTGCAAGGGGTCTTATTTAACAGAGCAGTAGGGGGGGGGGGTTGGTGTGAGCGCTGGCATAAATTGTAAGCTTTGTTTGTGTTAATGGTTTTGTTCCGTGCTGGAGCTCTGTTAAGCGGTTCCAGCACTTTGCGGGACGTATTATGGTGGTATGTCTTGGCAATTTTATTGAAGGCTTAGGTTTGCCTTTTGTTTCATTATTGTAATGTATAATGTTTTTATTCCTATGTTTATCATATCTTCTGTGTGCTGTGTGCAAGGAGGTTTTATTGTACAGTGTAACAGGAGTGTATGGTAGGTTTAGATTCTGTTAGTGTATTTTCTGAGCAGGTATTATCATGCTCTTTTCATTGTTAGGTGATTGTTTACCCTTTAATACCATATGATTGTAACACTTGGGGTCTGATGGGGTTGACACTAGATCATTGTATTCGCAAGTGGCTAATTGTTGTGTTCTTTTATTTATTTATATCTTGTATTGTGTCTTTTTCAATAAAATATATATAAAAAAAATATTCTTAGATAAACAGTAATCATTGATATAGAGTTGGTGAACGTGATTTTTGTGAAAAAAGTGATCTTATTAATAATGATGTTAGATTTTTATTGAGTTTAGTACTTGGTGATCTTAGATAAAGTGATTTGAGGGTATGTATGTAAAAATGTGTGTTTTTTAGTGATCTTAGTGCCTTGTCCTAAGAGTTCTTAGATAATGGTAAATATAATATAGAGTTGGTGATTGTGATTATCAGTGTCTTAGATTATGGTTGTCATGACATAGTGATCATGATGTAGTGGACTTGTCCTAAGTGATTAAAGTTATTATAATGATCTTAGTAATCTGTCTTAAGCGTTCTTAGATGTTGGCAAATATGATATGGAGTTGGTGAACATGATTTTGTGTTGTGAGGAGATGTAATGGCTGTTAGTGGTCTCAGGGCTCCCCTGGGATGAGTTATGCTCATTAAGTCTCCAGAATGTAACTCAAATTCGCTCAGCAAAGTAATGTGGGTTTTTGTGTCAGTTTTATAGGGAATGTACCACAGGCAACCCTCAAAGAGTGCATTGGTTATATCTTTTTATTTATTGTTGAAAACGAGAAGAATTGTGAACATTATGAGTAAAAAAAATCGTTTTTATTTATTACTGAAAACGATAAAAATTGGGGATATTATATTTTTGCTCTATTACCCGAAAACGAGAAAAATTGTTTTACCATTTGAGTCAAGTATTGTGGGTAATGTGGGTTGAGATAATTGTGGTTAGGTGAGGTGACCTCGCACGTTCTTGCTTGACACCATCTGTCCCGTGACCTCACCAAGCAATGTAAATTGTAACTGGTATCATCTCGAGTCTCAGGTCGGGAATGTACCGTGTGTGTGAAATTTTTTTTGTTCTATTATCTAAACAATGGAGAAATTGTATCCTGTTAGAGATTCTTAACAGACAATGAGAAAAGTATGTAAAATGTTGTGGGTGTTGTGTCTTCGTGGGTTATGAGTGAAAAACAAATGTAAGTGGATCGATGAGGCAAGTGAAAGTTGTGACTTGTTGGGATGTTGTGAGATGTTGGGGGACTTGTACAACGTGGTGCTGTAAAATGAGAAATAATTGTGAAAGTTAAGATTTGTAGTGTGTTGTTGGAGCTTCTTAAAAGGTATTGAGAAAAGTTGTTGGTTATGAGTACAGAGCTCCCGTGATTATATTAATAATAATCTCTCTATGTGGATTCAAGGGGATAGGGTATGGAGAGGAATTTATTAGAGTTTTAGTGTAATTATTTGGTATTTTACTGAAAATAAAGGTATAGTGAATATTTTAAAGAAAATATGGAAGTGAAAATTTGTTGAATAAAGATTTGGTAATGTGACAAGTTATGAATGAAAAATATTTTTGATGAATTAGCAAAATGTTGTTGTGGGTTATGAGTGAAAATTTATGAATGAATTTGTGTGTATTATAATTGAAACTGTGACTCAAGAAAAAATTGGTTATTGAAATAGAGAATAAATTTTGTCTATCATTGAGTGTCTATGCTTACTATTGACTGAAAGTGTCTACCAATTGTGTGCTCACCATTTGACACGAGTAGATGTTTACCAGCATTAAAAAGCTGAGTTATTCTTGGTTATTATACCATTTGAGTGAATGCGTCTACCATTTGTGTTTACCCGTAGGGGCTGGGGATGCACAAAACGTGACGCAACAGTTAGGGTAGTGAAACGTACGAGGACACCCATGACGTCACACCCACCTGTGTTTACTTGATGGTCAGTGGTGTCACACCTCACCTATCTTGATTGATTTTGTTGTGGAGAAATTTTCTCCAGGAGGGGGTATCAACCCCCTTCAGCCCCTTTCAGCCCCTTTCAGCCCTGAGGGGCCCAGCCCTCTCAGAAGGGGCAAATATTTTGTTTACTGCTACAGCGAGTAATTGATCCCAGATGCAGTACCAGTATACGACCTGTGGTCAAGCGACCGCGACCGCCGCTCCTTGCAGTCCAGTGTTGCAGAGTGTATTTTAATAAGAGACAGTAATCTCTTACCTTAGCAGGACAATTGAGGAAAATCCTGCTCCCACTTTATTACCATAGTAGAGATAGTGTATATTGTCTATGCTTAAGACAGCAAGAATCAAACATTCTGCTTTGCTTCATGGAGGAAGTGGCAAGGAAGCAAAAAGTACTAGGTCAGCTTTTCCTTTGTGCTAGGGCAGTGACGACGTGGGGCGTTGTGGCATCTTGAGATTACTTTTGACTCTACTGAGAGTGACACTGACGCCAGGATAACCAGCAAAGAACACTGATCTGTACGTTAGTGTGAACAAAGTGTCTCATAAAACACAATAAACACTTAAGAGAAGTGTGATCAGCTTCTTTAGTGATAAGATTGTGAACAATAAAGACAAATCTTGTGGAACATAGTGTACCAGTGTGTGTTTTCCTAGACTATGGAAGATGTGGGCATCCAAGGACACTTCAGCTTCTATCAAGTCACCGATATCTGTCGAAGGTGTGAAGAACACCATAGCTCACGCTACAAGAGCAGGGTAGGTTACGAATTTCTTGTAGTACGGGGGACTGCGCAGTTCTTGAGTCGCAAGGAGTTTGTAATCAACCTATAGTCGGCAGTAAGGGGCGGACTTTTGAGTCCACACAAGTAAGTTTGTCAGCCATCAGTGAATGAAATATGCTGACATAACACCCCCTAGGGGTAATTTATAATCTTACAAATTGTAACTCATTACAGCCTGTTGAGAGATGATCATGACAACAATTCAAGACCTCGTCTGCAGGGGCGGCTGTGTAGACAATTTGCTGTCTTTTATCAGCTAAGTGTTCCCTATATTTAAATTTAAAATTAAGCTTAACTGGTAATCCCATTTCTCAACATTTGTTGTACCTGTAGGGGGTTACCTTCACCACACTACTTACCCCATATGGAGGACCTTACCAATTGTGTGTGTGCGTGTATCATTTTGATACACACACACTAGAGTGTCTACCACAATGTTTGAGATGTTGCACTTAATTCGAGGTAGAATGTCACCACTTGTATTACCTCTAATATGCCAATGTACCCGGAAGAACCTTCACTAACATTCAGGTTGTCAGGAACACTCGACAACTGGGAGGTGAACAGGAGCGCAGCCAGTCAGTCTAACCACCAAAATTTGCTCATCTTTTTGCCCTTTGCCTATATAATTCTATAAAAAATACTAACATAAACTTTGAATTTTTATTTTTATTTATTAAGTATGTATATAATACTATCCTCTCGTGAAAACTGAGCTATTCTCAGTACTCACAAGTGTGCTCGAGGTGGGGACCGCCTTTTTCATGGGAAGAGGGGGAGGCCAGGCAGCTGAAGCAAAGGACACTCCTTTGTACTTTCTCATGGATGACAATTATGAGCTATTATCTGTCACTAACCTAGTCAGTGTTCGCGAGCAGTCTGGTAATTATATCAATTAACAACCACTGAGAATCAGAACTGTTTACATAAGTCACTCATCTGCTTAGTAACATAATAAGCAGACACCCGCTGCCCTGGGCTCCGGCTGGACAATCTAGTAACCTTGAAGCAGACCTTGTTGAAGCTCCGGAGGAGGAGGGGGAAGAGGAAACAGCTGTTGTGGGAGTGAAGGTTGAAGGTGTCGCTCCTATATATATAATTTTTTTCTCTCACTGCTTAAGCCTCCCCACCTGGAAAGAACTAGTCCTCGCGAGAATAAACGATGCATGCTGAAGAGAATAACTCATGCGTGCGGGCAGATAATATGCCGATGTACCGCTGAGTCACAGGCTGGCAGACAACACTCACTATGGGACCGCACGAAATATTTCCCAGTATCGCATTCTTTTCCATACTCTTTTATTTTTGAACCTGATAATGTTGGAAAGAACTAGCATTAGGAAGAATAAAAAACGATACGAGCGGAAGAGAAATATCCCCCGATGAAGCCAGAAACAACCTTCACTGAGTAGCAGAGCGGAGGGCAACACACTCTCCCTTGGGGAGGCCACCCAATTATTATTAAGTCGTAGCCAGACACCTTGAATCCGTGTACTGACCTTCCCATCTATCACAGCCATTCCCATGCTTTTATCCCTGCCTGTAATCAGGAGTCAGAAGTGATCATATCTCTTTTCTGCTTAGTAATACATGGTAATAAGGGTATCTATCTCCTTGGGGGATGATTAAATATACTAAAATCTGTACCCTGTCAGCTCAAGGCAATGCTGCCCCCCATTATCACATTCTTTCCATACTCTTTATCCCCGATGGCAGAAGTGTTTCGATTTGGACATGACCATTGGGGGGGTGAATAAACATACTAAGCCCAGTACCCTGACAGTGCAAGGTTATACTGTCCCCTATTATCACATTCTCTCCATAATCATTATCCCCTCGATGACTGGGTCAATCAACTTGGGGTCATTCAACTTGGGCAGTGTTTCGATTCGGTCAAGAATATACTACTGGTGAGGGTAAGAAAGTGAGTGTAGGTGAGGGTAGGAGAGCAAGAGTAGGTGAGGGTAGGAGAGTGAATGTTGGTGAGGGTAGGAGAGTGAGTGTGTGTGAAAGTAGGAGAGTGAATCAGGTGAGGGTATAATAGTTAGGACAGTTATTGTGGGTGAGTGTTGCACAGAGAGTGTGGGTGAGGTTACGAGAGTAAGTGGGTGAGGGTAGGAGAGTAAGTGTGGATGAGGGTAGGAGAGAGTAAGTGTGGGTGATTATATTAGAGTGAGTGTAGGTGAGAGTATTAGAGTGAGTGTGGGTGAGGGAAGGACAGTGAGTGTGGGTGAGGATAGAGGAGTGAGTGTGGGTGAGGGAAGGACAGTGAGTGTGGGTGAGGTTAGAGGAGTGAGTGTGGGTGATTGTAGGGGAGAGTAAGTGTGGGTGATTATATTAGAGTGAGTGTGGGTGAGAGTATTAGAGTGAGTGTGGTTGAGGGAAGGACAGTGAGTGTGGGTGAGGATAGAGGAGTGAGTGTGGGTGAGGGTAGGGGAGAGTAAGTGTGGGTGATTATATTAGAGTGAGTGTGGGTGAGAGTATTAGAGTGAGTGTGGGTGAGGGAAGGACAGTGAGTGTGGGTGAGGATAGAGGAGTGAGTGTGGGTGAGGGTAGGGGAGAGTAAGTGTGGGTGATTATATTAGAGTGAGTGTGGGTGAGAGTATTAGAGTGAGTGTGGGTGAGGGAAGGACAGTGAGTGTGGGTGAGGGTAGAGGATTGAGTGTGGGTGAGGGTAGGTGAGTGAGTGTGGGTGAGGGTAGCACAGTAAGTGAGATAAGGGAAGGCGAGTGAGTGAGGTGATGGTAGAAGAGTGAATGAGGGTGAGTGTAGAAGAGGGTAGGAGAGTGAGTGTGGTGAGTGTATGTCAGTGAGTGTGTGTAAGGGAACGAAAGTGTTTGTGGGTGAGTGTAGCACAGTGAATGTTGGTGAGGGTAGGAGAGTGAGTGTGACTGAGGGTAGCACATTGAGTGAGGGGTAGGGTACGACAGTGAGTTTGAGTGACGGTAGGATAGTGAGTGTGGATTAGGGGAGGAGAGTGAGTAAGGATGAGGGTAGGAGAGAGAGTAAGGTGAGGATAGGAGAGTGATTGTGGGGGAGTGTAGGAGAGTGAGTGAGGGTGAGAGTAGGAGAGTGAGTGTGAGTGAAGGTAGGAGAGTGAGGCTGAGGGTACCATAGAGAGTGTAGGTGAGGGTAGGAGAGTGAGCGTGGGTGAGGGAAGGAGAGTGAGTGTAGGTAAGGGTAGGGGAGAAATTGTGGGAGAGATTGGGAGAGAGAAAATGTTGGTGATTGTAATAGAGTGAGTGTGGGCGAGGGTATTAGAGTGAGTGTGCGTGAGGGTAGGAGAGTGAATTAAGGTGAAGGTGGGAGAGTGTGGGAGAGGGTAGGACATTGAGTGTGGGTGAGGGTAGAACAGTGAGTGAGAGTTAAGGTAGGAGAGTGAGTGTGGTGATTATATGACAGTGAGTGTGGGTGAGGGTAGGAGAGTGAATGTGGTGAGGGTATGACAGTGAGTGAGGGTGAGGGTTGGAGAGTGATTGTGGGTGAGTGTAACACAGTCAGTGTGGGTGAGGCCAGTACAGTGAGCATGGTAAGGTTAGAAGAGTGAGTGTGGATGAGGGTAGTAGAATGAGTGTAGGTGAGGGTAGTAGAGTGTGGGTGACTGTAGGAGTGAGAGTGGGAGGGTAGGAGAGTGAGTGTGGGTGAGAGCAGTAGAGCTAGTGTGGGTGAGAGTAGTAGAGTGTGGGTGATGGTACGAGAGTGAGTGCGGGAGGGCAGGAGAGTGAGTGTGGGTGAGAGCAATAGAGTCAGTGTGGGAGAGGGTAGGACAGGGAGTGTGGGTGAGGTTAACACAGTGATTGTGGGTGAGTGTAGCACAGTGAGTGTGGGTGAGGTTAGGAGAGAAAGTGTGGGTGAGAGTAGGAGAGTGAGCTTTCATGAGGGTAGGAGAGTGAGTGTGGGTGAGGGAAGGAGAGTAAGTGTTGGTGAGGGTAGGAGAGTGAGTGTGGGTGAGGGTATTAGAGAGAGTGCGGGTGAGTGCAGGACAGTGAGTGTGGGTGAAAGTAGGAGAGTGAGTCATGGTGAGGATAGGAGAGTGAGTGTTAGTCAGGGAAGGAGAGTGAGTGTGGGTGAGGGTAGGAGAGTGAGTGTGGGTGAGGCGAAGAGAGTGAGGGTGAGGGTAGCATAGTGAGTGTGGATGAGGGTAGGGGAGTGAGTATAGGTGAGGGTAGGAGAGTAAGTGTGGGTGAGGGTAGTAGAGTGAGTGTGGGCGAGGGCAAGAGAGTGAGTGTGAGTGAGGTAGGAGAGTGTGGGAGAAGGTAGGAGAGTGAATATTGGTGAGGATAGAAGAGGAAGTGTGGGTGAGGGTAGGAGAGTGATTGTGGGTGAGGATAGCACAGTGAGTGTTGATGAGGGCAGTTCAGTGAGTGTGGTAAGCGAAGTAGAATGCGTCTGTGTGAGGGTTGCTCATTGAGTGAGGGGATAGGGTACGATAG
Source organism: Cherax quadricarinatus (assembly GCF_038502225.1). NCBI lineage: Eukaryota > Metazoa > Arthropoda > Malacostraca > Decapoda > Parastacidae > Cherax > Cherax quadricarinatus. Next base: position 28,179,252 of record NC_091336.1, on the reverse strand, counting down.
TGAGTGTGGGAGAGGGTAGGATAGTGAGTGTGGGTAAGGGTAGAAGAGTGAGTATGGACGATGGTAGGAGAGTGAGTGTGGGTGAGGGTCCCACAGAGAGTGTGGGTGAGAGTAGGAGAGTGAGTGTGGGTGAGGGAAGGAGAGTAAGTATGGTTGAGGGTACGAGAGTTAGTGTTTCTTGAGGGTAGGGCAGTGTGGGTGAATGTAGGAGAGTGAGTGATGATGAGGGCAGGAGAGTGAGTGCGGGTGAGGGTAGAAGAGTGAATGTGATGAGGGTATGACAGTGAGTGCGTGTGAGGTTAGGAGAGTGATTGTGGGGGAGTATAGCACTGTGAGTGTTGGTGAGGGTAGGACAGTGTGGGCGAATGTAGTAGAGTGAGTGAGGGTAGGAAGGTGAATGTGATGAGGGTATGACAGTGAGTGTGTGTGAGGGTAGGAGAGTGATTGTTAGTGAGTATAGCACAGTAAGTGTGGGTGAATGTAGGAGATTGAGTGATGGTGAGGGTACGAGAATGATTGTGGGTGAGTATAGCACAGTGAGTGTTGGTGAGGGCAGTACAGTGAGTGTGGTAAGGGTAGGAGAGTGAGTCTGTGTGAGGGATGCACATTGAGTGAGGGGATAGAGTACGATAGTGAGTGTAGGAGATGGTAGGACAGTGAGTGTGGGTAAGGATAGTAGAGTGAGTATGGATAAAGGTAGGAGAGTGAGTGTGGGTGAGGGTACCAGAGAGAGTGTGGGTGTGGGTAGGAGAGTGAGTGTGGGTAAGGGAAGGAGAGTGAGTGTAGGTTAGGGTAGGAGAGTGAGTGTGGGTGAGGGTAGGAGAGTGAGTGTGGTGAGGATATGACAGTCAGTGAGGGTGAGGGTAGAACAACGAGTGTGGGTTTATGTAGGAAAGTGATTGTGGTGATTGTATGACAATGAGTGTGGGTGAGGGTAGAAGACTGATTGATTGTGAGGGTAGGAGAGTGATTGTGGATGAGGGTAGAAGAGTGAGTGGGGTTGAGGGTATGAGAGTGAGTGTGGTTGAGAGTCGGAGAGTGAGTGTGGGTGAGGGTAGGACAGTGAGTGTGGGTGAGGGTAGAAGAGTGAGTAGGGTTGAGGGTAGGAGAGTCAGTGTGGTTGAGAGTAGGAGAGTGAGTGCGGGTGAGGGTAGGAGAGTGAGTGTGGGTGAGGGTAGGACTGTGAGTGTGCGTGAGTGTAGGACAGTTAGTGTGCGTGAGGGTAGGAGAGTGAGTGTGGGTGATGGTTTGAAAGTGAGTGTTGGTGAGGGTACCACAGACAGTGTGTGTGAAGGCAGGAAAGTGAGTGTTAGTGAGGGTAGCACAGAGAGTGTGGGTAAGGGAAGGAGAGCGAGTGCAGGTTAGGGTAGGGGAGTAAGTGTGGGTGAGGGTAGGAGAGTGAGTGAGGGTGAGGGTAGGAGAGTGAATGAGGTGAGGGTGCAACAGTGAGTGTAGGTGAGGTTAGGACAGTGATTGTGGGTGACTGTAGCACAGTGAGTGTGGGTGAGGGCAGTACAATGAGTGTGGGTGAGATTAGGAGAGTGAGTGTTGGTTAGGATAAGAGAGTGAGTGAGGGTGATTGTATTAGAGTGAGAATGGGAGAGAGTAGGAGAATGAGTGTGGGTGAGGGCAGCACAGTGAGTCTGGGTGAAGGTACGAGACTGAGTGTGGGTCATGGAAGGAGAGTGAGTGCAGGTGAGGGTAGGGGAGTAATTTTGGGTAAGGGTAGGAGAGAGTAGGTGTGGGTGATGGTGGGAGCGAGTATTTTTGGTTGATTCTATTAGAGTGAGTGTGGGCGAGGGTATCAGAGTGAGTGTGTGTGAAAGAAGGACAGTGAGTGTTGGTGACGGTAGAAGAGTGAGTGTGGGTGAGGGTTCACAGGGAGTGTGATAAGGGTAGGAAAGAGAGTGTGGGCGAGGGTAGGAGAGTGAATGATGGTGAAGGTAGGAGAGTGAGTGTGGGTGAGGGTAGAACAGTGGGCGTTGGTTAAGGTAGGAGGGTGATTGTGGGTGATGGTAGAAAAGTGAGTGGGGTTGAGGGTGAGAGAGTGAGTGTGGTTGAGAGTAGGAGAGTGAGTGTGGGTGAGAGTAGGACAGTGAGTGTGGGTGAGGGTAGAAGAGTGAGTAGGGTTGAGGGTAGGAGAGTGGGTGTGGTTGAGAGTAGGAGAGTGAGTGTGGGTGAGGGTTGGAGAGTGAGTGTGCGTGAGGGTAGGAGAGTGAGTGTGGGTGAGTGTAGGACAGTGAGTGCACGTGGGGGTAGGAGAGTGAGTGTGGGTGAGGGTAGGAGAGTGAGTGTGGTTGAGAGTAGGAGAGAGAGTGTGGGTGAGGGTAGGACAGTGAATGTGCGTGAGGGTAGGATAGTGAGTGTGGGTGACAGTAGGACAGTGAGTGCGGGTGAGGGTGGGAGAGTGAGCGTGATTTAGAGTAAGAGAGTGAGTGTGGGTGAGGGTAGGTCAGTGAGTGTGGGTGACGGTAGGAGAGTGAGTGTGCGTGAGGGTAGGAGAGTGAGTGTTGGTGAGGGTAGGGCAGTGAGTGTTTGTGAGGGTAGGAGTGTGAGTGTAGGTGAGGGTAGGAGTGCGAGTGTTGGTGAGGTTAGGACAGTGAGTGTTGTTGAGGGTAGGACAGTGAGTGTGGTTGAGGGTATTAGAGTGAGTGTGGGTGAGAGTATTAGAGTGTGTGTGAGGTTATTAGAGTGTGGGTGAGGGTAGGACAGTGAGTGTGGGTGAATGTATGAGAGCTATTGTGGCTGAGGGTCAGAGAGTGAGTGTGGGTGAGGGTAGGAGAGTTAGTGTGAGTGAGGGGAAGAGAGTGAGTGTGGGTGATGGTAGGAGAGAGTAATTGTGGGTAAGGGTAGGAGAGAGTAACTGTGTGTGATTGTATCAGAGTGTGAGTGAGGGTATTACAGTGAGTGTGGGTGCGGAAAGTAGAGTGAGTGTGGGTGAGGGTAGAAGAGTGGGTGTGCGTGAGGGTAGAAGAGTGAGTGTGATTGAGGATAGGACAATGAGTGAGGGTGAGGGTAGCACAGTGAGTATGATAATGGTAGGAGAGTGAATGTTGTGAGAGTATGACAATGAGTGTGGGTGAGGGTAGGAGAGTGGGTGTGCGTGAGGGTAGAAGAGTGAGTGTGATTGAGGATAGGACAATGAGTGAGGGTGAGGGTAGCACAGTGAGTATGATAATGGTAGGAGAGTGAATGTTGTGAGAGTATGACAATGAGTGTGGGTGAGGGTAGGAGAGTGAGCGTGGGTGAGGGTATGAGAGTGAGTGTTGGTGAGGGTAGGAGAGTGAGCGTGGGTGAGGGTATCACAGTGAGTTTGGGTGAGTGTAGGAGAGTGACTGTTGATGATGGTAGTACAATGAATGTGGCAGAGGGTATTAGAGTGATTTTGGGTGAGGGCATTAGTGTGAGGGTAAGGGTATTAGAGTGAGTGTTGGTGAGGGATTTACAGTCAGTGTAGTAAGGGTAGGACAGTGAGTGTGTGTGAGAGTAACACATTGAGTGAGGGATAGGGTACGACAGTGAGTGTGAGTGAGGGTAGAATATTGAGTGTGGGTAAGGCTAGAAGGGTGAGAATGGATGAGGGTAGGAGAGTTAGTGGGGGTGAGGGTAGGAGAGTGATTGTGGGAGAGGGCAAAAGAGTGAGTGTGGGTGAGAGTAGGAAAGTGAGTGTGGGTGATGGTAAGAGAGAAAGTCTGGGTGAGGGTAGGAAAGTTAGTGTGGGTGAGGGTAAAAAAGTGAGTGCAGGTGAGGGTAGGAGAGAGTAAGTGTGGGTGATTGTATTAGAGTGAGCGTGGGTGAGGGTAGCACAGTGAGTGTGGGTTAGGGTAATAGAGTGAGTGTGGATGAGAGTCGGAGAGTGAGTGTGGGTGAGGGTAGGATAGTGAGTGTAGTGAGTGAATGAAAATGAGTGTGCATGAGGGTAGAAGAGTGATTGTAGTGAGGGTAGCACAGTGAGTGTTGATGAAGGTAGGAGAATGAGTGTGGTGAGGGTAGGACTGTGAGTGGGTGAGAGTAGGAGAGTGATTGTGGGTGAGTGTAACACAGTGAGTGTGGGTGTGAGCAGTACAGTGAGCGTAGTAAGGGTAGGAGAGTGAGTGTAGGTGAGGGTAGGATAGTGAGTGCTGGTGAGGGTAGAAGAATGAGTGTGGGTGAGGGTAGGAGAGTGAGTAGGGTTGAGGGTAAGAGAGTGAGTGTGGGTGAGGGTAGGAGAGTGACTGTGGGTGAGAATAGGAGAGTGAGTGTGGGTGATGGTAGGAGAGTGATCGTGGGTGTGGGTAAGAGAGTGAGTGTGGGTGACATCAGGAGAGTGAGTGGAAATATAAACACATATGCAGTATGATGTGATTCTTTATTGACAACGTTTCGCCCACTCAGTGGGCTTTTTCAAGTCACAAACAGTTCTATCTGGGGTGAAAGGTACGCGAGTATTTACAGTCAGGTTCAGAATGCTGAGGTCAGGTGGAGAATGTTGCATCTGATGATGTACCGAGTGGGGTTATAGTGTCTAAAATCTTGGGTAGCTTGGAAAGGAGATTGGATAAGTTTGTGAGCAGACCTTCTGCAGTGTTCTTCCATTCCTATGTTCTTATGTAGGATAGCGATGGAGAAGTTTCTTGGCAAGTGGTTCAGCTATGTTATAGAAGCCACTATTCTGGTTGATGTTGTCGGAAATAGAAACAAGTGATGATTCCAGGATTCCAGGATTTTGAATAACTTCAGGTCTTCCTAAACTTTTCCAACTACTATTATCGCAGAGTGTTTGTAGTTTCCTAGTAAGTCTGATCTTCTGTTGAACATTCGCTGTAGTAACTTTGCTGCGAATGATTTCTGCGGTGCGTCTGTTCATGTTGCTCCGGAGTGTTGTGCCTAGTGTTCTGGCTTAAAGAAAAGCTTCCTTTGTTTAAGTCATCTGCACACTCTTCAAGGTAGGTCCGAGCTGTAGCGGAGAAAGGAGGTTTCATATTGGCAATTTGAGGAAAAGTCTTACCAAGATCTACTTGCCAAGAAGCTTCTCCATCGCTGTCCCACATAAGAACATAAGAATGGAAGAACTCTGCAGAAGGTCTGCTCACAAACTTATCCAATCTCCTTTCCAAGCTACCCAAGATTTTAGACACTATAACCCCACTCGGTACATCATCAGATGCAGCATTCTCCACCTGACCTCAGCATTCTGAACCTGACTATAAATACTCACGTACCTTCCACCCAGGTAGACCTGTTTGTGACTTGAAAAAGCCCACTGTGTGCGCGAAACGTTGTCGATAAAGGATCACATTATACTGCATATGTGTTTATATTTCCAATGTGTCGGTATTTTATACCATTTATTTCCATCCAGGAGAGTGAGTGTGGGTGAAGGTTGTAGAGTGAGTGTGGGTTAGGATAGGAATGTGAGTGTGCGTGAGGGTAGGAGAGTGAGTGTTGGTGAGAGTAGAAGAGTGAGTGTGGGTGAGAGTAGGAGAGATAGTGTGTGTGAGGGTCGGGGAGTGAGTGTAGGTGAGGGTAGGAGAGTGAGTGTGAGAGAAGGTAGGAGAGTGAATGTGGTGAAGGTATGACAGTCAGTGTGGGTGAGGGAAGGAAAGTGATTGTGGGTGAATATAGCACAGAGAGTGTGGGTGAGGGCAGAACAGTGAGTGTGGGTTAGTGCAGGAGAGTGAATGTGGTGAGAGTATGACAATGAGTGTGGGTGAGGGTAGGAGAGTGATTGTGAGTGAGGGAAGGAGAGTCAATGAGGTGAGGGTATGACAGTGAGTGTGCGTGAGGGTAATAGAGAGAATATGAAAAGCAATATAGACAGGGCTTAATACACAAAGATATTCTTAAACACTATTCATCAGCTCTCACCAAAGTAATAAAGAAAGCCAAACAACTATACTACTCCAGTAGATTCACAGACACTAGAGGAGATATAAAAAAGACCTGGAAAACACTCTCTCAGATTCTAGGGACCCACAAACTGAGAAAAACCAAGAATATTGTCCTAACTAAACCTAATGAAACACCACTACATCCCACTGACACGGCTAACAAGATAAACGACTTCTTCTCAACCATAGGATCTAATCTCGCCAGTAAAATCCCACATACCAATGCCCATGCCGGGGACTACCTAGATGGGAATTTCCCTAATTCCTTCTATCTTGCACCAACTGAGCCCATGGAAGTCACCGAGATTACAAAGTCACTTAAAAATAACTCGGGGAATCTGTCTCATGTCCCACCATTACTGTACAAGCGAGCGGCCCATGTCCTTTCGCATGCTATTTCATTACTTTTTAACAAGTCACTAGAGACTAGCACCTTCCCGAAACTACTCAAGATGGCAAGGGTTACACCAATACATAAAGGTGGTGACCCTACAGACTTAAACAACTATAGACCAATATCTAACTTACCATTGCTATCCAAAATCTTTGAGAAACTCGTGCACAGGAGACTGTATTCATTTATAACGTCTCAAAACATACTCAACCCCTGCCAATTTGGATTCAGGAAAAATAAAAGCACTAATGATGCAATCATAAAAATGCTAGATCTGCTGTACACAGCATTGGAAAATAAGGAATATCCACTAGGAATTTTTATTGACCTAAGAAAAGCTTTTGACACAGTAGACCACGACATCCTACTCCACAAACTTGATCATTATGGTATAAGAGGCCATGCACTTGCTTATTTCAAATCTTACATTACTAATAGGTATCAGTATGTCACCATTAAAGACACAGCATCAGCAACACGGCCAATTGATACTGGAGTTCCGCAGGGAAGTGTCCTTGGTCCCCTGCTCTTCCTTATATACATCAATGACCTTCCAAACGTATCCCAACACCTGAAACCCATTCTCTTTGCTGACGACACGACTTATGTCATCTCTCACTCTAATCTTGCCACCCTCAACACCATTGTGAATGAGGAGCTGATCAAAATATCGACACTGACAAAACCTACTATATTATGTTTGGTAGCAGAGCAGGAGATGCACAAATTAACATTAAGATTGACAACACGCTAATTACCAGAAATAATGGGGGCAAATTCCTAGGCTTATACCTTGACAACAACCTGAATTTCAGCACCCATATCCAGCATATAACCAAAAAAGTATCCAAAACGGTTGGGATCCTCTCCAAGATACGATACTACGTGCCGCAAAATGCCCTTCTCACACTATACCACTCACTTATTTATCCATACCTCACCTATGCTATTTGTGCTTGGGGATCAACTGCAGCAACACACCTAAAGCCAATAATAACCCAACAAAAAGCTGCAGTAAGAATAATCACTAAATCCCATCCCTGGCAACACACCCCCCCACTCTTCATAGACCTAAACTTACTCCCAGTTCAGTACATCCACACTTACTACTGTGCAATCTACATCTACAGGGCCTTAAACTCTAATATCAACCTTGACCTAAAACGCTTTCTTGATAGTTGTGACAGAACACACAGGCATAACACGAGACACAAACATCTCTACGACATTCCCCGTGTCCGACTAAACCTTTACAAAAATTCAATGTATGTCAAAGGCCCTAAAATCTGGAATACCCTACCTGAGAACTCTAGAACTGCAGACACATTCATCACCTTCAAAACTACCATTAGAAAACATCTTATCTCCCTGATACACCCCGTCAACTAACTACACGAATACCACCTGGTGGTTCACACTTACACTCGCTCACTCATTTGACCATAAACAGAAATATTAATCTCAATCTTAAAATAATGAATCCTGTGATACTCCAATACTGAAACTATGTACTGTGCCGAAACAAAAGCATTCACATTGCTAAACTCACAAACTAGTATTTAGTCACTTAGCCATAATACCAACTTACCTCATAATTTGTAATATTTTACAATTAAGAATAAAACTAAGTCTACCCGAAATGCCTAGCCATGCTAAGTGTTCTAGTGGTACACTCTGTAATCACAATTTTACTACATGTAAACCACACAATAACCAAATTTCTGTAAACTCAACATTGTAATTCTTATAGAGAATAAACTTTGAATTGAATTGAATTGAATTGTCGGTGAGTGTAGCAAAGTGAGTGTGGGTGAGGGCAGTACAGTGAGCGTGGTATGGGTAGGGGAGTGAGTGTTGATGAGGGTAGCACATTAAGTGAGGGATAGAGTAGGACAGTGAGTGTGGGTGATGGTAACACATTGAGTGAGGGATAGGGTAGGAGAGTGAGTGAGGGTGAGAGTAGGAGAGTGATAGTGGGTGAGGGAAGGAGAGTGAGTGGGGTTGAAAGTGGGAGAGTGAGTGTGGGTGAGGGTAGGAGATTGAGTGTGGGTGAGGGTAGGAGAGTGAATGTGGGTGAGGGTAGGAGAGTGTGGGAGAGGGTAGTAGTGCGAATGTGGGTGAGGGTGGAAGAGTGAGTTTGGGTGAGGGTATTAGAGTGAGTGTGGGTGACTGTATTAGAATGTGTGTGGGTGAGGGTATCAGAGTGAGTTTGGGTGACGGAAGAAAAGTGAGTATGGGTGAGGGTACGAGAGCGAGTGGTGGTGAGGGTAGGAGAGTCAGAGATGGTGAGGGTAGGAGAGTGAGTGTGGTTAAGGGTAGGAAAGTGAGTGTGGGTGAGGGTAGGAGAGTGAGGGTGGGTGAGGGTAGGAGAGTGTGTGTGGGTGAGGGTAGGAGAGTGAGTGTGGGTGAGGGTAGGACAGTGAGCGTGGGTGAGGGTAGGGGAGTGAGTGTGGGTGAGGGAAGGAGAGTGAATGTGGTGAGGGTATGACAGGCACTGTGGGTGAGAATAGCACAGTGAGTGTGGGTGAGGGCAGTACATTGAGTGTAGGTGAGGGTAGGACAGTGAGTGTGGGTGAGGGCAAGAGAGTGAGTGTGGTGAGGGTAGGAGAGTGACTGTGGGTGAGTAGAGCACAGTGAGTGTGGGTGAGGGCAGTACAGTGAGTGTAGGTGAGGGTAGGAGAGTGATGGTGTGGGTAGGACAGTGAGTGTGGGTGAGGTTAGGAGAGTGATGGTGAGGGTAGGAGAGTGAGTGTGGGTGAGGGTAGGAGAGTGAGTGTGGGAGAGGGTAGGACAGTGAGTGTAGGTGAAAGTAGGAGAGTGATGGTGAGGGTAGGAGAGTGAGTGTGGGTGAGGGTAGGAGAGTGAGTGTGGGTGATGGTAGGAGAGTGAGTGTGGGTGAGGGTAGGAGAGTAAGTGTGGGTGAGAGTAGGAGTGTAAATGTGGGTGAGGGTATGAGAGTGAGTGTGGGTGAGAGTAGGAGAGTAAGTGTGGATGAGGGTAGGAGAGTGAGTGTGGGTGAGGGGAGGAGAGCGAGTGTGGTGAGGGTAGGAGAGTAAGTGTGGGTGAGGGTAGCAGAGTGAGTGTGGGTGAGAGTAGAAGAGTAAGTGTGGGTGAGGGTAGGAGAGTGAGTGTAGGTGAGGGGAGGAGAGTGAGTGTGGGTGATGATAGGAGAGCGAGTGTGGGTGAGGGTAGGAGAGTGAGTGTGGGTGAGGGTAGGAGAGAAAGTGTAAGTGAGGGTAAGAGAGAGAGTGTGGGTGAGGGCACTAGATTGAGTGTGGGTGAGAGTAGGAGAGTAAGTGTGGGTAAAGGTAGGAGAGTGAGTGTGGGTGAGGGGAGGAGAGTGAGTGTGGGTGAGGGTAGGAGCGTAAGTGTGGGTGAGGGTACGAGAGTGAGTGTGGGCGCGAGTAGGAAAGTAAGTGTGGGTGAGGGTAGGAGAGTGAGTGTGGGTGAGGGTAGGAGAGTGTGTGTGGGTGAGAGTAGGACATTGAGTGTGGATGAGGGTAGGAGTGTGACTGTTAATGAGGGTAGGAGAGTTTGTGTGGGTGAGGGGAAGAGAGTGTGGGTGAAGGTAGGAGAGTTACTGTGGGTGACCGTAAGAGAGTGAGTGTGGGTGAGGGTAGGACAATGAGTGTGGGTGAGGGTAGGACAGTGAGTGTGGGTGAGGGTACGACAGTGAGCGTGGGTGAGGGTAGGAGAGTGAGTGTGGATGAGGGTAGGAGAGTTAGTGTGGGAGAGGGGAAGAGAGTGAGTGTAGATGATGGTAGGAGAGTTAGTGTGGGTGACCGTAAATGAGTGAGTGTTGGTCAGGGTAGGAGAGAGTAATTGTTGGTAAGGGTAGGAGAGAGTGACTGTGGGTGATTGTGAGTGTGAGTGAGGGCATTAGAGTGAATGTGGGTCCAGAAAGTAGAGTGAGTGTGGGTGAGGGTAGAAGAGTGAGTGTAGGTGAGGGCAGGAGAGTGAGTGTGGTGAGGGTAGGACAGTGAGTGTTGGTGAGGGAAGGAGAGTGAGTGTGGTGAGGGTAGGAGAGTGTCTGTGGGTGAGTATAGCACAGTGAGTGTGGGTGAGGGCAGTACAGTGAGTGTACGTGAGGGTAGGAGAGTGATGGTGTGGGTAGGACAATCAGCGTGGGTGAGGTTAGGAAAGTGATTGTGAGGGTAGGAGAGTGAGTGTGGGTGAGGGTAGGAGAGTGAGTGTGGGAGAGGGTAGGAGAGTGAGTGTGGATGAAAGTAGGAGTGTGGTGGTGAGGGTAGGAGAGTGAGTGTGGGTGAGGGTAAGAGATTGAATGAGGGTGAGGGTAGGAGAGTAAATGTGGGTGAGTGTAGGAGATTAAGTGTAAAGTAAAAGGACACAAGTGCAACTAATGTGACATTTATTGTGGCAACGTTTCGCTCTCCAGGAGCTTTATCAAGGCTTGATAAAGCTCCTGGAGAGCGAAACGTTGCCACAATAAATGTCACATTAGTTGCACTTGTGTCCTTTTACTTTACATATTGTCGGTAATTCTACCAACTTTATTACAGATTAAGTGTAGGTGAGGGTACGAGAGTGAGTGTGGGTGAGGGTAGGAGATTAAGTGTAGGTGAGGGTACGAGAGTGAGTGTGGGTGAGGGTAGGAGATTAAGTGTAGGTGAGGGTACGAGAGTGAGTGTGGGTGAGGGTAGCAGAGTGAGTGTGGGTGAGAGTATGAGAGTAAGTGTGGGTGAGGGTAGGAGAGTAAGTGTGGGTGAGGGGAGGAGAGCGAGTGTGGGTTAGGGTAGGAGTGTAAGTGTGGGTGAGGGTACGAGAATGAGTGTGGGTGAGAGAAGGAGAGTAATTGTGGGTGAGGGTAGGAGAGTGAGTGTGGGTCAGGTGAGCAGAGTGAGTGTGGGGGAGGGTAGGAGAGTGAGTGTGGGTGAGGGTAGGACAGTGAGTGTGGGTGAGGGTAGGAGTGTGAGTGTTAATGAGGGTAGGAGAGTTTGTGTGGGTGAGGGGAAGAGAGTGAGTGTTGGTGATGGTAGGAGATTTAGTGTGGGTGACCGTAAGAGACTGAGTGTGGGTGAGGGTAGGACAGTGAGTGTGGGGGAGGGTAGGACAATGAGTGTGGGTGAGGGTAGGACAGTGAGTGTTGGTGAGGGTAGGACAGTGAGAGTGTGTAAGGGTAGGAGAGTGAGTGTGGATGATGGTAGGAGAGTCAGTGTGGGTGAGGGTAAGAGAGTGAGTGTGGGTGAGGGTAAGAGAGTGAGTGTGGGTGAGGGTAGGACAGTTAGGGTGGGTGAGGGTAGGACAGTGAGTGTGGGTGAGGGTAGGACAGTGAGTGTGGGTGACGGTAGGAGAGTGAGTGTGGATGAGGGTAGGAGAGTTAGTGTGGGTGAGGGGAAGAGAGTGAGTGTGGGTGATGCTAGGAGAGTTAGTGTGGGTGAGCGTGAGAGTGAGTGTGTGTGAGGGTAGGAAAGAGCAATTGAATGTAAGGGTAGGAGAGAGTAACTGTGGGTGATTGTACCAGAGTGTGAGAGAGTGAATTAGAGTGAGTGTAGGTGCGGAAAGTAGAGTGAGTGTGATTGAGGGTAGGACAATAGCTGCGGGTGAGGGTAGCACAGTGAGTGTGATATTGGTAGGAAAGTGAGTGTGGGTGAGGGTCGGAGGGTGATTGTGTGAGAGGGTAGGAGAGTGAGTGTGGGTGACAGTAGGAGAGTGTGTGTGTGGGTGAGGGTAGGAGAGAAAGTGTGGGTGATGGTAGGAGACCAATCGTTGGTGAGGGTAAGAGAGTGTGGGTGAGGGTAGGAGAGAGTAACTGTGGGTGAGGATAGTAGAAAGTAAGTGTGGGTGAGGGTAGGACAGAGTAAGTGTGGGTGGTTGTATTAGAGTGAGTGCAGGTGAGGGTATTAGAGTGAGTGTGGGTGAGGGTATAAGAGTCAGTGTGAGTGAGGGTATAAGAGTGAGTGTGGGTGAGGGTATGAGATGAGTGAGGGTGAGGGTAGCACAGTGAGTATGGGTTAGGGTAGTAGAGTGAGTGTGGGTTATGGTCGGAGATTGAGTGTGGATGAGAGTCGGAGAGTGAGTGTGGGTGAGGGTAGGATAGTGAGTGTAGTGAGTGAATGAAAATGAGTGTGCATGAGGGTAGAAGAGTGATTGTAGTGAGGGTAGCACAGTGAGTGTTGATGAGGGTAGGAGATTGAATGTGGTGATTATAGGACTGTGAGTGAGTGAGAGTAAGAGAGTGACTGTGGGAGAGTGTAACACAGTGAGTGTGGGTGTGAGCAGTACAGAGAGTGTAGTAAGGGTAGGAGAGTGATTATGGGTGAGGGTAGGTTAGTGAGTGTGGGTGAGAGTAGAAGAATGAGTGTGGGTGAGGGTAGGAGAGTGAGTAGGGTTGAGGGTAGGAGAGTGAGTGTGGGTGAGGGTAGGAGAGTGAGTGTGGATGAGGGTAGGAGAGTGAGTGTGGGTGTGGGTAGGAGAGTGTGGGTGAGTGTAGGAGAGTGAGTTTGGGTGAAGTTAGTAGAGTGAGTGTGAGTGAGAATCGGACAATGAGTGTTGATGAGGGTAGGAGAGTGTGTGTGAGGGTAGGACAGTGAGTGTTGATGAGAGTAGGAGAGTGTGTGTGAGGGTAGGACAGTGAATGTTGATGAGGGTAGTAGAGTGAGTGTGGGTGAGGATAGGACAGTGAGTGTTGATGAGGGTAGGAGAGTGAGTGTGGGTGAGGGTAGGACAGTGAGTGTTGATGAGGGTAGGAGAGTGAGTGTAGGTGAGGGTAGGAGAGTGAGTTTGGGTGAGGGTAGGAGTGTGAGTGTTGGTGAGGGTAGGAGAGTGTGTGTGAGAGAAGGTAAGAGAGTGTATGTGGTGAAGGTGTGACAGTCAGTGTGGGTGAGGGAAGGAAAGTGATTGTGGGTGAATATAGCACAGAGAGTGTGGGTAAGGGTAGGAGAGTGAATGTTGATGAGTGTAGGAGAGCGAGTGTGGGTGAGGGTAATAGAGTGAGCGCATGAGAGGGTATTAGAGTGAGTGTGCGTAAGGGTATTATAGTGAGTTTGGGAAAGGGTATTAGAGTGAGTGTGCGAGAGGGTAGGAGAGCGTGGGTGAGGGTATGCGAGTAAGTTTGGGTGAGTGTAGCAGGGTGAGTGTTGCTAAGAGTAGGAGACTGAGTGTGGGTGAGGGTAGGAGAGTAATTGTGGGTGAGAGTAGGACAGTGAGTGTGGGTGAATGTGGGAGAGCTAGTGTGGGTGAGGGTAGGAGAAAGTAATTTGGGTGATTGTAATAGATGTGGGTGAGGGTAGAAGAGTGAGTGTGGGTGAGGGTAGAAGAGTCAGTGTGGGTGAGGGTAGGACAGTGAGTGTGGGTCAGGGTATTACAGTGAGTGTGATTGAATGTAGGAGAGTGAGTGATGGTGAGGGTAGGAGAGTAAGTGATGGTGAGGGTAGGAGAGAGAGTGCGGTTAAGGGTAAAAGAGATTGTGTGGGTTTGGTTAGCAGGAGGGGAATGAGGGGGGTATGGAGGAGGAGGAGAAGGGGATTGTGGTTTGTGGGAAGGGGTGTGTGAAGGGATGTTGGAGGGGGATCCGTGTGGGAGGGAGGGAAAGAGTGAGCTGGAGGGTGAGGAGGATGATGATTCAGTAGTAGTGGGGGGGGAGGGAAAGAGTGAACTGGAATGTGACGAGGATGATGATTCAGTAGTAGTTGGGGGGGAGGGAAAGAGTGAGCTGGAGGGTGAAGATGATGATGTTTCAGTAGTAGTGAGGGGGGGAAAGAGTGAGCTGGAGGGTGAGGAGGGTGATGATTCAGTAGTAGTGGGGGGTGGAGGGAAAGAGTTAGATGGAGGGTGAGGAGGATGATGATTCAGTAGTAGTTGGGGGGGAGGGAAAGAGTGAACTGGAGGGTGACGAGGATGATGATTCAGTAGTAGTGGGGGGGGGGGAGGGAAAGAGTGAGCTGGAGGGTGAGGAGGATGATGATTCAGTAGTAGTTGGGGGGAGGGAAAGAGTGAGCTGGAGGGTGAGGAGGATGATGATTCAGTAGTAGTGGGGGGTGGAGGGAAAGAGTTAGATGGAGGGTGAGGAGGATGATGATTCAGTAGTAGTTGGGGGGGAGGGAAAGAGTGAACTGGAGGGTGACGAGGATGATGATTCAGTAGTAGTGGGGGGGGGAGGGAAAGAGTGAGCTGGAGGGTGAGGAGGATGATGATTCAGTAGTAGTTGGGGGGAGGGAAAGAGTGAGCTGGAGGGTGAGGAGGATGATGATTCAGTAGTAGTGGGGGGGAGGAAAGAGTGAGCTGGAGGGTGAGGAGGATGATGCTTCAGTAGTAGTGGGGGGGGGAAAGAGCGAGCTGGAGGGTGAGGAGGATGATAGTAAGTAAGTAAGTAAGTTTATTCAGGTATACACAAATACAGTTACAAAGAATTATCATACATAGCAGCATATGTGTAGAGAACCTGGGATAACCCAAAAAAGTCAGACAGAGTGACTTATTTCCATTGGGGTCCTTTAGTTTTGGCGACGAGGATTGGATTCAGGAGAAGTGGGGGGGGGAAGAGTGAGCTGGAGTGTGAGGAGGATGATGATTCAGTAGTAGTGGGGGGGAAAGAGTGAGCTGGAGTGTGAGGAGGATGATGATTCAGTAGTAGTGGGGGGGAAAGAGTGAGCTGGAGTGTGAGGAGGATGATGATTCAGTAGTAGTGGGGGGGAAAGAGTGAGCTGGAGGGGTAGGAGGATTATGATTCATTAGTAGTGGGGGGGAAAAGAGTGAGCTGGAGGGTGAGGAGGATGATGATTCAGTAGTAGTGGGGGGAAAGAGAGAGGAGGAGGGTGAAGAGGATGATGATTCAGTAGTAGTGGGGGGGATAAGAGTGAGCTGGAGTGTGAGGAGGATGATGATTCAGTAGTAGTGGGGGGGAAAGAGTGAGCTGGAGGGTGAGGAGGATGATGATTCAGTAGTAGTGGGGGGGGGGGGGGAAAGAGTGAGCTGGAGTGTGAGGAGGATGATGATTCAGTAGTAGTGGGGGGGAAAGAGTGAGCTGGAGGGTGAGGAGGATGATGATTCAGTAGTAGTGGGGGGAAATAGTGAGCTGGAGAGTGAAGAGAATGATGATTCAGTAGTAGTGGGGGGGAAAGAGAGAGGAGGAGGGTGAAGAGGATGATGATTCAGTAGTAGTGGGGGGCGGAAAGAGTGAGCTGGAGGGTGAGGAGGATGATGATACAGTAGTAGTGGGGGGAGGAAGAGTGAACTGGAGGGTGAGGAGGATGATGATTCAGCAGTAGTGGGGGGGGGAAAGAATGAACTGGAGGGTGAGGATGATGATGATTCAGTAGTAGTTGGGGGAAAGAGTGAGCTGGAGGGTGAGGAGGATGATGATTCAGTAGTAGTGGGGGGAAAGAGTGAGCTGGAGGGTGAGGAGGTTGATGATTCAGTAGTAGTGGGGGGGAAAGAGAGAGCTGGAGGGTGAGGAGGATGATGATTCAGTAGTAGTGGGGGGCGGAAAGAGTGAGCTGGAGGGTGAGGAGGTTGATGATTCAGTAGTAGGGGGGGGGGAAAGAGAGAGCTGGAGGGTGAGGAGGATGATGATTCAGTAGTAGTGGGGGGGAAAGAGAGAGCTGGAGGGTGAGAAGGATGATGATTCAGTAGTAGTGGGGGGCGGAAAGAGTGAGCTGGAGGGTGAGGAGGATGATGATTCAGTAGTAGTGGGGGGGAAAGAGGGAGCTGGAGGGTGAGGAGGATGATGATTCAGTAGTAGTGGGGGGCGGAAAGAGTGAGCTGGAGGGTGAGGAGGTTGATGATTCAGTAGTAGTGGGGGGGAAAGAGTGAGCTGGAGGGTGAGGAGGATGATGATTCAGAAGTAGTGGGGGGGAAAGAGTGAGCAGGAGGGTGAGGAGGATGATGATTCAGTAGTATTGGGGGGCGGAAAGAGTGAGCTGGAGGGTGAGGAGGTTGATGATTCAGTAGTAGTGGGGGAGAAAGAGTGAGCAGGAGGGTGAGGAGGATGATGATTCAGTAGTATTGGGGGGCGGAAAGAGTGAGCTGGAGGGTGAGGAGGTTGATGATTCAGAAGTAGTGGGGGGAAAAGAGTGAGCTGGAGGGTGAGGAGGATGATGATTCAGTAGTAGTGGGGGGCGGAAAGAGTGAGCTGGAGAGTGAGGAGGTTGATGATTCAGTAGTAGTGGGGGGGAAAGAGTGAGCTGGAGGGTGAGGAGAATGATGATTCAGTAGTAGTGGGGGGGAAAGAGTGAGCTGGAGGGTGAGGAGGATGATGAGTCAGCAGTAGTGGGGGGGAAAGAGTGAGCTGGAGGGTGAGGAGGATGATGATTCAGTAGTAGTGGGGGGCGGAAAGAGTGAGCTGGAGGGTGAGGAGGATGATGATTCAGTAGTAGTGGGGGGAAAGAGTGAGCTGGAGGGTGAGGAGGATGATGATTCAGTAGTAGTGGTGGGAAAAGAGTGAGCTGGAGGGTGAGGAGGATGATGAGTCAGCAGTAGTGGGGGGAAAGAGTGAGCTGGAGGGTGAGGAGGATGATGATTCAGTAGAAGTGGGGGGAAATAGTGAGCTGGAGGGTGAGGAGGATGATAATTCAGTAGTAGTGGGGGGAAAAGAGTGAGCTGGAGGGTGAGGAGGATGATGATTCAGAAGTAGTGGGGGGAAAAGAGTGAGCTGGAGGGTGAGAAGGATGATGATTCAGAAGTAGTGGGGGGGAAAGAGTGAGCTGGAGGGTGAGGAGGATGATGAGTCAGCAGTAGTGGGGGGAAAAGAGTGAGCTGGAGGGTGAGGAGGATGATGATTCAGAAGTAGTGGGGGGGAAAGAGTGAGCTGGAGGGTGAGGAGGATGATGAGTCAGCAGTAGTGGGGGGAAAGAGTGAGCTGGAGGGTGAGGAGGATGATGAGTCAGCAGTAGTGGGGGGGAAAGAGTGAGCTGGAGGGTGAGGAGGATGATGAGTCAGCAGTAGTGGGGGGGAAAGAGTGAGCTAGAGGGTGAGGAGGATGATGTGTCAGCAGTAGTGGGGGGCGGAAAGATTGAGCTGGAGGGTGAGGAGGATGATGAGTCAGCAGTAGTGGGGGGAAAGAGTGAGCTGGAGGGTGAGGAGGATGATGAGTCAGCAGTAGTGGGGGGCGGAAAGAGTGAGCTGGAGGGTGAGGAGGATGATGAGTCAGCAGTAGTGGGGGGAAAGAGTAAGCAGGAGGGTGAGGAGGATGATGACTCAGCAGTAGTGGGGGGAAAGAGTGAGCTGGAGGGTGAGGAGGATGATGAGTCAGCAGTAGTGGGGGGGGAAGAGTGAGCTGGAGGGTGAGGAGGATGATGAGTCAGCAGTAGTGGGGGGCGGAAAGAGTGAGCTGGAGGGTGAGGAGGATGATGAGTCAGCAGTAGTCGAGGGGAAAGAGTGAGCTGGAGGGTGAGGAGGATGATGAGTCAGCAGTAGTAGGGGGGAAAGAGTGAGCAGGAGAGTGAGGAGGATGATGAGTCAGCAGTAGTGGGGGAAAGAGTGAGCTGGAGGGTGAGGAGGATGATGAGTCAGCAGTAGTGGGGGGGAAAGAGTGAGCTGGAGGGTGAGGAGGATGATGAATCAGCAGTAGTGGGGGGGAAAGAGTGAGCTGGAGGGTGAGGAGGATGATGAGTCAGCAGTAGCGGGGGGGAAAGAGTGAGCTCGAGGGTGAGGAGGATGATGAATCAGCAGTAGTGGGGGGAAAGAGTGAGCTGGAGGGTGAGAAGGATGATGAGTCAGCAGTAGTGGGGGGGAAAGAGTGAGCTGGAGGGTGAGGAGGATGATGAGTCAGAAGTAGGGGGGGGGAAAAGAGTGAGCTGGAGGGTGAGGAGGATGATGAGTCAGCAGTAGTGGGGAGGAAAAAGTGAGCTGGAGGGTGAGGAGGATGATGAGTCAGCAGTAGTGGGGGGGAAAGAGTGAGCTGGAGGGTGAGGAGGATGATGATTCAGCAGTAGTGGGGGTAAAGAGTGAGCTGGAGGGTGAGGAGGATGATGAGTCAGAAGTAGTGGGGGGCAAAGAGTGAGCTACAGGGTGAGGAGGATGATGAGTCAGCAGTAGTGGGGGGGACAGAGTGAGCTGGACGGTGAGGAGGATGATGAGTCAGCAGTAGTGGGGGGAAAGAGTGAGCTGGAGGATAAGGAGGATGATGAGTCAGAAGTAGTTGGGGGAAAGAGTGAGCTGGAGGGTGAGGAGGAGGATGAGTCAGCAGTAGTGGGGGGGAAAGAGTGAGCTGGAGGGTGAGGAGGATGATGAGTCAGAAGTATTGGGGGGAAAGAGTGAGCTGGAGGGTGAGGAGGAGGATGAGTCAGCAGTAGTGGGGGGGAAAGAGTGAGCTGGAGGGTGAGGAGGATGATGAGTCAGCAGTAGTGGGGGGAAAGAGTGAGCTCCAGGGTGAGGAGGATGATGAGTCAGCAGTAGTGGGGGGCAAAGAGTGAGCTTGAGGGTGAGGAGGATGATGAGTCAGCAGTAGTGGGGGAAAGAGTGAGCTGGAGGGTGAGGAGGATGATGAGTCAGCAGTAGTGCGGGGAAAGAGTGAGCTGGAGGGTGAGGAGGATGATGAGTCAGCAGTAGTGGGGGGAAAGAGTGAGCTGGAGGGTGAGGAGGATGATGAGTCAGAAGCAGTGGGGGGAAAGAGTGAGCTGGAGGGTGAGGAGGATGATGAGTCAGCAGTAGTGCGGGGAAAGAGTGAGCTGGAGGGTGAGGAGGATGATGAGTCAGCAGTAGTGGGGGGGAAAGAGTGAGCTGGAGGGTGAGGAGGAGGATGAGTCAGCAGTAGTGGGGGGAAAGAGTGAGCTGGATGGTGAGGAGGATGATGAGTCAGCAGTAGTGGGGGGAAAGCGTGAGCTGGAGGGTGAGGAGGAGGATGAGTCAGCAGTAGTGTTGGAGAAAGAGTGAGCTGGAGGGTGAGGAGGATGATGAGTCAGGAGTAGTGGGGGGGGAAGAGTGAGCTGGAGGGTGAGGAGGATGATGAGTCAGCAGTAGTGGGGGGAAAGAGTGAGCTGGAGGGTGAGGAGGATGATGAGTCAGCAGTAATGGGGGGCAAAGAGTGAGCTTGAGGGTGAGGAGGATGATGAGTCAGCAGTAGTGGGGGGAAAGAGTGAGCTGGTGGGTGAGGAGGATGATGAGTCAGCAGTAGTGGGGGGAAAGAGTGAGCTGGAAGGTGAGGAGGATGATGAGTCAGCAGTAGTGGGGGGAAAGAGTGAGCTGGAGGGTGAGGAGGATGATGAGTCAGAAGTAGTGGGGGGAAAGAGTGAGCTGGAGGGTGAGGAGGATGATGAGTCAGCAGTAGTGGGGGGAAAGAGTGAGCTGGAGGGTGAGGAGGATGATGAGTCAGCAGTAGTGTGGTGAAAGAGTGAGCTGGAGGGTGAGGAGGATGATGAGTCAGCAGTAGTGGGGGGGAAAGAGTGAGCTGGAGGGTGAGGAGGAGGATGAGTCAGCAGTAGTGGGGGAGAAAGAGTGAGCTAGAGGGTGAGGAGGAGGATGAGTCAGCAGTAGTAGGGGGGAAATAGTGAGCTGGAGGGTGAGGAGGATGATGAGTAAGCAGTAGCGGGGGGAAAGAGTGAGCTGGAGGGTGAAGAGGATGATGAGTCAGGAGTAGTGGGGGAAAGAGTTAGCTGGACGTGAGGAGGATGATGAGTCAGTAAAAGTGGGGGGGAAATAGTGAGCTGGAGGGTGAGGAGGATGATGAGGCAGTAGTAGTGGGGGGAAAGAGTGAGCTGGAGGATGAGGAGGATGATGAGTCAGATGTAGTTGGGGGAAAGAGTGAGCTGGAGGGTGAGGAGGAGGATGAGTCAGCAGTAGTGGGGGGGAAAGAGTGAGCTGGAGGGTGAGGAGGATGATGAGTCAGAAGTAGTGGGGGGAAAGAGTGAGCTTTAGGATGAGGAGGATGATGAGTCAGAAGTAGTGGGGGGAAAGAGTGAGCTGGAGGATGAGGAGGATGATGAGTCAGAAGTAGTGGTGGGGAAAGAGTGAGCTTAAGGGTGAGGAGGAGGATGAGTCAGCAGTATTGGGGGGGAAAGAGTGAGCTGGAGGGTGAGGAGGATGATGAGTCAGAAGTAGTGGGGGGAAAGAGTGAGCTGGAGGGTGAGGAGGATGCTGAGTCAGCAATAGTGGGGGGGGAAAGAGTGAGCTGGAGGGTGAGGAGGAGGATGAGTCAGCAGTAGTGGGGGGAAAGAGTGAGCTGGAGGGTGAGGAGGATGATGAGTCAGCAGTAGTGGGGGGCAAAGAGTGAGCTTGAGGGTGAGGAGGATGATGAGTCAGCAGTAGTGGGGGGAAAGAGTGAGCTGGAGGGTGAGGAGGATGATGAGTCAGCAGTAGTGCAGGGAAAGAGTGAGCTGGAGGGTGAGGAGGATGATGAGTCAGCAGTAGTGGGGGGAAAGAGTGAGCTGGAGGGTGAGGAGGATGATGAGTCAGAAGTAGTGGGGGGAAAGAGTGAGCTGGAGGGTGAGGAGGATGATGAGTCAGCAGTAGTGGGGGAAAGATTGAGCTGGAGGGTGAGGAGGATGATGAGTCAGCAGTAGTGGGGGGAAAGAGTGAGCTGGAGGGTGAGGAGGATGATGAGTCAGCAGTAGTGGGGGGAAAGAATGAGCTGGATGGTGAGGAGGATAATGAGTCAGCAGTAGTGGGGGAGGAAGCGTGAGCTGGAGGGTGAGGAGGAGGATGAGTCAGCAGTAGTGTTGGAGAAAGAGTGAGCTGGAGGGTGAGGAGGATGATGAGTCAGCAGCAGTGGGGGGGAAGAGTGAGCTAGAGGGTGAGGAGGATGATGAGTCAGCAGTAGTGGGGGAAAAGAGTGAGCTGGTGGGTGAGGAGGATGATGAGTCAGCAGTAGTGGGGGGAAAGAGTGAGCTGGAGGGTGAGGAGGATGATGAGTCAGCAGTAGTGGGGGGGAAAGAGTGAGCTGGAGGGTGAGGAGGATGATGAGTCAGCAGAACAGGGGGGGAAAAGTGATCTGGAGGGTGAGGAGGATGATGAGTCAGCAGTAGTGGGGGGAAAGAGTGAGCTGGTGGGTGAGGAGGATGATGAGTCAGCAGTAGTGGGGGAGAAAGAGGGGGCTGGAGGGTGAGGAGGATGATGAGTCAGAAGTAGTGGGGGGAAAGAGTGAGCTGGAGGGTGAGGAGGATGATGAGTCAGCAGTAGTGGGGGGGGGAAAGAGTGAGCTGGAGGGTGAGGAGGAGGATGAGTCAGCAGTAGTGTTGGAGAAAGAGTGAGCTGGAGGGTGAGGAGGATGATGAGTCAGCAGCAGTGGGGGGGAAGAGTGAGCTAGAGGGTGAGGAGGATGATGAGTCAGCAGTAGTGGGGGAAAAGAGTGAGCTGGTGGGTGAGGAGGATGATGAGTCAGCAGTAGTGGGGGGAAAGAGTGAGCTGGAGGGTGAGGAGGATGATGAGTCAGCAGTAGTGGGGGGGAAAGAGTGAGCTGGAGGGTGAGGAGGATGATGAGTCAGCAGTAGAGGGGGGGAAAGAGTGAGCTGGAGGGTGAGGAGGATGATGAGTCAGCAGTAGTGGGGGGAAAGAGTGAGCTGGTGGGTGAGGAGGATGATGAGTCAGCAGTAGTGGGGGGGAAAGAGTGAGCTGGAGGGTGAGGAGGATGATGAGTCAGAAGTAGTGGGGGGAAAGAGTGAGCTGGAGGGTGAGGAGGATGATGATTCAGCAGTAGTGGGGGGGAAAGAGTGAGCTGGAGGGTGAGGAGGATGATGAGTCAGAAGTAGTGGGGGGAAAGAGTGAGCTGGAGGGTGAGGAGGATGATGAGTCAGCAGTAGTGGGGGGGGAAAGAGTGAGCTGGAGGGTGAGGAGGATGATGAGTCAGCAGTAGTGTGGGGAAAGAGTGAGCTGGAGGGTGAGGAGGATGATGAGTCAGCAGTAGTGGGGAGAAAAGAGTGAGCTGGACGTGAGGAGGATGATGAGTCAGCAAAAGTGGGGAGGAAAGAGTGAGCTGGAGGGTGAGGAGGATGATGAGTCAGCAGTAGTGGGGGGAAAGAGTGAGCTGGAGGGTGAGGAGGAGGATGAGTCAGCAGTAGTGGGGGGGGAAAGAGTGAGCTGGAGGGTGAGGAGGATGATGAGTCAGCAGTAGTGGGGGGGAAGGAGTGAGCTGGAGTGTGAGGAGGATGATGAGTCAGCAGTAGTGGGGGGAAAGAGTGAGCTGGATTGTGAGGAGGATGATGAGTCAGCAGTAGTGGGGGGGAAAGAGTGAGCCGGAGGGTGAGGAGGAGGATGATTCAGCAGTAGTGGGGGGAAAGAGTGAGCTGGAGGGTGAGGATGATGATGAGTCAGTAGTAGTGGGGGGAAAAGAGTGAGCTGGAGGGTGAGGAGGAGGATGATTCAGCAGTAGTGGGGGGAAAGAGTGAGCTGGAGGGTGAGGAGGATGATGAGTCAGAAGTAGTGGTGGGGAAAGAGTGAGCTGGAGGGTGAGGAGGATGATGAGTCAGCAGTAGTGGGGGAAAAGAGTGAGCTGGAGGGTGAGGAGGAGGATGATTCAGCAGTAGTGGGGGGAAAGAGTGAGCTGGAGGGTGAGGAGGATGATGAGTCAGAAGTAGTGGTGGGGAAAGAGTGAGCTGGAGGGTGAGGAGGATGATGAGTCAGCAGTAGTGGGGGGAAAGAGTGAGCTTGAGGGTGAGGAGGATGATGAGTCAACAGTAGTGGGGGGGAAAGAGTGAGCTGGAGGGTGAGGAGGATGATGAGTCATAAGTAGTGGGGGGAAAGAGTGAGCTGGAGGGTGAGGAGGATGATGAGTCAGCAGTAATGGGGGGCAAAGAGTGAGCTTGAGGGTGAGGAGGATGATGAGTCAGCAGTAGTGGGGGGAAAGAGTGAGCTGGTGGGTAAGGAGGATGATGAGTCAGCAGTAGTGGGGGGAAAGAGTGAGCTGGAGGGGGAGGAGGATGATGAGTCAGCAGTTGTGGGGGGGAAAGAGTGAGCTGGAGGGTGAGGAGGATGATGAGTCAGCAGTAGTGTGGGGAAAGAGTGAGCTGGAGGGTGAGGAGGATGATGAGTCAGCAGTATTGGGGAGGAAAGAGTGAGCTGGACGTGAG
This sequence comes from Cherax quadricarinatus, assembly GCF_038502225.1. Taxonomy (NCBI): domain Eukaryota; kingdom Metazoa; phylum Arthropoda; class Malacostraca; order Decapoda; family Parastacidae; genus Cherax; species Cherax quadricarinatus. Next base: position 28,156,030 of record NC_091336.1, on the reverse strand, counting down.
GAGGATGATGAGTCAGCAAAAGTGGGGAGGAAAGAGTGAGCTGGAGGGTGAGGATAATGATGAGTCAGCAGTAGTGGGGGGAAAGAGTGAGCTGGAGGGTGAGGAGGATGATGAGTCAGCAGTAGTGGGGGGAAAGAGTGAGCTGGAGGGTGAGGAGGATGATGAGTCAGCAGTAGTGGGGGGAAAGAGTGAGCTGGAGGGTGAGGAGGATGATGAGTCAGCAGTAGTGGGGGGGAAAGAGTGAGCTTGAGGGTGAGGAGGAGGATGATTCAGCAGTAGTGGGGGGAAAGAGTGAGCTTGAGGGTGAGGAGGATGATGAGTCAGAAGTAGTGGTGGGGAAAGAGTGAGCTGGAGGGTGAGGAGGATGATGAGTCAGCAGTAGTGGGGGGAAGGAGTGAGCTGGAGGGTGAGGAGGATGATGAGTCAGCAGTAGTGGGGGGAAAGAGTGAGCTGGATTGTGAGGAGGATTATGAGTCAGCAGTAGTGGCGGGGAAAGAGTGAGCTTGAGGGTGAGGAGTATGATGAGTCAGCAGTAGTGGGGGGAAAGAGTGAGCTTGAGGGTGAGGAGGATGATGAGTCAGAAGTAGTGGTGGGGAAAGAGTGAGCTGGAGGGTGAGGAGGAGGATGATTCAGCAGTAGTGGGGGGAAAGAGTGAGCTTGAGGGTGAGGAGGATGATGAGTCAGAAGTAGTGGTGGGGAAAGAGTGAGCTGGAGGGTGAGGAGGATGATGAGTCAGAAGTAGTGGGGGGAAAGAGTGAGCTGGAGGGTGAGGAGGATGATGAGTCAGCAGTAGTGGGGGGAAAGAGTGAGCTGGAGGGTGAGGAGGATGATGAGTCAGCAGTAGTGTGGTGAAAGAGTGAGCTGGAGGGTGAGGAGGATGATGAGTCAGCAGTAGTGGGGGGGAAAGAGTGAGCTGGAGGGTGAGGAGGAGGATGAGTCAGCAGTAGTGGGGGAGAAAGAGTGAGCTAGAGGGTGAGGAGGAGGATGAGTCAGCAGTAGTAGGGGGGAAATAGTGAGCTGGAGGGTGAGGAGGATGATGAGTAAGCAGTAGCGGGGGGAAAGAGTGAGCTGGAGGGTGAAGAGGATGATGAGTCAGGAGTAGTGGGGGGAAAGAGTTAGCTGGACGTGAGGAGGATGATGAGTCAGTAAAAGTGGGGGGGAAAGAGTGAGCTGGAGGGTGAGGAGGATGATGAGTCAGTAGTAGTGGGGGGAAAGAGTGAGCTGGAGGATGAGGAGGATGATGAGTCAGATGTAGTTGGGGGAAAGAGTGAGCTGGAGGGTGAGGAGGAGGATGAGTCAGCAGTAGTGGGGGGGAAAGAGTGAGCTGGAGGGTGAGGAGGATGATGAGTCAGTAGTAGTGGGGGGAAAGAGTGAGCTTTAGGATGAGGAGGATGATGAGTCAGAAGTAGTGGGGGGAAAGAGTGAGCTGGAGGATGAGGAGGATGATGAGTCAGAAGTAGTGGTGGGGAAAGAGTGAGCTTAAGGGTGAGGAGGAGGATGAGTCAGCAGTATTGGGGGGGAAAGAGTGAGCTGGAGGGTGAGGAGGATGATGAGTCAGAAGTAGTGGGGGGAAAGAGTGAGCTGGAGGGTGAGGAGGATGATGAGTCAGCAATAGTGGGGGGGGAAAGAGTGAGCTGGAGGGTGAGGAGGAGGATGAGTCAGCAGTAGTGGGGGGAAAGAGTGAGCTGGAGGGTGAGGAGGATGATGAGTCAGCAGTAGTGGGGGGCAAAGAGTGAGCTTGAGGGTGAGGAGGATGATGAGTCAGCAGTAGTGGGGGGAAAGAGTGAGCTGGAGGGTGAGGAGGATGATGAGTCAGCAGTAGTGCAGGGAAAGAGTGAGCTGGAGGGTGAGGAGGATGATGAGTCAGCAGTAGTGGGGGGAAAGAGTGAGCTGGAGGGTGAGGAGGATGATGAGTCAGAAGTAGTGGGGGGAAAGAGTGAGCTGGAGGGTGAGGAGGATGATGAGTCAGCAGTAGTGGGGGAAAGATTGAGCTGGAGGGTGAGGAGGATGATGAGTCAGCAGTAGTGGGGGGAAAGAGTGAGCTGGAGGGTGAGGAGGATGATGAGTCAGCAGTAGTGGGGGGAAAGAATGAGCTGGATGGTGAGGAGGATAATGAGTCAGCAGTAGTGGGGGAGGAAGCGTGAGCTGGAGGGTGAGGAGGAGGATGAGTCAGCAGTAGTGTTGGAGAAAGAGTGAGCTGGAGGGTGAGGAGGATGATGAGTCAGCAGCAGTGGGGGGGAAGAGTGAGCTAGAGGGTGAGGAGGATGATGAGTCAGCAGTAGTGGGGGAAAAGAGTGAGCTGGTGGGTGAGGAGGATGATGAGTCAGCAGTAGTGGGGGGAAAGAGTGAGCTGGAGGGTGAGGAGGATGATGAGTCAGCAGTAGTGGGGGGGAAAGAGTGAGCTGGAGGGTGAGGAGGATGATGAGTCAGCAGTAGAGGGGGGGAAAGAGTGAGCTGGAGGGTGAGGAGGATGATGAGTCAGCAGTAGTGGGGGGAAAGAGTGAGCTGGTGGGTGAGGAGGATGATGAGTCAGCAGTAGTGGGGGGGAAAGAGTGAGCTGGAGGGTGAGGAGGATGATGAGTCAGAAGTAGTGGGGGGAAAGAGTGAGCTGGAGGGTGAGGAGGATGATGAGTCAGCAGTAGTGGGGGGGGAAAGAGTGAGCTGGAGGGTGAGGAGGAGGATGAGTCAGCAGTAGTGTTGGAGAAAGAGTGAGCTGGAGGGTGAGGAGGATGATGAGTCAGCAGCAGTGGGGGGGAAGAGTGAGCTAGAGGGTGAGGAGGATGATGAGTCAGCAGTAGTGGGGGAAAAGAGTGAGCTGGTGGGTGAGGAGGATGATGAGTCAGCAGTAGTGGGGGGAAAGAGTGAGCTGGAGGGTGAGGAGGATGATGAGTCAGCAGTAGTGGGGGGCAAAGAGTGAGCTGGAGGGTGAGGAGGATGATGAGTCAGCAGTAGAGGGGGGGAAAGAGTGAGCTGGAGGGTGAGGAGGATGATGAGTCAGCAGTAGTGGGGGGAAAGAGTGAGCTGGTGGGTGAGGAGGATGATGAGTCAGCAGTAGTGGGGGGGAAAGAGTGAGCTGGAGGGTGAGGAGGATGATGAGTCAGAAGTAGTGGGGGGAAAGAGTGAGCTGGAGGGTGAGGAGGATGATGAGTCAGCAGTAGTGGGGGGGAAAGAGTGAGCTGGAGGGTGAGGAGGATGATGAGTCAGAAGTAGTGGGGGGAAAGAGTGAGCTGGAGGGTGAGGAGGATGATGAGTCAGCAGTAGTGGGGGGGGAAAGAGTGAGCTGGAGGGTGAGGAGGATGATGAGTCAGCAGTAGTGTGGGGAAAGAGTGAGCTGGAGGGTGAGGAGGATGATGAGTCAGCAGTAGTGGGGAGAAAAGAGTGAGCTGGACGTGAGGAGGATGATGAGTCAGCAAAAGTGGGGAGGAAAGAGTGAGCTGGAGGGTGAGGAGGATGATGAGTCAGCAGTAGTGGGGGGAAAGAGTGAGCTGGAGGGTGAGGAGGAGGATGAGTCAGCAGTAGTGGGGGGGGAAAGAGTGAGCTGGAGGGTGAGGAGGATGATGAGTCAGCAGTAGTGGGGGGGAAGGAGTGAGCTGGAGTGTGAGGAGGATGATGAGTCAGCAGTAGTGGGGGGAAAGAGTGAGCTGGATTGTGAGGAGGATGATGAGTCAGCAGTAGTGGGGGGGAAAGAGTGAGCCGGAGGGTGAGGAGGAGGATGATTCAGCAGTAGTGGGGGGAAAGAGTGAGCTGGAGGGTGAGGAGGATGATGAGTCAGTAGTAGTGGGGGGAAAAGAGTGAGCTGGAGGGTGAGGAGGAGGATGATTCAGCAGTAGTGGGGGGAAAGAGTGAGCTGGAGGGTGAGGAGGATGATGAGTCAGAAGTAGTGGTGGGGAAAGAGTGAGCTGGAGGGTGAGGAGGATGATGAGTCAGCAGTAGTGGGGGAAAAGAGTGAGCTGGAGGGTGAGGAGGAGGATGATTCAGCAGTAGTGGGGGGAAAGAGTGAGCTGGAGGGTGAGGAGGATGATGAGTCAGAAGTAGTGGTGGGGAAAGAGTGAGCTGGAGGGTGAGGAGGATGATGAGTCAGCAGTAGTGGGGGGAAAGAGTGAGCTTGAGGGTGAGGAGGATGATGAGTCAACAGTAGTGGGGGGGAAAGAGTGAGCTGGAGGGTGAGGAGGATGATGAGTCATAAGTAGTGGGGGGAAAGAGTGAGCTGGAGGGTGAGGAGGATGATGAGTCAGCAGTAATGGGGGGCAAAGAGTGAGCTTGAGGGTGAGGAGGATGATGAGTCAGCAGTAGTGGGGGGAAAGAGTGAGCTGGTGGGTAAGGAGGATGATGAGTCAGCAGTAGTGGGGGGAAAGAGTGAGCTGGAGGGTGAGGAGGATGATGAGTCAGCAGTAGTGGGGGGGAAAGAGTGAGCTGGAGGGTGAGGAGGATGATGAGTCAGCAGTAGTGTGGGGAAAGAGTGAGCTGGAGGGTGAGGAGGATGATGAGTCAGCAGTATTGGGGAGGAAAGAGTGAGCTGGACGTGAGGAGGATGATGAGTCAGCAAAAGTGGGGAGGAAAGAGTGAGCTGGAGGGTGAGGATAATGATGAGTCAGCAGTAGTGGGGGGAAAGAGTGAGCTGGAGGGTGAGGAGGATGATGAGTCAGCAGTAGTGGGGGGAAAGAGTGAGCTGGAGGGTGAGGAGGATGATGAGTCAGCAGTAGTGGGGGGAAAGAGTGAGCTGGAGGGTGAGGAGGATGATGAGTCAGCAGTAGTGGGGGGGAAAGAGTGAGCTTGAGGGTGAGGAGGAGGATGATTCAGCAGTAGTGGGGGGAAAGAGTGAGCTTGAGGGTGAGGAGGATGATGAGTCAGAAGTAGTGGTGGGGAAAGAGTGAGCTGGAGGGTGAGGAGGATGATGAGTCAGCAGTAGTGGGGGGAAGGAGTGAGCTGGAGGGTGAGGAGGATGATGAGTCAGCAGTAGTGGGGGGAAAGAGTGAGCTGGATTGTGAGGAGGATTATGAGTCACCAGTAGTGGCGGGGAAAGAGTGAGCTTGAGGGTGAGGAGTATGATGAGTCAGCAGTAGTGGGGGGAAAGAGTGAGCTTGAGGGTGAGGAGGATGATGAGTCAGAAGTAGTGGTGGGGAAAGAGTGAGCTGGAGGGTGAGGAGGAGGATGATTCAGCAGTAGTGGGGGGAAAGAGTGAGCTTGAGGGTGAGGAGGATGATGAGTCAGAAGTAGTGGTGGGGAAAGAGTGAGCTGGAAGGTGAGGAGGATGATGAGTCAGCAGTAGTGGGGGGAAAGAGTAAGCTTGAGGGTGAGGAGGATGATGAGTCTGCAGTAGTGGGGGGGAAAGAGTGAGCTTGAGGGTGAGGAGGATGATGAGTCATAAGTAGTGGGGGGAAAGAGTGAGCTGGAGGGTGAGGAGGATGGTGAGTCAGCAGTAGTGGGGGGGAAAGAGTGAGCTGCAGGGTGAGGAGGATGATGAATCAGCAGTAGTGGGGGGAAAGAGTGAGCTGGAGGGTGAGGAGGATGATGAGTCAGCAGTAGTGGAGGGGAAAGAGTGAGCTGGAGGGTGAGGAGGATGATGAGTCAGCAGTAGTGGGGGGGAAAGAGTGAGCTGGAGGATGAGGAGGATGATGAGTCAGCAGTAGTGGGGGGAAAGAGTGAGCTGGAGGGTGAGGAGGATGATGAGTCAGCAGTAGTCGGGGGAAAGAGTGAGCTGGAGGGTGAGGAGGATGATGAAACATCAGTAGTGGGGGGCGGAAAGAGTGAGCTGGATTGTGAGGAGGATGATGAGTCAGCAGTAGTGGGGGGAAAGAGTGAGCTGGAGGGTGAGGAGGATGATGAGTCAGCAGTAGTGGGGGGGAAAGAGTGAACTGGAGGATGAGGAGGATGATGAGTCAGCAGTAGTTGGGGGGAAGAGTGAGCTGGAGGATGAGGAGGATGATGAGTCAGCAGTAGTGGGGGGCGGAAAGAGTGAGCTGGAGGGTGAGGAGGATAATGAGTCAGCAGTAGTGGGGGGGAAAGAGCGAGCTGGAGGGTGAGGAGGATGATGAGTCAGCAGTAGTGGGGGGGAAAGAGTGAGCTGGATGGTGAGGACGATGATGAGTCAGCAGCAGTGGGGGGGAAAGTGTGAGCTGGAGGGTGAGGAGGATGATGAGTCAGCAGTAGTGGGGGGCGGAAAGAGTGAGCTGGAGGGTGAGGAGGATGATGAGTCAGCAGTAGTGGGGTGGAAAGAGTGAGCTGGAGGGTGAGGAGGATGATGAGTCAGCAGTAGTGGTGGGGAAAGAGTGAGCTGGAGGGTGAGGAGGATGATGAGTCAGCAGTAGTGGGGGGAAAGAGTGAGCTGGAGGGTGAGGAGGATGATGAGTCAGCAGTAGTGATGGGGAAAGAGTGAGCTGGAGGGTTAGGAGGATGATGAGTCAGCAGTAGTGGGGGGAAAGAGTGAGCTGGAGGGTGAGGAGGATGATGAGTCAGCAGTAGTGGGGGGGAAAGAGTGAGCTGGAGGGTGAGGACGATGATGAGTCAGCAGTAGTGATGGGGAAAGAGTGAGCTGGAGGGTTAGGAGGATGATGAGTCAGCAGTAGTGGGAGGGAAAGAGTGAGCTGGAGGGTGAGGAGGATGATGAGTCAGCAGTAGTGGGGGGAAAGAGTGAGCTGGAGGGTGAGGAGGATGATGATTCAGCAGTAGTGATGGGGAAAGAGTGAGCTGGAGGGTTAGGAGGATGATGAGTCAGCAGTAGTGGGGGGAAAGAGTGAGCTGGAGGGTGAGGAGGATGATGAATCAGCAGTAGTGGGGGAAAGAGTGAGCTGGAGGGTGAGGAGGATGATGAGTCAGAAGTAGTGGGGGGGAAAGAGTGAGCTGGAGGGTGAGGAGGATGATGAGTCAGCAGTATTGGGGGGAAAGAGTGAGCTGGAGGGTGAGGAGGATGATGAGTCAGCAGTAGTGGGGGGGAAAGAGTGAGCTGGAGGGTGAGGAGGATGATGAGTCAGCAGTAGCGGGGGGGGAAAGAGTGAGCTGGAGGGTGAGGTGGATGATGAGTCAGCAGTAGCGGGGGGGGAAAGAGTGAGCTGGAGGGTGAGGAGGATGATGAGTCAGCAGTAGTGGGGGGGAAAGAGTGAGCTGGAGGGTGAGGAGGATGATGAGTCAGCAGTAGCGGGGGGGGAACGAGTGAGCTGGAGGGTGAGGAGGAGGATGAGTCAGCAGTAGGGGGGGGGAAAGAGTGAGCTGGAGGGTGAGGAGGATGATGAGTCAGCAGTAGTGGGGGGCGGAAAGAGTGATCTGGAGGGTGATGAGGATGATAAGTCAGCAGTAGCGGGGGGGGAAGGAGTGAGCTGGAGGGTGAGGAGGAGGATGAGTCAGCAGTAATGGGGGGGAAAGAGTGAGCTGGAGGGTGAGGAGGATGATGAGTCAGGAGTAGTGGGGGGGAAAGAGTGAGCTGGAGGGTGAGGAGGATGATGAGTCAGAAGTAGTGGGGGGAACTAGCGATCATGCAGTGGACGGGGTTATTATTATTATTATAATTATTCACATTATTTACAAGTACATGTACAAGGTGTACAAGTACTTGTTCAAGGTATACAAGTACATGTACAAGGTGTACAAGTACATGTTCAAGTTATACAAGTACATGTACAAGGTGTACAAGTACATGTACAAGGTGTACAAGTACATGTACAATGTGTACAAGTACATGTACGAGGTATACAAGTACATGTACAAGGTATACAAGTACATGTACAAGGTATACAAGTACATGTACAAGGTGTACAAGTACATGTACAAGGTGTACAAGTACATGTACAAGGTATACAAGTACATGTACAAGGTATTCAAGTACATGTACAAGGTATACAAGTACATGTACAAGGTATACAAGTACATGTACAAGGTGTACAAGTACATGTTCAAGGTATACAAGTACATGTACAAGGTGTACAAGTACATGTACAAGGTGTACAAGTACATGTGCAAGGTATACGAATACATGTGCAAGGTATACGAGTACATGTACAAGGTATACAAGTACATGTACAAGGTGTACAAGTACTTGTACAATGTGTACAAGTACATGTACAAGGCATACAAGTACATGTACAAGGCATACAAGTACATGTACAATGCATACAAGTACATGTACAAGGCATACAAGTACATGTACAAGGTATACACGTACATGTACAAGTTGTACAAGTACATGTACAAGGTATACAAGTACATGTACAAGGTATACAAGTACATGTACAAGTTGTACAAGTACATGTACAAGGTGTACAAGTACATGTACAAGGTAAGCAAGTACATGTACTAGGTATACAAGTACTTGTACAAGGTGTAGAAGTATATGAACAAGGTGTACAAGTACATGTACAAGGCATACAAGTACATGTACAAGGCATACAAGTACATGTAAAAGGTATACAAGTACATGTACAAGTTGAACAAGTACATGTACAAGGTATACAAGTACATGTACAAGGTATACAAGTACATGTACAAGTTGTACAAGTACATGTACAAGGTGTACAAGTACATGTACAAGGTATGCAAGTACATGTACAAGGTATACAAGTACATGTACAATGTGTACAAGTACATGTACAAGGTGTACAAGTACATGTACAAGTTATACAAGTACATGTACAAGGTATACAAGTACATGTACAAGGTATACAAGTACATATACAAGGTATGCAAGTACATGTACAAGGTATACAAGTACGTGTACAAGGTGAACAAGTACATGTACAAGGTATACAAGTACATGCACAAGGTATACAAGTACATGTGCAAGGTATACAAGTACATGTACAAGGTATACAATTACATGTACAAGGTATACAATACATGTACAATGTATACAGGTACATGTACAAGGTATAAAAGTACAAGTTATACAAGTACATATCCAAGGTATACAAGTAAATGTACAAGGTATACAAGTACATGTACAAGGTATACAAGTACATGTACAAGGTATACAAGTACATGTACAAGGTATACAAGTATATGTACAAGGTATACAAAATATGTACAAGGTATAAAAGTACATGTACAATGTATACAAGTATATGTACAAGGTATACAAGTACATGTACAAGGTATACAAGTACATGCACAATTTATACAAATACAGGAGCAAGGTATACAAGTACATGTACAAGGTATACAAGTACATGTACAAGGTATACAAGTACATGTACAAGGTATACAAGTATATGTACAAGAAATACAAAATATGTACAAGGTATAAAAGTACATGTACAAGGTATACAAGTACATGTACAAGGTATACAAGTACAAGTTATGCAAGTTCATATACAAGGTATTCAGTTATATGTGCAAGGTGTACAAGAACATTATCAAGATATACAGGTACATGTACAAGGTATAGAAGTACGTACATGTAGAAGGTATACATGTACACATACAAGGTATACAGACAGTAGTTGAAATCAATGACATACTGCTAAATAGAACGACCCTTCTTATGCTGAACATTTCCCGCAATTAGGTCTGTTTTGTCCCAGGATGCGACCCACACCAGTCCACTAACACCCAGTATGCTACCCATACCAGGCCACTAACACCCAGTATGCTACCCATACCAGGCCACTAACACCCAGTATGCTACCCATGCAAGGCCACTAACACCAGGATGCCTCCCACACCAGTCCTCTAACACCCAGTATGCTACCCATACAAGGCCACTAACACCAGGATGCCACCCACACCAGTCCACTAACATCCAGTATGCTTCCCATACAAGGTCACTAACACCAGTATGCCACCCACACCAGTCCACTAACACCCAGTATGCTACCCATACAAGGCCACTAACATCAGGATGCCACCCACACCAGTCCACTAACACCCAGTATGCTACCCATACAAGGCCACTAACATCAGGATGCCACCCACACCAGTCCACTAACACCCAGTATGCTACCCATACAAGGCCACTAACATCAGGATGCCACCCACACCAGTCCACTAACACCCAGTATCCTACCCATACAAGGCCACTAACATCAGGATGCCACCCACACCAGTCCACTAACACCCAGTATACTACCCATACAAGGCCACTAACATCAGGATGCCACCCACACCAGTCCACTAACACCCAGTATGCTACCCATACAAGGCCACTAACACCAGGATGCCACTCACACCAGTCCACTAACACCCAGTATGCTACCCATACCAGGCCACTAACACCAGGATGCCACCCACACCAGTCTACTAACACCCAGTATGCTACCAATACCAGTCCACTAACACCAGGATCCTACCCACACCAGTTCACTAACACCCAGGATGTGGCCCACGCCGGTCCACTAACGGTCAGGATGTGAGTCACACCACTCCACTAACACCCAGGATGTGACTCACACCACTCCAATAACACCCAGGATGAGACCCACACTAGTCCATTAACTACCAGGATGCCACTCACACCAGTCCACTAACATCCACGATGTGACCCACACCAGTTCACTAACACCCAAGATGTGACCCACACCAGTCCACTAACATCCAGGATGTGACCCACATTAGTTCACTAACACCCAGGATGTGACCCACACTAGTCCATTAACTCCCGGGATGCCACCCTCACCAGCCCACTAACACCTAGGATGTGACCCACACGAGTCCACTAACACCCAGGCAGTGACCCACACTAGGCCAAGAACATCCAGGATGTGACCCACACCAGTCCACTAACACCAAAGATGTGACCCACACCAGTCCACTAACACCCAGGATGCCACCCACACGTGTCCACTAACACCCAGGCTGTGACCCTCACCAGTCCACTAACATCCAGGATGTGGCCCACACCAGTCCACTAACACCCAATATGTGACCCACATCAGTCCACTAACACCCAGAATATGACCCACACCAGTCCTCTAATATCCAGGATGTGACCCACACCAGTCCACTAACACCCAAGATGTGACCCACACCAGTCCACTAACACCCAGGATGCCACCCACACCAGTCCACTATCACCCAGGATGTGACCCACACTAGTCCACTAACACCCAGGATGCCACCCACACCAATCCTCTAGTATCCAGGATGTGACCCACACCAGTCCACTAACACCCAGGATGTGACCCACACTAGTCCACTAACACCCAGGATGCGACTCACATCAGTCCACTAATACCCAGGATGCGACCCACATCAGTCCACTAACACCCAGGATGTAACCCACACCGGTCCACTAACACCCAGGATGTGACCCACACCAGTCCACTAACACCCAGGATGTGACACACACCAGTCCACTAACACCCTGGATGCGACCCACATCAGTCCACTTACACCCTGGATGTGAACCACACCAGTCCACTAACACCCAGGATGCGACCAACACCAGTCCACTAACTCCCAGGATATGACCCACACATTCCACTAACACCCAGGTATCCATTATTACTGAGGGGGAAAGTGGACAACCGGTTTAAGGAAACACGCTCAATGCTTCTACCGGGCTGGGAGTTGAACTCGGATCCTCAGCGTGTGCAAAGAGAGCTACGCCAACCAAGCCATATTGAAATGATGAATAGAGAATGGGATCACTTGAAATTTTGTGTTATTAGGCGCCTTGCCTGACTGAGTATGATGTTCGCTCATGTTCTTTAAATTCTGTAGTTTACAGTATTATGATTAGCGAGACTTCCAGACATCTTCAGTATCTGTGAGGACGAGCTGTGAGTCATCCCAATCCAACAAATGTCCCTTGGAGTCTCTGTAGAGGACACTGGCGGACCTTAAGGCATTTCTGCTGCTGTTGTTTCGATGTTCATTGAGGGGGACTGAAAGATCTTTGCTTGTTTTGCTTACATATTTCTTGGGACAGTATCCACAGGGGATGGTGTAGACGCCTGCTGTGGACGTTAGAGGTGTGGGGGCTGTCCTTCATAGTGAAGTCTTTGATAGATGATGTGTTTATGGTCGTGGCAATCCTTGGCATCCCTAGTTTTGAAGGTTCTCATTATCCATCCTGTCATTTTTCTAGCAGATGCGATTGATACAATGTTATGGTCCTTGAAGGTGAGAGCTTCCGACATGATCACTCCCAGGTCTTTGACGTTAGTTTGTCGCTCTATTGTGTGGTTGGAATTTGTTTTATACTCCGATGAAATTTTAATTTCCTCGTGTTTACCACATCTGATAAATTAGACACATGTGCAACTCATGGGTATCTTTACTGAGGAAACGTTTCGCCACAGAGTGGCTTCATCAGTCCATACAAAGGAGAAACATGAAGAACAGGGGGAGAATGAGGTAATCAGTCCCTCAGCCTTGAGTCGATGTGGTCAGTCCATCAGATTGATGGACTGATTACCTCATTATCCCACTGTTCTTCATGTTTCTCCTTTGTATGGACTGATGAAGCAACTGTGTGGCGAAACCTTTCCTCAATAAAGATACCCAAGAGTTGCACATGTGTCTAATTTATCAACGTGTCGGTTCTCTGAACCATTCATCTACAATTCTATTACCACATCTGAGTAATTGAAATTTCTCATCGTTGAACTTTATGTTGTTTTCTGCAGCCCATTTGGTTGATGTCCACCTGGAGCCTTGCAGTGTCTGCTATGGAGGACACTGTCATGCAGATTCGGGTGTTATCTGCAAAGTAAGACACGGTGCTGTAGCTGACATCCTTGTCTATGTCAGATATGAGGATGAGGAACAAGATGGGAGCGACTACTGTGCCTTGCGGAACAGAGCTTTGCACCGTAGCCGCCTCGGACTTTACTCTATTGACTACTTCTCTTTGTGTTCTATTTGTCAGGAAATTTTAGATCCATCTATCAACTTTTCCTGTTATTCCTTTATCACGCATTCTGTTTGTCTTCTAGTGCATCCACGACTTTGCCGTAGTGATCCCGTAGTTGGTGCAGACAGGAACGACTTGCTCTAAACCCATGTTGCCCTGGGTTGTGTAATTGATTGGTATCTAGATGGGTGGCGATCTTGCTTCTTAGGACCCTTTCAAAGATTTTTATGATATGGGACGTTAGCGCTATCGGTCTGTAGTTCTTTGCTATTGCTTTACGGGATATGTCTGTTGCTTTTAGTAACTGTGGGACAACCCCAGTGTCCATGCTCCCTCTCCATAGGATGTTAAAAAGCACGTGATAGGGGCTTCTTTCAGTTCTTGATGAACACAGAGTTCCATGAATCTGGACCTGGGACAGAGTGCATGGGCATGTCATTTATCGCCTGTTCAAATTCATTAGGTGTCAGGATGATGTCAGTTAGGTTTGTGATTACCAAATTCTGTGGCTCTCTCTTAAAAAAATCATTTAGATCTTCGACTCTCAGTCTGGTTAGCGGCTTGCTAAAAGCCGAGTCATACTGGGACTTGAGTAGCTCACTCATTTCCTTGTTGTCATCTGTGTAGGACCCATCTTGTTTAAGTAGGGGCCTAATACTGGATGTTGTTCTCGACTTTGATTTGGCATAAGAAAAGAATTACTTTTGGTTCCTTTCGATTTCATTTATGGCTTTTAGTTCTTCCCGCGATTCTTGACTCCTATAAGATACCTTTAGCTTTAGTTCGATGTTTGCTATTTCTCTGACCAGTGTCTCCCTACGCACTGCAGATATATTGGCCTCTTTTAGCCACTCTGTTATTCTTTGCCTTTGCTTGTAAAGGGAGCGCCTGTCTCTTTGTAGTTTGCATCTCTTCCTTTCTCTTAAAGGAATAAGCCTTGAGCATAAATCGAGTGCCACAGAGTTAATCTGTTCTAGGCATAAGTTGGGGTCTGTGTTGCTTAGTCTATCGTCCCAGCTTATATCATTTAGGACTTGGTTTACTTGGTCCCACTTTATGTTCTTGTTATTGAAGTTGAATTTGGTGAAGGCTCCCTCGTGACTGATCCCATTTTGTCGGTCTGAGGCTCCACGCATACATGTCTGAACCTCGATTATGTTGTGATCTGAGTATATTATTTTTGATATGGTGACATTTCGTATCAGATCATCATTGTTAGTGAAGAAGAGGTCCAGTGTATTCTCCAATCTAGTAGGCTCTATTATTTGTTGGTTTAAGGTGAATTTTATGCAGAGATTTAAAAGCTCGTGTTTGTGTGAGTTTTCATCTGAGCTGGCTCCTGGTGTTATCTTTGCAACAACATTTGCTATATTCCTCCATTTTAGGTGCCTTAAGTTGAAGCCCCCCAGGAGCAAGATGTTGGGTGCAGGAGCTGGAAGATTTTCCAGACAGTGGTCAATTTTCAACAGCTGTTCCTGGAATTATTGAGACGTTGCATCCGGAGGCTTGTAAACTACCACAATGACTAGATTTTGGTTCTCGATCTTTACTGCTAAAACTTCAACTACATCATTTGAGGCATTTAGCAGTTCTGAGCAAATAAGTGACTCTGGGATATACAGTTCAACCACTCCCCCCCACCTTTTGGCTGTTCACTCTGTCGCATCTATATAGGCTGTAACCCGGAATCCATATTTTGTTGTCCAAGTGATCCTATATGGGTCATTGTGAAAGCCGCGAACATTGCATTTGACTATAAGCAGTCCATGGATGAAAGGTGCTTTGTTGTTTATTGCTGGCTTTAGACCCTGTATATTTGCAAAGACGAATGTCATTAGATTGGTGGTATTGGTGGTACTGGGAGCAAGTAAGTTTCCTGGCATTAATATCTGTATCTGTTGGTTTGGAGTGGAGGCCATCGACACTGATTCCACTCCAGAAATGATTGGATTTCCTGCCAGTTTTTTTTCCTTCCTGGCGCTAAAAAAACCTCTCTCTCTGGAGTGGTTGTGGCTACCTCGGTTTTCCCAAGGTCTGGATGTTCTGTGTCTTCTTGTTCCCTTTAGATGGTGTGTCTGGAAATATAAGTTATAGCACTGTCTTTCCTGAACAGAAGAGTGACACATTTCAGTTTGGGAAAGCTTACAGGAAGGGAGGTTGCATTTTCCTGTTGTCATGTAGGCATGGCATTTTCTGGGGTAGTCAAAGTTGCGTCCAATCTGTTTTTCCAGATATTCCATGCCTGCAGATACCAAGTGCATAATATTTGCATAGGCCTGGTTTCTGTTTGCCTTGGATTTTTGACTGTATTCCCTACTAGTGCATGTTTTCCTGTCTCATTTCTATTTTCACTAGTACTAACAATGGAGCTTTCACCAGTTATTTCTGGTAATTTATCCTCACTATTTTTTGTTTGCTATCCCCTGTGGCGTTGCTAGTTTGTAATATTGATTTTGTCTTGTCCTTGACTACACATGTTTCCCCACTACAGCTCCTGCCTCCCTCCAGGCCACTAATATTCATTTCTCCATGCTTGCAGTTACTGTCTACCAGGACAGCATCTCCAGTCATACAGTTACTGTCTACCAGGACAGTACTTCCAGTCATATAGTTACTGTCTACCAGGACAGTATCTGCACCATGGGTGGTTGCACCATCCTGCCCAGAC
The DNA here is from genome assembly GCF_038502225.1 of Cherax quadricarinatus. Lineage (NCBI taxonomy): Eukaryota > Metazoa > Arthropoda > Malacostraca > Decapoda > Parastacidae > Cherax > Cherax quadricarinatus. Next base: position 28,140,581 of record NC_091336.1, on the reverse strand, counting down.
TTTTTATTTTCCCATCAGTTATAGAATGCTTTCAGATTTTTCATGAAGGCCGTTTTGATGTTATTCACTTTTAATACCAATGTGATTTTATTCCATAGATTGATCTCATTTGGACATACACAAAAATGCTTTCTTGATTTAATAATTCTTGGATATTTGCACATGGAGCATGGGCCCAATTACTACAAAAGTTGCATGTAATCCATGAGGAAGCCCGCTTGTTTGTTTGGCTGCAGACTACACAGGATTTCATAATGTGATTTTAATGGTTGATTTACTGTACATTCTACTAATAACCTCCTGTATATTGTATTAATAACCTACTTAAAGTGTAGATCAGACTATTTGTAATGTATCTATTTGTATTTGTAAATGTATATTTGGACAGGCTTACCACTCTTGTAGTTACTGTTTGGGTGTTTGATAAGGGCACTTAAGACCTTGTCTGTTTATAGTCCAGTCAGAGGATACCTTATTTTCCAACGAATCCATCTGAAACCAGTCAAAGGTTTGCTTATTTCTTGGATGAAATAAGACGAATCTGGTCAGTGCATCACTTATTTGAACGTATCCATTCGGTGATTTTGGACTAACACATGAAGGAACTACTAGAAAATTATTTAGCAGAGTAATATGTGATCAGTTTGATACAAAAGTATAATTTGCGTGTTGGAGAAACCGGTGATTTCTGGCAGCTGCTACTATGACCAACGGTCGAGACCTCAACCCTTATTTACAGCCGGAATGTTTTGGCACTTATTGATCACTGTACTTAGCTTTTCTAAAATAATATTTTCTATGGCTCTTGAACATTCAAAAATATACTGTATGTGGCTCTTGTTATGGAGGAACTTGCCCACTCCTGGTATAGATTCTTCGTAGATCACTTTTCTGAGTAGAGCTTTATCAAGTCTTGACTTGATAAAGCTCTACCTAGAGTCTACCTGGAGGTTATTCCGGGGATCAACTCCCCCGCGGCCCTGTCCACGACCAGGCCTCCTGGTGGATAAGGGCCTGATTAACCAGGGTGTCACTGCTGGCCGCACGTAGTCCAGCATATGAACCACAGCCCGGCTGATCCGGCACTGACTTTAGGTATCTGTCCAGCTCTCTCTTGAAGGCAGCCAGGGGTTTATTGGTAATTCCCTTTATGCTTGGTGGGAGGCTGTTGAACAGTCTTGGGTCCCGGACTCTTATGGTGTTTTCTCTTAGTGTACCAATGGCGCCCCTACTTTTAATTGGGGGTATTTTGTATCGCCTGCCCAGTCTTTTGCTTTCGTAGGGAGTGATTTCTGTGTGCAGATTTGGGACCATTCCTTCCAGGATTTTCCAAGTGTAGATTATGATATATCTCTCCCTCCTGCGTTCCAACGAGTACCAAGTCAAGTGCTTCCAAGCGTTCCCAGTAGTTAAGGTGCTTGACAGAACTTACACTTGCAGTAAAGGATCTCTGTACACTCTCTAGATTTGCGATTTCACCTGCTTTGAATGGAGATGTTAATGTACAGAAGTATTCCAGCCTAGAGAGAACAAGTGATTTGAAAAGGATCATCACTGGCTTGGCATCTCTCGTTTTGAACGTTCTCATTATCCAACCTATCATTTTCTTTGCACTTGTGATCGTGGCACTGTTGTGATCCTTGAAAGTGAGATCCTCTACACAATATTACAAGAACCCAAATGGAAATAAGTTACTTAGACATTTTTGAGTTATCCTGTAAGTAATTTACAAGTATGTTACTATGTATCATCATTGTACTTACGTGTACCTGTGAAAAGAATGGAAAATAATTATTGTATATGCATTAAAATCTCCGTTTATTGCACAGAGAAGCAGTCTTGCAGCTTGAGCAGCGAGTGTGCTGGTGCTGGTGGATCTTGTGTCAGCACTAAGTCTGCCAGGTGTGCTGGACACATGTTAACCAGTGTTTGCGATCATCCAAAATGCTTTTGTTGCATCCCACGTGAGTTTCATGATTATTATTATTATTATTATTATTATTATTATTATTATTATTATTATTATTATTATTATTATTATTATTATTATTATTATTATTATTATCACTAGTGTTAGTGTTATAATTACCATAATTATTGCACATTATTATTATTATTATTATTATTATTATTATTATTATTATTATTATTATTATTATTATTATTATTATTATTATTATTATCACTAGTGTTAGTGTTATAATTACCATAATTATTGCACATTATTATTATTATTATTATTATTATCATTATTATTATTATTATTATTATTATTATTATTATCGTAAATCATAGCAACATAATTAATATTGTCACAGGTATACAGAATTGTTTACCTTCTTTTGAAAAGAATGTAAACAAGTTTGATCCAAGAAAGTGTAGTAAAGATGTAATGCCTTTGATAGATCAATAGTCACGAGCATTAAAATCTTCCTTATAACCTTGAAAGGAATATTCATTATTATTTTCCCTATAGTACTCTTATACATATTCACTTTCAATTTCCTTTACACAGCCTCCCAAACACGTATATTAACTTCTGCAACTTCTTTTCAGAATCTCCAAAAAGCAGAGTGTCATCAGCAAAAACTAGCTGTGCCAAGTCCCATTTTACATAAGATTCGTATTATTTTTAATCCCACCGGTCTCCCGAACACCCTACCATTTGCTTCTTTTACAACCCCATCTATAAATATATTAAACAACCATGGTGACATTACACATCCCTGTCTAAGACCTACTTTTACCGGGAAGTAGTCTCCCTCTCTTCTACACACCCTAACCTCAGCCTCACTATCCTCATGAAAACTCTTTACAACAATAACTTACTATTTATTCCATACACTTGCAACATCTGTCACATTGCTCCTCTGTCCACCCAATCATATGGCTTTTCTAGGTCTACGAAAGCAACGAAGACTTCCCTACCATTATCTACATATTGTTCATTTATATGTTTCACTGTAATCACTTGATCTACACACTCCCTACTCTTTCTAAAGCCTCATTGTTCATCTGCTATCCTACTCTCCGTTTTACTCTTAATTCTTTCAATAGTAACTCAACCATACACTTTACCTGGTATACTCAGTAGGTTTATTTCACTCTCTGCCAGTCCCTCGGTACCTTCCCCTCTTTTATACATTTATTAAACCAAAAATACCAAGTTCCCCAAAACTATATCCTCACCTGTTTTTAACATTTTTGTACTGATCCCATCAATCCCAGCTGCTTTTCCCTCTTTTCATTCTAACCACAGCCTCACGCACCTCACCCACACTCACAACTGGCTCTTACTCACTCCTAAAATATGTTATACTTTCCTGGGCAATACATGAAATCACTGTCCCTCCCCCTTAATCAACATTTAGAACTCAAAATATTCCCTCCATCTTCACAATACCTCCAGCTCCCCATCTACTAATGCCCCTATTCTGTTTATAACTGTCAAATCCATTTGTTTCTTAGGTTTTCTCAATCTGTTTATCTCCAAAACTTTTCTTATTCTCAGCAAAATTGGTTGACAGCATCTCACCCACTTTATCAATTGATCTGCTGGTACACTCCATCACATGTCTTGTACTCATTCTTCTTACATCATTTTCGCTTAGTAATAACCTCTTTTATGCTAACTTTTTCTGTCATATCACCACTTTTACATCATTCCATCAATCACTCCTCTTTTCTCCTGCAACCACCTTCCTATATCCACGAACTTCTGCCCCATACTGCATTTTTAAAACTCTCTCCCCCCTCTTCAACCCCCACTACATATACTCTCACTAGCCCACCTTTCTCCAATAATTGATTTCATTTCACCCTAACTTCCTCCTCCTCCCTTAGTTTATAAAATTTCACCTCTCTCTTACTTTCTCTTGCTATTTTTCTTCTACCCCCATCTACCTATCTCTCTAACTATAGCTACAACTGAATATTGATCTGATATGTCTGTTGCCCCTTTATAAACATTCATATCCTGATCTATCTATCAACCTTTTATCTACCAATACATACTCAGTTTAGTACAAACCTCTTTCTATACAAACTCAATTAAAGGCTCCAATTATCATTTACCCCTGACATTCCAAACTTATCTACTCTCTATGATGACTCAACCTCTACCATTCTTTATATTGATACACCCGCACAGGTCTAAACACGTTAAAGTAATTCAGTGAAAGAGTGGTGGAGACTCGATACTCTGTCCCCTAGTCATTATGTCTAGTCAGGCTCTTAGTTATCTCACTATGAAGTTTTTTTTTCACTTTTTTTTTTGTCTTCTAGCACATACGTGTGTGTGCGGAAATGCGAATGTGGAACGCATAGTAGGAGGAGTTGAGGTGAGTCCGCATGAATTTCCGTGGCTGGTGGGTCTTCAGTTTAATAACAAGACAATATACACTTGTGGTGGAAGCATCATCAACAATCTATACATCCTCACTGCTGGTCACTGTCTCTACGACTTGGAAACTTCCCAGCTTCGAGATCCCACCTGCATCAGGGTAGGAATAGCGGATCACAACCAAGCTTCCCACCAGGATGATGTCCCCGGTGTCACCCGCCTGGTCAATATCCAAGGATATTCCATTCATCCGAACTACAATTTATTTAATATAACTGACGACATAGCACTGGTGAAGCTAGCTCAACCTCTGGATCTATCATCACACAGAGAAATACGATCCGTCTGTCTTCCCCCAAATGACAACCAGACTTACCAAGGCCTGACAGCGACAGCTGCTGGATGGGGCTACGTCACTGAAAACTCCACCACACAACCAGATGTTTTACGTCAAGCCGGTATTACCATTCTGGATCCAACATGCCAGAACAAAACTGTAAATTTCGTAACTATAACACAAAATATGCTGTGTGCTGGAGAGGTCCAGGGGGGCGTGGACGCATGTCTTGGAGACTCTGGAGGTCCTCTCACTGTCACACAGGGAGGGAGACACATTATAGTGGGAATCACATCGTTCGGGGAAGGATGCGCCAGACCCAACATACCAGGTGTATATACCAGAGTGAGTAAATATCTCCCCTGGATCATGCAAAACACGCAGGATGCAACCTACTGTGCCAGTTTACCTAATGTTAAGAAGATGAAGGCAGCGAAATCTGCAAGAACAAGCAAAAAAACTTAAAATAAAAGGAACGAAAAACGCGAAAAAATTTACAAAAAAAAAAAAAAGCGAAAAAATTGTGAACAAACGCGAAAAAATCCAAAACAAAAAACGCAAAAGAACCCAGAACAGAAAATGGGAATGAGTGACGTAACTTCTGCTCTTACGCTATTTTCATAGCACATATGGTCATATATATGTCGTACCGATCAAGCCTAATCACCGAGTTAGGCTTACTCGCCATGAATATTTTTTTGGCCAAACTAGCAGAATATAATTTAATTTCTCGCCATAAATAACCTTATATCAGACTGAAGATTACGAAAAAAATTGATATCATTGATTTAAATATGTTTAAAACAATCTATGCTATAATTAGCAAAATTGAGCTATAAAAATTACGTTAGTTTAATTAAGGTTAATTAAGATTTCTAAGCTTAGTGCATGATTAAAAATTTTATATCAGTCAATGCAAAAAATTATCTATTATTATTTAAAAAAAATTTACAAAAATAATTTTACAAAAATTTAATTTTTGAGTGAGTTCGGGTTATTAGGGACGACATATACACAACCGACTTCGACGACGCTTCGGTCCGACTTGGACCATTAGGTAATTACTTCTCCAAGTTGGACCGTTACGTCGTGCTAAGTCTCAGTCTTCCAGGTGCCGGTAATTAGTGGGTGTTGTTCCAGTGTTCTGTCTCAGTGTTTATATTCACGTATGTTGTATCACCTTAAGAGGCACCTCAGTTCCTCTATCACTTTAAGAGGCACCTCAGTTCCTCTATCACTTTAAGAGGCACCTCAGTTCCTCTATCACCTTAAGAGGCACCTCAGTTCCTCTATCACTTTAAGAGGCACTTCAGTTCCTCTATCACCTTAAGAGGCACCTCAGTTCCTCTATCACTTTAAGAGGCACCTCAGTTCCTCTATCACTTTAAGAGGCACGTCAGTTCCTCTATCACCTTAAGAAGCACGTCAGTTCCTCTATCACCTTAAGAGGCACGTCAGTTCCTCTATCACCTTAAGAAGCACGTCAGTTCCTCTATCACCTTAAGAGGCACGTCAGTTCCTCTATCACCTTAAGAGGCACGTCAGTTCCTCTATCACCTTAAAAGGCACCTCAGTTCCTCTATCACCTTAAGAGGCACGTCAGTTCCTCTATCACTTTAAGAGGCACGTCAGTTCCTCTAGCACCTTAAGAAGCACGTCAGTTCCTCTATCACTTTAAGAGGCACGTCAGTTCCTCTAGCACCTTAAGAGGCACGTCAGTTCCTCTAGCACCTTAAGAGGCACGTCAGTTCCTCTAGCACATTAAGTGGCACGTCAGTTCCTCTATCACTTTAAGAGGCACGTCAGTTCCTCTATCACTTTAAGAGGCACGTCAGTTCCTCTAGCACCTTAAGAAGCACGTCAGTTCCTCTAGCACCATAAGAGGCACGTCAGTTCCTCTATCACCTTAAGAGGCACGTCAGTTCCTCTATCACCTTAAGAGGCACGTCAGTTCCTCTAGCACCTTAAGAAGCACGTCAGTTCCTCTCGCACCTTAAGAGGCACGTCAATTCCTCTATCACCTTAAAAGACACGTCAGTTCCTCTAGCACATTAAGAGGCACGTCAGTTCCTCTAGCACCTTAAGAAGCACGTCAGTTCCTCTAGCACCTTAAGAGGCACGTCAGTTCCTCTATCACCTTAAGAGGCACGTCAGTTCCTCTAGCACATTAAGAGGCACGTCAGTTCCTCTAGCACATTAAGAGGCACGTCAGTTCCTCTAGCACCTTAAGAAGCACGTCAGTTCCTCTAGCACCTTAAGAGGCACGTCAGTTCCTCTAGCACCTTAAGAGGCACATCAGTTCCTCTATCACCTTAAGGTAGACTTTATTGCTGTGTGAGAATGGGGTTAAGGCACTTTAGTCAGTGATAATTTGCGTGTGAACTAGGCTAACTGAACGCTCCTTGTTTATACAGAACAACCACTGTGAAAAAAATAGTAAAATTCCAAGCGCTTTCGTGACTTCTCACATTATCATAGTTCCCTGATAATGTGAGAAGTCACGAAATCTCTTGGAATTTCACTATTTTTTCACGGTGGTTGTTCTGCATATTGTGATATCACCTGTTTACTGTGATCTTATTGCTCTGTGAAACCCATTTCTGTTGGATTGTATAGATGTTGATCAGCTTCCCAAGTATTGTAACTAGAAATAATTAAGTAATATTTAAAGCAGTGTTGGCAAGACTACAACACAGGTGGTCAGCTGAGGTACGCAAGGGTGAGTGGCTTGTGTCAGCAGTCAGCCGCAGTGACCCTCAATGTATACAACACTGGCTTGTGCCAGCAGTCAGCCGCAGTGACCCTCAGTGTATACAACACTGGCTTGTGTCAGCAATCAGCAGCAGTGACTCTGCACACAACACTGGCTTGTATCAGCAGTCAGCAGCAGTGACTCTCTCTACACACAACACTGGCTTGTGTCAGCAGTCAGCTTCAGTGACCCTCTCTACACACAACACTGACTTGTGTCAGTAGTCAGCAGCAGTGACCCTCTCTACACACAACACTGGCTTGTGTCAGCAGTCAGCAGCAGTGACCCCTCACTGCACACAACATTGTCTTGTATCAGCAGTCAGCAGCAGTAACCCTCTCTACATACAACAATGACTTGTGTCAGTAGTCAGCAGCAGTGACCCTTTCTACACACAACACTGGTTTGTGTCAGCAATCAGCAGCAGTGACCCTCTCTACTCACAACATTGGCTTGTGTCAGCAGTCAGCAGCAGTGACCCTCTCTACACACAACACTGGCTTGTGTCAGCAGTCATTAGCAGTAACCCTCACTGCACACAACACTGGCTTGTGTCAGCAGTCAGCAGCAGTGACCCTCACTGCACACAACACTGGCTTGTGTCAGCAGTCAGCAGCAGGGGCCGTCTCTACATACAACACTGGCTTGTGTCAGCAGTCAGCAGCAGTGACTCTGCACACAACACTGGCTTGTATCAGCAGTCAGCAGCAGTGACTATCACTGCACACAACACTGGCTTGTGTCAGCAGTCAGCAGCAGTGACCCTCTCTACACACAACACTGGCTTGTGTCAGCAGTCAGCAGCAGTGACCCTCACTGCACATTACTGACGTCAGTCTCTGCACAATATTTCCACATAACTCTGATTATCTTCCACACCTTAAACATTTAAGTATCAGAGGCAACAGAGACTTAAATTATGTATCAGCACAGACAGCACAGCAGTCTACATTTACACAGCAGACCATGGAACGGGTGAGGTTTGAACCATGGCGAGTGAATCGTAAAACTGCAGGCCAGTGTGTAAGCCACTGGGCCAGCTGCTACAATAAGATTCATCCGACTTTTGATAGAGTTCGCCACAGACACGCTGGCTGGAGATTCATCTGCACAACTTTGTATTTGTGGTCACAGTGGTGGCTCATGCTAACCTCCCTATGGTGTATAAATATACCTTGTTGGATGAATGTTATTGTAGCCAGCTGGCCCAGTGGCATACTCACTGGTAACGAGTTTTACGACTCACCCGCCATAAATTCAAACCTTCCCCATTTCGTGGTTTCTTTACAATTGTGTTATTACGAATTCGTGAGTACACTGACTCAGTATTTCCCCTCATATTTGCTTTATCGAGTTCCAGAAAAGGCAATTGAGTTGAGAAGATTTATGTCACTGAAGACGTCACCTCAGTCAATAATCTTTTCCATCATGACGTCGACGCTACATTTCCCCGGAAGGTAGAGCTTAACTGATCAAAAATAAACATACCTGCTCTAAGACCTGACTTTTTATTAAACCAATCAAATCTAATTACACTTTTAAAGCGATTTCATTATTTCTAAGCTTGTGTTCCCTTGTCTACATTAGGGAAGATAATATGCCTAAGATACCCCATAACTCTGTACTGTGTCACATAACTCTGTACTGTGTCACATAACTCTGTACTGTGTTCCATACCTCCGTACTGCGTCCCATGACTGTGTACTGTGTCACATAACTCTGTACTGTGTCACATAACTCTGTACTGTGTCACATAACTCTGTACTGTGTCATAATAACTCTGTACTGTGTCACATAACTCTGTACTGTGTCACATAACTCTGTACTGTGTTCCATACCTCCGTACTGCGTCCCATGACTGTGTACTGTGTCACATAACTCTGTACTGTGTCCCATAACTCTGTACTGTGTCACATAACTCTGTACTGTGTCACATAACTCTGTACTGTGTCACATAACTCTGTACTGTGTCACATAACTCTGTACTGTGTCACATAACTCTGTACTGTGTTCAATACCTCCGTACTGCGTCCCATGACTGTGTACTGTGTCACATAACTCTGTACTGTGTCACATAACTCTGTACTGTGTCACATAACTCTGTACTGTGTCAAATAACTCTGTACTGTGTTTCATACCTCCGTACTGCGTCCCATGACTGTGTACTGTGTCACATAACTCTGTACTGTGCCACATAACTCTGAACCATACCCCCGGCCGGGATTGAACCCGCGGTCATAGAGTCTCAAAACTCTATGACCGCGGGTTCAATCCCGGCCGGGGGTATGGTTTATTTGCAATCGTGTCATTACGATTTCTTAAGCCACATAACTCTGTATTGTGTTCCATATCTCTGTACTGTGTTCCATATGTCTGTACTGTGTCACATAACTCTGTACTGTGTCACATAACTCTGTACTGTGCCACATAACTCTGTACTGTGTCCCATAACTCTGTACTGTGTCCCATAACTCTGTACTGTGTCCCATAACTCTGTACTGTGTCACATAACTCTGCACTGTGTCACATAACTCTGTACTGTGTTCCATAACTCTGTGCTGTGTCCCATACCTCTGTACTGTGTCCCATAGCTCTGTACCGTGTTACATATATTTGTACTGTGTCCCATAACTCTGTACTGTGTCACATAACTCTACACTGTGTCCCATAACTCTGTACTGTGTCCCATAACTCTGTACCGTGTCACATAACTCTGTACAGTGTCCAATACCTCTTTACTGTGTCCCATGACTGTGTACTGTGTCACATAACTCTGTACTGTGTCACATAACTCTGTACTGTGCTACATAACTCTGTATTGTGTCATATAACTCTGTATTGTGTTCCATATCTCTGTACTGTGTTATATATTTCTGAACTGTGTCACATAACTCTGTACTGTGTCACATAAGTCTGTACTGTGTTCCATAACTCTGTACTGTGTCACATAATTCTGTACTGTGTCCCATAACTCTGTACTGTGTCCCATATCTCTGTACTGTGTCTTATATCTCTGTATTGTGTCACATAACTCTGTACTGTGTTCCATAACTCTGTACCGTGTCACATATATTTGTACTGTGTCCAATAACTCTGTACTGTGTCACATAACTCTGTACTGTGCCCCATAACTCTGTACTGTGTCCCATAACTCTGAACTGTGTCACATAACTCTGTACTGTGTCACATAACTCTGTACTGTGTCCCATAACTCTGTACCGTGTCACATATATTTGTACTGTGTCCCATAACTCTGTACTGTGTCACATAACTCTGTACTGCGTCCCATAACTCTGTACTGTGTCCCATAACTCTGTACTGTGCCACATAACTCTGTACTGTCACATACCTCTACACTGTGTTCCATAACTCTGTACTGTGTCACAATTCTGTACTGTGTTCCATAACTCTGTACTGTGTCTCATATCTCTGTACTGTGTCACATAACTCTCTACTGTGCCAAATAACTGTACTGTGTCACATAACTCTGTACTGTGTCACATAACTCTGTACTGTGTCCCATAACTCTGTACCGTGTCACATATATTTGTACTGTGCCCCATAACTCTATAATGTGTCACATAACTCTACACTGTGTTCCATAACTCTGTACTGTGTCACATAATTCTGTACTGTGTCCCATAACTCTGTACTGTGTCCCATATCTCTGTACTGTGTCTCATATCTCTGTACTGTGTCACATAACTCTGTACTGTGTCATATAACTCTGTACCGTGTCTCATATATTTGTACTGTGTCCCATAACTCTGTGCTGTGTCACATAACTCTGTACTGTGTCCCATAACTCTGTACTGTGCCCCATAACTCTGTACTGTGTCGTTGTACAAGAATTGTATACAATACCGACAAGATGAAATTAAGACACATGTGCAACATCTTCTAATTTTCCATTTTTTCATATTGGACCGAGGAAGCCGCTGTCTGGCAGAATCTGGGTATCTTTATCTGGGTATCATTATTGTAGACGTTTCGCCATCCAGTGGTTTTATCAATACAAATTCCAGGACATAACTTGAAGACAGTAGAACCATGTTCTACTGGGTAGTTCTCTTTGGGTAGGACCTACTTCCACTGTGAAATCCCGCCTACCAGTGACTATGCCCTCGTCTGCTTCCCGTCCCATTTCCACCTGACGTTACTATATAAGCGCCAGGCTCCTTGCTTCTGCTTCAGTATCTCCACGACTACGATGCTCTTCGCACCTACTCCTAAGTTAAGGGACTGATTACCTCATCTTCTGTACATAGTTCTCCTGTCTTCAAGTTATGTCCTAGAATTTGTATTGATAAAGCCACTGGATGGCGAAACGTCTGCAATAAAGATACCCAGATGTTGCACATGTGTCTTAATTTCATCTGTACTGTGTCACATAACTCTGTACTGTGTCACATAACTCTGTACTGTGTCCCATAACTCTGTACTGTGTCACATAACTCTGTACTGTGTCCCATAACTCTGTACTGTGTCACATAACTCTGTACTGTGTCACATAACTCTGTACTGTGTCCCATAACTCTGTACTGTGTCACATAACTCTGTACTGTGTCACATAACTCTGTACTGTGTCACATAACTCTGTACTGTGTCACATAACTCTGTTCTGTGTCCCATAACTCTGTACTGTGTCCCATAACTCTGTACTGTGCCACAAATATTCAAGAAGTGTGAACCATAAATATGTGTGATATAAATATGTGTGATATAAATATGTGTGATATAAATATGTGATATAAATATGTGTGATATAAATATGTGTGATATAAATATGTGTGATATAAATATGTGTGATATAAATATGTGTGATATAAATATGTTAAATATGTGTGAAATAGTTTAGAAAATAGATAAGGTGAAGAAGTAGACACTTGTGCAGGATTTGGGAATGTTCAATGAGGAAAGATTCTGCCAGCCAGCGGCTTCCTCGGTCCAATATGGAAAAGTGGAAAATTAGAAGGAATTTGAGGTAATCAGTCCCTCAGTCTGGAGTCAATGTGTTCATTCCATCAATTTAGAGAAAAGGTTGATGGACTCATTACCTCATTCCCCTCCTCATCTTCCACAGTTCTTCTCTATATTGGACTGAAGAAGCCACTGGTTGGAGAAACTTTTCTTGTATTAAGAGTCTTCAATAAAGAGTCCTCAATAAAGAGTCTTCAATAAAGAGTCCTCAATAAAGAGTCTTCAATAAAGAGTCCTCAATAAAGAGTCCTCAATAAAGAGTCCTCAATAAAGAGTCCTCAATAAAGAGTCTTCAATAAAGAGTCCTCAATAAAGAGTCCTCAATAAAGAGTCCTCAATAAAGAGTCCTCAATAAAGAGTCTTCAATAAAGAGTCCTCAATAAAGAGTCCTCAATAAAGAGTCCTCAATAAAGAGTCCTCAATAAAGAGTCCTCAATAAAGAGTCCTCAATAGTCTTCAATAAAGAGTCCTCAATAAAGAGTCCTCAATAAAGAGTCCTCAATAAAGAGTCCTCAATAAAGAGTCCTCAATAAAGAGTCCTCAATAAAGAGTCCTCAATAAAGAGTCCTCAATAAAGAGTCCTCAATAAAGAGTCCTCAATAAAGAGTCCTCAATAAAGAGTCCTCAATAAAGAGTCTTCAATAAAGAGTCCTCAATAAAGAGTCCTCAATAAAGAGTCCTCAATAAAGAGTCCTCAATAAAGAGTCCTCAATAAAGAGTCCGAGAGTCAACTTAAATGTACAATATCCAGTCAACTTTATGCTATTTTATTAAATAGTGTTTTACAAATTTGTTAACTATTCTCCTTCTTTGCATTATTATTATTATTATTATTATTATTATTATTATTAGTAGTAGTAGTAGTAGTAGTAGTAGTAGTAGTAGTAGTAGCAGTAATAGTAGTAGTAGTATTACCATTATTATTATTATTTTTTATTTTATTAACACATCTGCCGTCTCCCACCAAGGCAGGGTGGCCCGAAAAAGAAAAACTTTCACCATCATTCACTCCATCACTGTCTTGCCAGAAGGGTGCTTTACACTACAGTTTTTAAACTGCAACATTAACACCCCTCCTTCAGAGTGCAGGCACTGTACTTCCCATCTCCAGGACTCAAGTCCGGCCTGCCGGTTTCCCTGAACCCTTTCATGAATGTTACTTTGCTCACACTCCTATAGCACGTCGAGTCCGAAAAATCATTTGCCTCTATTCGCACCTTTTTAACACTCACGCATGCTTGCTGGAAGTCCAAGCCCCTCGCACACAAAACCTCCTTTAACCCCTCCCTCCAACACTACCTAGGCCAACCTCTTCCCCGCCTTCCCTTCATTTATACACATTCGAAATCAATTTATTTGATTCCATCTTCTCTACATGTCCGAACCCCTTCAACAACCCTTCCTAAGCTCTCTTGGTAATAGTATTGGTAATCCACACCTCCTCCTTGAAGGTAGCTGGAGTGTAGCAGGTGACTGGAGTGCAGCAGGTGACTGGAGCGTAACAGCTGACTGGAGTGTAGCAGGTGACTGGAGTGTAGCAGCTGACTGGAGTCTTGCAGCTGACTGGAGTGTAGCAGGTGACTGGAGTGTAGCAGGTGACTGGAGTGTAGCAGGTGACTGGAGTGTAACAGCTGACTGGAGTGTAGCAGGTGACTGGAGTGTAGCAGGTGACTGGAGTGTAGCAGCTGACTAGAGTCTTGCAGCTGACTGGAGTGTAGCAGCTGACTGGAGTGTAGCAGCTGGCTGGAGTCTAGTAGACAACTGGAGTTTAGCTGATAGTTAAAGTATAGCAGGAATCTGGAGTTTAGCAGGTAGCTGGAGTCCAGCAGGTGGCTGGAGTCTAGCAGGTAGATGTAGTCTAGCAGGTGGCTGGTGTCTAGCAGGTGGCCGGAGTCTAGCAGGTGGCTGGTGCCTAGCAGGTGGCCGGAGTCTAGCCGGTGGCTGGTGTCTAGCAGGTGGCTGGTGTCTAGCAGATGGCCGGAGTTTAGCAGGTGGCCAGAGTCTAGCAGGTAACTGGAGTTCAGCAAGGCAGCTAGAGTCAAGCAGCTGACTGGAATCTAGCAGGTAGGTGGATTGTAGCAGAAGGCTGGAGTGTAGCAGGTTGCTGGAGCCTAGCAAGTAGTTGGAGTCTAAAAGGTAGTTCTACTCAAGCAGGAAGCTGGAGTGTAGCAGGTGGCAGGAGTCTAGCAGCTGGATGGAGTCTAGGATTTAGCTGGAATCTAGCAACTAGCTGGAGTCTAACAGGTATCTGGAGTGCAGCAGGTGGCTGGAGTCTAGCAGGTAGCCGGAGTCTAACACGAAGCTCGAATCTTGCAGTTAACTGGAATCTGCTAGCTTTGTGGTATGAAGCAGGTAGCTGGAAGCTAGCAAGTAGCTGGAGTCTAGTAGGTGCCTGGAATTTATTAAGTGGCTGGAGTCTAGTAGGTGGCTGGATTCTAGCAAGTAGGTGGACTGTAGCAGGAGACTGGAGTTTAGCAGGTTGCTGGAGTGTAGCAGGTAGCTGGATCTAGCAGGTAGCTGGAGTCAAACCTGCAGCTGTAGTGTAGCAGGTAGCAGGAGTCAAGCAGGCAGCCGGAGTCTAGCAGGTGGCATGAGTCTAGCAGGAAGTTGGAGTCTAGCAGGTAGGTAGAGTTTACCAGGTAGCTGGAGTCTAGGAGGTAGCTGAAGTCTTCCAGGTTATTGGAAACTATCAGGTAGCTCAAGTCTAGCACTTAGCTGGAGTCTAGCAAGTTTGTGGGGCCTAGCAGGTGGCTGAAATGTAGCAGAGAGCTGGAGTCCATTAGGTAACTGGAGTCTAGCAGGATGCTGGAGTCTAGCAACTGGCTGGAGTGTAGCAGGTGACTGGAGTATATCAGGTAGCTGGAGTGTAGCAGGTGGCTGAAGTATAGAAGATAGCTGAGATTTAGCAGGAAGCTGGAATCTTGCAGGTAGCTAGAGTCTAGCAGGTGGCTGAATTCTAACAGGTGGCTGAAGTCTAACAGGTAGCTGGAGTCTAGCAGATGGCTGGAATCTATCTGATAACTGGAGTCCAGTAGGTGACTAGAGATTAGCAGGTAGCTGGAAGTGTAGCAAGTGTCTGGAGTCTAGCAAGTAGATGAAGTCTGACCTGTTAGACTCCAGGTAGCTGAAGTCTAACAGGTAGCTGGAGACCAGCAAGAAGCTGAAGTTTAGAAGGTAGCTGGAGTCTACCAGCGGGCTGAAGTCTAGCAGGTAGCTGGAGAGTAGGAAGCAGCTGAAGTCTACCAGCTGGCTTAAGTCTAGCAGATAGCTGAAGTCTAGCAGGTAGCTTGATTGTAGCAAGTAGGTGGAATTTAGCGACTGACTGGATTCT
The DNA here is from genome assembly GCF_038502225.1 of Cherax quadricarinatus. Lineage (NCBI taxonomy): Eukaryota > Metazoa > Arthropoda > Malacostraca > Decapoda > Parastacidae > Cherax > Cherax quadricarinatus. Next base: position 28,124,839 of record NC_091336.1, on the reverse strand, counting down.
AGCAGGTAGCTGGAGTCTAGCAGACAGCTAGAGTCTAGCAGCTGGCTGGAGTTTAGCAGGTAGCTGGAGTCTACCAGGTAGCTGGAGTCTAGCAGGTAGCTGGAGTCTAGCAGGTGAATGGAATGTTGCAGTTGGCTGGAATCTAGCAGGTAGCTACAGTCCACAGGTTGCCAGAGTCTTGCAGGAACCTAGAGTCCATCAGGTAACTGGAGTCCAGCAGGTTACTAGAGTCCAGCAGGTAACTGGAGTTCAGCAGGTAACTGGAGTCTAAAAACTGGCTGGAGCTTAGCAGCTTTCTGGAGTCTAGCAGGTATCTGGAGTCTAGCAGGTAGCTGGAGTCTAGCCTGTAGCTGGGGCCTAGCAGGTAGTTGGAGTTTAGCATGTTGCTAGAGTCTAGCAGGTAGTCTGACTTTAGCAGGTAGCTGGAGTCTAGCAGGTAGCCAGAATCTAGCATTTAGCTGAAGACTTACAGTCTGCTAGTCTGCAGACAGCCTGCAGCTGTCTGCTGTCTAGCAGATGCCTGGAGTCTAGCATTTAGCTGAAGTCTCAGAGCAGGATGTAGTCTAGCAGGTAGCTGGAGTCTAGCATTTTGCTGAAGTCTTACAGCAGGCTGTAATCTAGCAGGTAGCTGGAGTCTAGAAAGATGCTGGATTCTAGCTGGTAGGTGGAGTCTACCAGGTTCCTGGAGTGTAGCAAATGGCGTTAGACTTGCAGGTGGCTGGAGTGTATCAGATGACTGCAATGTATCAAGTGGCTGGAGTCTAACACGAAACTGGAATCTAGCAGTTAGCTGGAGTCTACCAGCTTTGTGGTATCTAGCAGGTAGCTGGAGTCTAGCAGGTAACTGGAGCCTAGCATTTTGCTGAAGTCTTACAGCAAGCTGTAATCTAGCAGGTAGCTGGAGTCTAGAAAGATGCTGGATTCTAGCTGGTAGGTGGAGTCTACCAGGTTCCTGGAGTCTAGCAAATGGCGTTAGACTTGCAGGTGGCTGGAGTGTATCAGATGACTGCAATGTATCAAGTGGCTGGAGTCTAACACGAAACTGGAATCTAGCAGTTAGCTGGAGTCTACCAGCTTTGCGATATCTAGCAGGTAACTGGAGTCTAGCAGGTAACTGGAGTCTAGCAGCTGGCTGGAGCCTAGCAGGTAGCTTGAGTCTAGTAGGTAACTGGAGTTTAGCAGGTAGCTGGAGTTTACCAGGTAACTGGCGTCTAGGACGTAAAAGAAGTCTTCAAACTGGCTGCAGTCTAATATGTAGCTGGAGTCTAGCAGGTGGGTGGAGTTTAGCAGCTGGCTGAAGTCTAGCAGCTGGCTGAAGTCTAGCAGCTGGCTGAAGTCTAGAAGCTGGCTGAAGTTTAGCAGGTAGCTGAAGTATAACAGGATGCTGGAGTCTAGGAGGTAGGTGGAGTCTAGCAGGTGGCTGGAATCTAGCAGATATCTAGGGTCTAGCAGGTGACTGGAGTCTAATATGTGGCTGGACTCTAGCAGGTGGTTGGAATCGCAGCTGGCTGGAGTCTTGCAAATGGGTGGAGTCTGGCATTAAGCTGGAGCCTAGCAGGTAGCTGGAGTTTAGTAGCTTGCTGGAGTCTAGAAGCTAGAAGGAGTCTAGCAGGTAGATGGAGATTAGCATCTTTGAGGGGCCTAGCAGTTAGGTGTAGTCTAGCACGTAGCTGAAGTCTAGCAGGTATCTGGAGTCTAGCATGTAGCTGGATTCTAGCAGTGTGTGGAGTCTAGCAGCTTTGTGGTGTTTAGCAGATAGCTGGAGTGTAGCAGGTAGCTGGAGTGTAGCAGGTTGCTGAAGTTTAGCAGATGATTGGAATCTAGCAGGAACCTGGACCCTTGCAGGCAGCTGGAGTCTTGCAGCAGTCTGGAATCTAGCAGGTAGCTGGAGTCTAGAATGTAGCTGTAATCTAGCAGTGAGCTGGAATCTAGCATGTAGCTAGAATCTAGCATGTAGCTGGAGTCTAGCATGTAGCTGGAGTCTAGCATGTAGCTGGAGTCTAGTATGTAGCTGAAGTGCAGCAGTTAACTGGAGTGTAGCAGTTAGCTGGACTGTAGCAGTTAGCTTCAGTGTAGCAGCTGGGTGGAGTCTATCAGGTAACTGGAGAGTTGCAGGTGGCTGGAGTGTAGCAGGTGGCAAGAGTGTAGCAGGTGGCTGGAGTGCAGCAGGTGGCTGGAGTGATGTAGCTGGTTGGAGTGTAGCAGGAACCTGGACCCTTGCTGGCAGCTGGAGTCTTGCAGCAGTCTGGAATCTAGCAGGTAGCTGGAGTCTAGCAGGGAGCTATAATCTAGCAGTAAGCTGGAGTCTAGCAGGGTGCTGGAGTCTAGCATGTAGCTGGAGTCTAGCATGTAGCTGGAGACTAGCATGTAGCTGGAGTCTAGCATGTAGCTGGAGCCTAGCATGTAGCTGGAGTCTAGCATGTAGCTGGAGTCTAGCATATAGCTGGAGTCTAGCATATAGCTGGAGTCTAGCATGTAGCTGGAGTCTATCATGTAGCTGGAGTCTAGCATGTAGCTGAAGTGTAGCAGTTAGCTGGAATGTAGCAGTTAGCTTCAGTGTAGCAGCTGGGTGGAGTCTAGCAGGTATCTGGAGTGTAGCAGGTGGCTGGAGTGTAGCAGGTGGCTGGAATGAAGTAGCTGGTTGGAGTGTAGCAGGTGGCTGGAGTGTAGCAGGTGGCTGGAGTGAAGTAGCTGGTTGGAGTGTAGCAGGTGGCTGGAGTGTAGCAGGTGGCTGGAGTGAAGTAGCTGGTTGGAGTGTAGCAGGTGGCTGGAGTGTAGCAGGTGGCTGGAGTGAAGTAGCTGGTTGAATTGTAGCAGGTGGCTGGAGTATAGCAGGTAGCTGGAGTGAAGTAGCTGGTTGGAGTGTAGCAGGTGGCTGGATTGTAGCAGGTGGCTGGAGTGTAGCAGGTGGCTGGATTGTAGCAGGTGGCTGGAGTGTAGCAGGTGGCTGGAATGAAGCAGGTGACTGGAGTGAAGTAGCTAGTTGGAGTGTACCAGGTGGCTGGATTGTAGCAGGTGGCTGGAGTGTAGCAGGTGGCTGGATTGTAGCAGGTGGCTGGAGTGTAGCAGGTGGCTGGAGTGAAGTAGCTGGTTGGAGTGTAGCAGGTGGCTGGAGTGAAGCAGGTGGCTGGAGTGAACTAGCTGGTTGAATTGTAGCAGATGGCTGGAGCGTAGCAGGTAGCTGGAGTGTAGCAGGTGGCTGGAGTGTAGCAGGTAGCTGGAGTGAAGTAGCTGGTTGGAGTGTAGCAGGTGGCTGGAGTGTAGCAGGTGGTTGGAGTGTAGCAGGTGGCTGGAGTGAAGTAGCTGGTTGGAGTGTAGCAGGTGGCTGGATTGTAGCAGGTGGCTGGAGTGAAGTAGCTGGTTGGAGTGCAGCAGGTGGCTGGAGTGAAGCAGGTGGCTGGAGTGTAGCAGGTGGCTGGAGTGAAGTAGCTGCTTGGACTGTAGTAGGTGGCTGGAGTGTAGCAGGCGGCTGGAGCGTAGCAGGTGGCTAGAGTGAAGCAGCTGGTTGGATTGTAGCAGGTGGCTGGAGTGAAGCAGGTGGCTGGAGTGAAGTAGCTGGTTGGAGTGTAGCAGGTGGCTGGAGTGTAGCAGGTGGCTGGAGTGTAGCAGGTGGCTGGAATGAAGTAGCTGGTTGGTGTGTAGCAGGTGGCTGGAGTGTAGCAGGTGGCTAGAGTGTAGCAGGTGGCTGGTGTGAAGTAGCTGGTTAGAGTGTAGTGTTACGCGCCCCTCCTTCACACTCCATTATATACCAAAATAAAAGGCCTGGTTAGAATGAGTTCTGTGATAATATATCGCGAACCACTTTATTACTAGCTAGATAAAGCGGGTTCGACTATATATTATTATCGGGTACAGTATAAATCATCAAAAGTACTCATTGTATTATATTACATTGTGTTATGTTATATTATTATTATATTAGGTTAGGTATTACGAATATGTAACCACTACTGTAGTAGAGGGGCGACAGATATATCAGATCACTTTCTAATTGTAGCTACACTGAGAGTAAAAGGTAGATGGGATACAAGGAGAATAGAAGCATCAGGGAAGAGAGAGGTGAAGGTTTATAAACTAAAAGAGGAGGCAGTTATGTCAGCATAGTTGCTGATCCCTGTATTCCCAGTATTATGTAGCACAGCATATTAGTATCATCCATGTGCTTTAGATACGAGATCCCTTGTAGGCCTGTGGCTTTGTGTGACGTCACGGGATACAGATGTGTGGGCTCATGCCCCTGCCCCGGCCTCACTCGGCGGCAGACCATTCAGCGGACAGGCAAGGCAGCTGGGCTCCATCCCTCAACTCAGTCTGACGATATCTCCATTTAAGAACCCTTTACGATAGTTAGGGTAAGATATAAACAGCTATTGGAGGATAGATGGGCTAATGAGAGCATAGGCAATGGGTTCGAAGAGGTATGGGGTAGGTTTAAAAATGTAGTGTTTGAGTGTTCAGCAGAAGTTTGTGGTTACAGGAAAGTGGGTGCGGGAGGGAAGAGGAGCGATTGGTGGAATGATGATGTAAAGAGAGTAGTAAGGGAGAAAAAGTTAGCATATGAGAAGGTTTTACAAAGTAGAAGTGATGCAAGGAGGGAAGAGTATATGGAGAAAAAGAGAGAGGTTAAGAGAGTGGTGAAGCAATGTAAAAAGAGAGCAAATGAGAGAATGGGTGAGATGTTATCAACAAATTTTGTTGAAAATAAGAAAAAGTTTTGGAGTGAGATTAACAAGTTAAGAAAGCCTAGAGAACAAATGGATTTGTCAGTTAAAAATAGGAGAGGAGATTTATTAAATGGAGAGTTAGAGGTATTGGGAAGATGGAGGGAATATTTTGAGGAATTGTTAAATGTTGATGAAGATAGGGAAGCTGTGATTCCGTGTATAGGGCAAGGAGGAATAACATCTTGTAGGAGTGAGGAAGAGCCAGTTGTGAGTGTGGGGGAAGTTCGTGAGGCAGTAGGTAAAATGAAAGGGGGTAAGGCAGCCGGGATTGATGGGATAAAGATAGAAATGCTAAAAGCAGGTGGGGATATAGTTTTGGAGTGGTTGGTGCAACTATTTAATAAATGCATGGAAGAGGGTAAGGTACCTAGGGATTGGCAGAGAGCATGCATAGTTCCTTTGTATAAAGGCAAAGGGGACAAAAGAGAGTGCAAAAATTATAGGGGGATAAGTCTGTTGAGTATACCTGGTAAAGTGTATGGTAGAGTTATTATTGAAATATAAAGAGTAAGACGGACAATAGGATAGCAGATGAACAAGAAGGCTTTAGGAAAGAATCACACATAAAGTGGGAGTTGTCACAGTTGCTCTTTGCTGATGACACTGTGCTCTTGGGAGATTCTGAAGAGAAGTTGCAGAGATTGGTGGATGAATTTGGTAGGGTGTGCAAAAGAAGAAAATTAAAAGTGAATACAGGAAAGAGTAAGGTTATGAGGATAACAAAAAGATTAGGTGATGAAAGATTGGATATCAGATTGGAGGGAGAGAGTATGGAGGAGGTGAATGTATTCAGATATTTGGGAGTGGACGTATCAGCGGATGGGTCTATGAAAGATGAGGTGAATCATAGAATTGATGAGGGGAAAAGGGTGAGCAGTGCACTTAGGAGTCTGTGGAGACAAAGAACTTTGTCCTTGGAGGCAAAGAGGGGAATGTATGAGAGCATAGTTTTACCAACGCTCTTATATGGGTGTGAAGCATGGGTGATGAATGTTGCAGCGAAGAGAAGGCTGGAGGCAGTGGAGATGTCATGTCTGAGGGTAATGTGTGGTGTGAATATAATGCAGAGAATTCGTAGTTTGGATGTTAGGAGGAGGTGCGGGATTACCAAAACTGTTGTCCAGAGGGCTGAGGAAGGGTTGTTGAGGTGGTTCGGACATGTAGAGAGAATGGAGCGAAACAGAGTGACTTCAAGAGTGTATCAGTCTGTAGTGGAAGGAAGGCGGTGTAGGGGTCGGCCTAGGAAAGGTTGGAGGGAGGGGGTAAAGGAAGTTTTGTGTGTGAGGGGCTTGGACTTCCAGCAGGCATGCGTGAGCGTGTTTGATAGGATTGAATGGAGACAAATGGTTTTTAATACTTTACGTGCTGTTGGAGTGTGAGCAAAGTAACATTTATGAAGGGTTTCAGGGAAACCGGCAGGCCGGACTTGAGTCCTGGAGATGGGAAGTACAGTGCCTGCACTCTGAAGGAGGGGTGTTAATGTTGCAGTTTAAAAACTGCAGTTTAAAGCACCCTTCTGGCAAGACAGTGATGGAGTGAATGATGGTGAAAGTTTTTCTTTTTCGGGCCACCCTGCCTTGGTGGGAATCGGCCAGTGTGATAACAATAATAATAATACTGTAGTGACCAATTGATGGTTCCAGAATTGACGCCACGCGTCGCATTCTGGCCGAACTGAAGTCAGACTATGGAGTAGTTGAGTGGGGCAGTCAGCTCCTAGCTCTGACTCGGTACGGGTCTTCAACACAAAGCTCCTAGCTTAAACTAAAACTTTAAACCAAGTCTATTGTCTTGCTTTTGCCATTAGTTTCCTGAAGTCTGGTAATTCATGTCTCTTATGAAAGATAACTATTTCGTCACTCCAGACCTTTCTAAAAACGATGAATAGTGAGATTAGTGGATTATCAATTTAAACTATTGTATCATACTGCTAATAAGAATTTGAACGTAAGATTAGGTTTCTTGCTGTATAGTATTTCATTTATAATTGCTTGTGGTTATTTTAATTCACTAACCAAGTACCTATGAAACTAAATGATTGGTAATAAAATAAAACTAACTTAAAAAAATGGAGAGTTATTTGTGCCCCTATTGTTACGGTGAAGATTAAGTCGTAACAAATGGGTTGTCTGTCCGGGAGCTACTTACCCTGAAGTACATATTTGTTTTGCATTAAAATTAAGCTCCCTTGCGAGAATTAAGAAAATGGATCCAGAAATTAAGTCATTATTAGATGAATTAACAGAGGCTACTCTTGACACTTTAAAATTACAGACGTGTTGGCAAATAGCTAGACAGTTAGATATACCTTATAATAGATACCATAGCGCAGAGACTCTTAGGTCCATAATTAAGGATAGATTATTTCCGAAATTCCAAGTAATGCCAGAATTAGATTTGGAAGATAGTTTTATTTCTCAGTTCGAGGAAGTAGAAATCCCACGGACGGGAACTGCCTTAAATAATGAAGTTGAACCAGGGTTTACAAGGCCTTACTACTCAGTCCAGTCTCAAAGCTCTCCCCCGTTCATTTCCCCGGAGTATGTATCGGTGGTTGGAACGAACCCTCAGTCAAATGACCGGGATAATTTTAGGCCTGGTGCTCGTCCCAAAATACTTCCGGAGAAGATGACCGAATTCCCCTCGGTGTCATTACCTCTTGGGAATTTCACGTCCGAACAACTAGAGAAAATAGAACGCATATTACTATTACAAAACTCTCAAATCGAAGCTAGAAGACATCTTAACGAGGAAGAATTTAGGCTTGAAAGGTTTCGTTTCGAAACAAAGCAGAAGGAAGGTCCGGAAGAGAGAGACGTGAAGAACAATGTAACCGGGTTTGACTTGCATAAAGCAGCTCTGATGGTACCTAAGTTTAACGAGACAGATTTAGATGAATTCTTTGAAATTTTTGAGAATCAGGCACGTTCAATGGGCTGGCCCAAAGACAAATGGGCCACATTGCTGCATACGTCTCTATATGGAAAGGCGCAGTCTTGTGTCACTTCTTTACCGTATGAGTTTTATGTCCAGTATGATGTGGTAAAGAAAACTATTCTAGATGCATATGACATGCTCCCTATTAGTTACCAAATAGCTTTTCGTTCTATGAGACGGCAAACAGGACAAACTTATTTAGATTTTGCCCGAGGGAAAGCAGTGGCGTTTGAACGTTGGTGTCGAGCTTCTCGGGTCACGACTTTAAAAGATCTATCACAATTAATGTTACTAGAAGATTTGTATGCAAATTTTCCAGAGGGAGTTCGCCAGTATCTTGTTGGCCATCTGCAAACGATGTTGTTAGAGACTGCCGCGCTGGCAGACAACTTTGAGATTTCCCAGAGGTTGGTACAATCTGAAAGCAGCCAGGTTATCAAACCAGCAACGAGACCCGAACCTGCGAAGCCTTTCGGTAAGCGACCTACCCAACCCGTTCACTCCCGTGTAACAAGTAAACCCAAAGAAAAACTCCAAATTCAATCGATCCCATCATATAGACCAGATAGGTCATGGGAAAAAATTAAATGTTCGTACTGTTCGAAGATGGGACATTTCAAATCACAATGCTTCAAGCGTGATAGGGACCTGGGAAGGAGTCCATTCTATGGATTGCCCACACAAATCATATCATCTACGACTCATTCAAGGAAATCCGAGCCAAGAGTAGACGCTCGGTCCCAAGGAAAAGGATTAGATCCTCCTAGTTGACTAAGCAGAACATGGGTATCATCGTCAAACTTGTCAAGGGCTGTGAGTCCTTACTTTTCCAAAAGCAAAGTAGGAATTACCAATAGCCAGTTGTTGCAAGTAAACTCCTTTAGGGATACGGGGTCCTACTTAACATTATTAAGGGAAGGACTGTTATCATTCCCCACCGAATCATACACAGGTTTCGACGCTTTGTTGGAAGCTTATGGTGGCTCCACTACGCGAGTACCCCTATTCAAGTTATATGTCGAAACTCTTATCTTTACTGGCTGGACGTCAATCGGAGTGTCTCCAACTAACTTCTCCATAAAAGACGTAGACCTATTGATTGGGAACGACTTAGCGGAAGAAGGAATATGGAAAGAGCCCATAGTTATGGAAAATCCAATCGAGGAAAATTACGTCATTGAAGCCCGACGAACGGAACCTACCCTCTTTCCTCTGAGCGTAGTAACCGGGGCAAAGACCAAACAGTCGCGTTCTCCGTTGGTATCGGAGGAAGTCATGGACGACGCCGACAGTCCACCCGGAACCGATACCAGTTCCTAAGTCGGTGGTTTCCGAAATAGATTTATTCTCGAAGGAGGATCTAGTAAGAGAACTCCAAATAGACCCCTCCTTAAGTGACATCAGGATGCTTGCTGCGTCGGAGGAAGCCCTTAAAAGTGACAGCTGTTACTATTGGGAGAAGGACTTGCTGAAAAAGAAACAAGGATCTCTTAAAAGTGATCATCTAGTGGTCTTGCCTACCCCGTTTAGAAATTTAGCATGTAAATTTGCTCATGACAGTCCCCAAGGTGGACATCTGGGAGAAAAGAAGACTTTTAGAAAAATTGCTAAGCACTTTACATGGCCCAAAATGAAGGAAGAAGTGGAACGGTACGTAAGAAACTGTTCCGTGTATCAACTAGTAGGAAAACTTGCACATAATCCACCAGCTGCACCGTTGAACCCTATACAAGTAAGAGGCGAACCCTTTTCACGTCTGGTGATCGACTGTGTCGGCCCGCTACCCAAGACTCGGCAGGGCAACCAGTTCCTGTTCACTATCATGGACACCGTCACCATGTACCCGGAAGCAGTTCCCCTCAGGAGGATTAATGCTCGCCTAATAGTGAGAGCATTGATTAAGTTCTTCTCTCACTTAGGATTTCCAAGAGAAGTTCAATCTGATCAAGGGTCGAATTTTACTTCAAAATTTTTCCGTGAAGCCTTGGCTCAGTTAGGAGTCAAGACGGTTTACGCGACGGCCTATCGACCCTAATCACAAGGCATGGTGGAAAGATTCCATCAAACTCTGAAGATTATGATGAGGTCCTACTGTCTGTAGTTTTCTAAACATTGGGACGAAGGTATTCCACTACTCTTGTTTGCCCTAAGGGAAAGCGAACAAGACAACTTGAAGTTTTCACCATTTGAGTTATTATATGGGCATCAAATTAGAGGACCAGTACAGGTTCTAAAAGAAGCTTGGACCGGGGAAGAAACGCCGACTTTTAGGAGCTCTCCTACCTTAATGAAAGAACGCCGAAAACTTACGACAAGCACAGAGTAAGATGAAGGAGGAATATGATCGCTGAACTAAATTTCGTTCATTTGAACCAAAAGATCAAGTTCTGGTTCAACGATTTCATCAGGGACATGCTCTGCAGCCCAAATTTGAAGGTCCTTTAGAAATCGTGAAGCGCCTAAGTGACGTGAACTACTTGGTAAGGACGCCGAGGAAGAGGAACTCACAACGGACGTATCACGTTAACCAACTTAAACCCTATTCAGGAATCGTTTCTCCAATTTCTACTATAATGCCTCTGAACCAAGAACGGGTTCCAGTAAGTTCGGATGAAATGATATTAATCCCGGTTCTTCTGAACAATTTGACAGCCTTAAAGAATTTAAATTCTCTACTGATAAATCTGGAAGTAGACAAAGGACACGAAATAAAATCCCTGATTAAGGCAAATCTCCACCTATTCAACGACATCCCAAAACCATTTACGTTGGGTGTGCACGATGTTACTCTCAGAGAACCTACTCCAATCAAGCAATCTCCCTACAGAGTGAGTCCCAAGAAACAAGGTGAGCTAGAGGCAGAGGTGAACTTCTTACTCTCTCACGGGTTGATAAAGCCAAGTAACAGTCCTTGGGCTTCCCCGTGCATTCTAGTCCCCAAACCAGACGGGACCTCCCGTATGTGCACGGGTTTTAGAAAAGTCAATGCTGTAACAGTACCTGATGGGTTTCCAATACCCAGAATTGATGACTTAATAGATAAGGTCTCCAGGGCTAAGTATATCAGTAAATTGGACTTGTTAAGAGGGTATTACCAAGTCCCGTTGTCATCCAGAGCTCAAGAGATATCGGCCTTTACGATACCTGGTGACCTATGCAAGTATTGCGTTATGCCCTTCGGCTTCTGTAACGCGGCCTCTACGTTCCAGCATATTATGAACATACGGGAGGATTGGACAGGGTAGAAGCTTACTTAGACGACTTAGTTGTATACAGCAACAGTTGGTCTCAACACCTTAGACAACTTAGAGCCTCGTTTGACGCCTTAAGTAAACGTAATTTTACAGTGAATTTGTCCAAGTGTGAGTTTGGCCTGACTAAAATTAAATACTTGGGGTTTCGGATTGGACAAGGTGAAGTTGCTCCTTTGAACACGAAAGTAAAGGCCCTCTTAGACTTTCCTACCCCTAAGGATAGGAAAAGCATAACGAGATTTTTAGTTGCCGGTTACTACCGTCGGTTCTGTCCGAATTTTGCACAGGTAGCTTTTCCCCCCTAACTGAATTAACAAGTCTAAAAACAAAGTTTTCATGGACCCAGGACTGTGAAATTGCTTTTAATCGTTTTAAAAGGTTACTATCCTCTTCCCCAGTATTGCTAAGTCCTGATTTTAATAAACCATTCCACTTACAAATAGATGCAAGTGCGTATGCTTTGGGAGCAACAGTTGTTACAGAAGTCTCTGAATTCTGACCTATTGCAACCTGTTTCTTATTTTTCTTCTAAGTTAAAGAAACACCAAATTCGTTACTCAACTATAGAAAAAGAAGCCTTAGCTCTTGTTGTATCCCTAGAGAATTTTGATGTATATTTAGGATCTTCTCCCCATCAGATATCAGTGTACTCCGATCACAATCCTTTGACCTTCATAAATACTATGAAATCGAAGAATGCCAGAATACTTCGTTGGGCTTTGAGAATTCAACCCTTCTCTATTACTATTTCCCATATAAAAGGAAAACATAATCTCATTGCTGATACCCTCTCTAGGCCTTGAATCTTTATTAATATACCTTTATTTTAACAGTGTGAGCCGATACTTTCATGACCATCTATGTTGAGAAAACTGGAGTTGTAGGACTGCTGTCTGTTACAACCTCTGCTACTACGACCGTTGCTACCCACCACCGAGAGTACAAGTCAATGGCGACCGTCAGTCATGAGGGGGGAGGTATTACGCGCCCCTCCTTCACATTCCATTATATACAAAAATAAAAGGCCTGGTTAAAATAAGTTCTGTAGTAATATATCGCGAACCACTTTACTACTAGCTAGATAAAGCAGGTTCGACTATATATTGTTATCAGGTACGGTATAAATCATCAAAGGTACTCTCAAGCAAGGTTGTATTCAATAAAATGTTATTCATTAGGCACTATTATATTATATTATAATTTATTATAGTAGGTTGATTACTGTATTCTGTTGATGGTTCCAGAATTGGCGCCTAGCGCTACCTCCTGACCGACCTGACGTCAGACCACTGAGCATTTGAACAGGCAGTCAGATCATAGCACTGACTCTGATCAGGTCTTCAACCCAGAGATATTAACTTGGTCAATAATTCTAGATCGTGTCTATTGTCTTAACTTTGCTGTTAATTCCAAGAGTCTGTTAACCCTTCTCTTTAAGAAGGATAACTGATTGACTTCCTTAAAGTTCCCATAATAGTTCTTATTTAGACTCTTCATTGTAATTATTGTATTATACTTGATTCATGGGGGATTTGAACATGGAGTCATTGTTGCATTATGCTTAATTCACGAGGATTTGAACATAGAATTATGTTCCTCATTGTACAGTCTCATTTCATTGATAATAGTGAATTGTCATTTTAATTCACTAACTGGATACCAATAAAGGTTCATAATTGGTTTTAAAATATAACTAACCAAATGCAAAACTAAGTGTTTATTCCCCCTATTGTTGTGGCATAGAGCAAGCCGTAACACCCATCCACCACCCAACCACTCTCCTGATATGCACCTCCCCCCTCATTCACTTCTACTAACCACAAATGGGCTCGCCTCATGGAGTAGGACTCCTACCCCTCTTTTCAATCGCCCTGTCTGCATCACAAAAGCCCTGTAGCCATTCACCTCCAATACACGCCCCATCCTGATATTGTGCTCTTGCACAAATACAACATCCACTCTATGCTGGCACAAGAAACTGGCAAACCACACACGCTTCACATCCTGACATAAACCATTGATGTTAACTGTCATACACTTTAGGCCAGCGGTGGTTTCTTTCCCTTCTGCTTTGACACCTTCTTCATAACACCACCATGCCCTTTCGAACCTCCTTTACTCACCTCCCTAATGGCAGCCCTAACCACCCCCCAGACCATCCCCAGGCCAGGTGTCCATGAGGGACCACCTCCACCTGCTTCCACCACCACCACCTGCCAGTCCTCTGTGCTGGGGTTAGGACATCATCCGAATCTGATGTTACAGCCTCACACTTGTGCGTGACCCCACCTGCCCCTATCTCCACCACCCATGATTCCTCACGGTGAACCTCCACCTCCACCACATGTCCAACTCCCACACCATCTGGGCACATTGCCCCTCGAGACACCACCAATTCATTGGGCCCCTCGCACTGCCCACACTGGTCAACAGTATTCCTCACACCAGCCCTCATTGCCGAATCACCCTCCCCATCTGACTGGGTAAACAGCGAGTTGCTCACCATCCCCACGACATCGTCGATGGCCTCCACTTCTGAACCAAGCCATCCCGCATCATCAGGCAAAAGGGGTCCCTCAAGGCCCCCACCCACAGGGACCTTCAGATCCTCGCCCTCCATTACCTCCACCTGCGTCACCTCCTCACTCTGCAGATGACCATACCCACGTCCTCTGTGGCATTGCGTTCTAGACCATGGAGTCGAAACTGTTGCTCACAGTGTGCAGCCATGTGATCAAATGGTCCACAGCGCCTGCAAGTCCTTTGTTGCCCAGCATAAGACACCATGACCAGTGTCCTAAAAGCCTCCAACATTATATAGGATGGGATGGGATGGGGTGCCAAAACGTTATCTTCAGCGAGAACGTGCCCTCCAGGAGCACAGCATGTGCACCTTCTGCCGACTTGCCGGGCTGGGCCAGGCTCATGGCCCTGTAGCTCTTGAAAACATTGCGCAGGTCTGTTTCATCCAGCTCAAATGGTACATTGCACACTCTAACCCAAGTATAGTGCCAGGAGACATCATGAAGGCAGACGCTCACCAGTACACTGACGTCAGTGGTTACTTGTGGTCATACCTGTACTGAACTGTCTGGGTATTAGTGTGGGGTGTTACTAAGCACCATGGTTTGTTTAGTGTTTCAGAATCTCAGGTTAAAGTGTTGAAGAAGGAAGTTCTACTTCTTCAGGAGGAAAATAGGAGGCTGAAGCTTCGCCTAGATGTGTCTGAGAGTGAGTGAGAGATAGTTGGTGCTGGAAAGGAGGAAATGCTTACCACCAGTGAGAGTGGCAGCCGCTTTAAATGGCAAGTGGTTCACAGTTCAGGAAAAAGGAAGATAAGGAGGGTTAATAAAGAAGATGTGAAGGTAGGAAATAGATTCTCTGTTCTCCAAGACGAGTGTACTTCAGTGGTTAGTGAGGTTAAAAAATATTCTGATTGAGGGAGACTCTCAGGTAAGATATATAGACCGTGCTTTTTGTAACAGAGATAGAAAAGTCAGACAGAAGGTGTGCCTCCCAGGAGCTGGTGTTAATGATATATTCAGCAGGATGGATAATATTATGTCAGGCAATGGGAATATGCCCAATATCTGTCTTAGTTCTGGTGGAAATGACACTGGGAAGGGCAGAAGACACGAGCTACTGGATAAGTACAGGTAAGCCATGGAAGTAGTCAGGTCTAAGGAAGGGATCCCTATCAATATTTAAAATCTTGCCTAGAAGGGGAGTGGGCAATGACTGGATGTCTAGGGCAATTGGTATAAATTGCTGTCTAGACAGGTACTGAAAGGAAATTGCAATCCCATTCATTGATAACTGGTACAAATTCTATGGCAAACGTGATATGTATGCAAGGGATGGGGTTCATCTCTCTGGGGCTGGAGTGGTTGCTTTAGCCAATTCGATTGAGGGGGTAATTGATGACTTTTCAAGGCCTTAAACTGATACATTATAGAGGTATGAGTGTTTGTGGGGAACAATCAGGCTGCAGTATTGTTGCTGGAAACAGCAGATATTACCAAGATACCTCAGGGATATGTTTAAAAAACAATATTCAAAAGAAAGTTTCTAATAAAGGCAAAGCAACTGATCAACAAACAAAGAGAGATAGTAGAGGGCAACAAGTGACTAGCTCCTTTAAGGTTTACTAAACAAATAGTAGGAGTTTAAGAAATAAAATAGATGAGCTAAGATTACTTGCAAGTGCAGGTAATATAGATATTATTGGTATAACAGAGACCTGGTTCGACCTGAAAGATAGAGAAATGCCTTCTGAATGCAACATACAGGGTTATAAACTATTCCACACTGATAGGGTCAACAAGAAGGGTGGTGGAGTGGTGATGTTTGTCAGAGATAATTTAATTTAATTTTGGGTGTGATATATAGGCCCCCAAACCTTGATAGGGAGTGCAGTAAGCTGTTATGGGACGAAATTCATAAGGTGTCTACATGTAAAAATGTTGTGTTTGGAATTGTGATTGGAATAATTTGACAAGAAATCTTGATACGGTTCATGATTGCTTTTTAGAACAGGTTGTGACAGAACCAACTAGAGGAAACAATCTGCTTGACTTGGTTATTGCCAACAAAGATTCACTAATTAATAATCTTGAGGTTAATGATGAGCTTGGGGAAAGTGATCACAAATCACTTAGTTTCAATATATTATGGATTTTTTTATATTTTATTTAAAACATTGCTACAGTACAAGCGATGATAAATTGCAATAAAATGGCTATGATATGTGCAAAGAACAAACTCAAAAAAAAAAAAAATCCCCAGTTACAGAAAATAATACAACGATCATAATTACGATATTACATCAAACAAACCTGCATTATACAATTTAAATATTGAGAGTGTTGCTACACAGCTGACGCATCCCGCCCCCCCCCGATGCCCACACACGCACATTGATAAGAACTCATATTCATTCATTTGAATAAACTTGATATTAAATAACCTCAATTTAGGACGTATCCTAACTCATCTTGTAATTGTAGGATAAATAAGTACAATCGTGCAAGGTACAACAACACTAGATACACAATACCTTGAATAAGACAAACACATTTTACAAGATAAATTTTGAGACACTTGTATTCAATACCATAAAGGTGTTATTACCCTTAACAACAGAAACTTTTCACACTTAATATATTCCCCCCCCCCCAAAAAAAAAAAACACCATAACTGCTATCACCAACATCCTTACAGTACATTAAGGAATAACCTTAAGTAAGCATATAATCATCGGTGTTCACAGTAACACCAAAATACAGTACACTGAATATCAAATATTAACACAAGTGTGTTATAACCTAGTCTAACACAATGTCGCCTCAACCAGGTGACAATAACTGCCAGTGATAAATATTTCTAGGAACGTTACAACAGTGACATTCAATTTAACCCTAAGCAAAAAAGTGTCTATGAATACACATGGGGTACAGGATAAAACAGTTTACACTTGTGCTGGCCGCTGACAGACAGTCACAACTCTGACATGCCCTTACCCATCCAAGTACACATGTGCGTTACACATCCGAAAAAGTACATTATTCCAACACACTAGCACTCCCAACAAATTCACACACATCCTTTGCAACTGTCAACCCCAAGGAGGCGACCCCTTTTCATACCCCTAACATCCCTTCCTACAGAAGCATATACCATCCCTATCCTACCCCTCCTTCCTGATTTACAATTCTAATAAAACCCCTAACGTAAGTTCTCTGTATCACACTGGAAAATCCTGCTCCCACCTCGGCCTATAAATATCCCTGTTTCGACACAACATTTTATGAAGCGTAACCACTAATACCTGCTGTTTCACTTTGCTTACCCCTTTCCCACGCATTCCCCACGATATGTATATATAATCTAGCATAATGTACTCCACAGCCCTAATGATACTCTCATCCAAACCTCCCAGGCCCGGTGGCCTGGAGGTGGCCTGGTGGCCTGGTGGCTAAAGCTCCCGCTTCACACACGGAGGGCCCGGGTTCGATTCCCGGCGGGTGGAAACATTTTGACACGTTTCCTTACACCTGTTGTCCTGTTCACCTAGCAGCAAATAGGTACCTGGGTGTTAGTCGACTGGTGTGGGTCGCATCCTGGGGGACAAGATTAAGGACCCCAATGGAAATAAGTTAGACAGTCCTCGATGACGCACCGACTTTCTTGGGTTATCCTGGGTGGCTAACCCTCCTGGGTTAAAAATCCGAACGAAATCTTATCTTACCCCATGTGTGTTCATAGACACTGTTGTAACGTTCCTAGAAATATTTATCACTGGCAGTTATTGTCACCTGGTTGAGGCGACATTGTATTAGACTAGGTTATAACACACTTATGTTAACATTTAACTCCCGCACAACAGAAATCCTTTTACCCCCTATCCTATGCAACACCCTGCTCAACTAACCCCTGATGCTCCCCATCCCCTCATAAAAATACACTACGTGGAATGCCGAATTCTCCCTTCCACATATTCCACAGACCCCCCTCAACCACCCGTCTATCCCATAGAAAAACACCCGATGGTTTAAATTCCATGCAAAAATCGATGCATCACTTCACGCCCAAGGGGATGTAACCTCAACCTCCTGAACGTACCCCATATACTTCCCATACATGGGGAAAATCCCCTCCACTGGTGCCATTACCCTCCCCACTAACATTCTACACAACCTACCTATTTTTACCCTCCCCAGATCCCGAGCCAACACCAGAGCCCTCAAAACAGTTTCACACTCACGCAACTCTATCCCAGTATACATGTTTCAATCTACCGTGTATCTTGACTAACCCTCCCCCAGCCACACTTTCCCTTATCGCCTCCCTCTTAATGAAGATACATTTGACCCCCCTGACGCACAGGTAACATTACCACATCCCTTTTAAGCCAATCATACCCTGAACCCCACAAGAATTTAAAAATTCTCCTAAGTATGTTCGCAATTGTTGTCCCAGTTAAAGGGAACATGGCTGCCACGTGCAATACCTTACTATACAGTAAGACGTTAATAACAATGGCACGCTGCACAAAGGTCAACTGATAAGACTGCATTACTCCCAAGTGACCCAGAATCCTGTCTACCAACCTAACTGGGTTTTCCACACGTGCAACATCCAGATCGACTGCATAGATAAGACCACAAATTTTTAACAAATTCACCCACTTCCTCACGACTGCTCTACCCCACTTAACCCTCCCTGCCCAAGCTCCTAACCCCATGACCATAGACTTTTCTGAATTCACTCTGATGCCAGTTGCACCTGCAAACATGTTTACTACCCCATCTAAGGCGTCCATTGACATCCCCTCCATCACCAGAACAGTAGTATCATCTACATACCCTATTAGGACTGGCCAAACCCTCCCAACACCACTCCCTTCTCTCTCACTAATGCACATTTGCTGCTCCACCATTCTATAAAAGGGGTCCTGTATGCATGCAAACAATAGCTGTGAGGTAGGACACCCCTGTCGAAGTCCCCTATGCATTACAATCCTCCCCCCCAGTCTTCCATTAATCTGTACCCTCACCATTGTTCCACGATGCAACGCATCTACCTATCCCACTATTTCTTCTCGCTTCTCGCTCCACTCTGTCATATGCTCCTTGCCAGTCTAGTGCCACCAAACCACCCCTCCCCTATTTTTCTTCCAGGAAATCCTGTAGTAGCCCATACCCCTCCACCATAGACCTCCCTGGCAACCCAAACTGAGTTTTCGATACGACCCATCCTACTATGCACTTAAACCTATTTCCCAAAATCTTAGCGAACAACTTGTAATCCGCACATAACAATGATATTGCCCGGTAGTCCCTAAACGTATGCTGCCACTTACCCTTCAGTACCAAGACTACTACAGCCGTTGCCTGTTTCTCTCCCAACTCTCCCCTCTCCTTCATTAAATTTAATAACCTAACCAAAAACCCCCTCATTAGCTCTCAATGCTGTTGACAGAACTCTGCCCGTAGTCCATCGATTCCAGGCACTTTGCCCTTTGGCATTTCACTTAAAGCCCTCTATATTTTTCCCTCAGTTATTTCCCCACCCAGTGCTTCCTTATCACTGTTTCCCAAGTGACATATCACACTCCCACACACCTGTTCTAAATCCCCAGCTCCTACCCCTTCCCTTTGCCAATACTGCTCATACCACTTATCCGCAAGCACCCCTATCCCATCTGTAGCTTGTATAACCTGACCCACACTATACCCACCCACCGGCTCATGAACCTCCAACCATGGAATAACCATTGCCTGCCATCGTTGCTTTTGCCTATGCAGTACACATGACAAAGACCTATCGCCCCATGACACCTCTTCCACTCCTGCCATTACCCTCACTGCTTGGAACCTCTCGTCTTGTATTTCGTGCAACCTTCCCTTAATTACCATAATGTTGTGAATAGGATAAGTACCTGTGAACGCAATTAATTCGTATTTCTGCAAGCAGGGTTCAATGATAAGTCTTCGGTGGCTTCTTTACTTTATTTGTAATGTCTTAGTGGGTACACAGGCTTGTGTGTTGTGCCCATGGCCTGGGTAGGGCCATGCCCACGAGAAGAGAACTAGTAGGCCTTCTGTCTTGCTGCTAGGTCGCTGTGTGAGTGAGAGTGTGTGGGCCCAGCATCCCACAGACTTTGGACTGGCCCAGAGGGCAGCACCTGAGTGGCACGAAATATGAACTAAGCTGGCAGACAGCATAGGCTGTCTGTGCAGACAGTACAGGCTGTCTACATACGCTCGGCCACCTACCTCGCGTCGTCCCGACGTGACAATACTGGTGGCAAAAAAATCTCGGTCTCTTTCACGTAGGAAAAGGGCACAGAACACAAAATAAAAACATAATATACATATGGACATTGAACAAAAAAAAACTTCCTACAGGGAGGGAAGAAAAAAACGTGGGGTGTGCTAAACATCATGGTCAAAGGCAGTGAACATCGAAGGGCATCACTGCATGCCTTCCTCAATCTGGACAGATACTGCAACACAGGAGACATCGCTGTGGCTGAGCTGTGACATAATGGGTTACTGTCTCCTTTAGAACAGTGAAGCAGTCATTGTAGGAGTCACTGCAGGTTTTGCTCAACCTGGGGCACGACATGCTTGTGCCCTCGAGAGAGGCGTCATCAAAACTCAGAAACTTGGCAACTGGGCAGGACTTCTGGCAAGCGACTCAGGAGGGCACTTCTCGACTGGTACTGTCGCTGGGCTGTCACTGCTGGCGAGCATGAAGCGAGTCGTGGAGCGAGTCATGGCAGAGACGACTGGGCTAAACATCTGGGAGTCATAACATCATACACCAGACTGCAGTGAGCGAGCTAGCAGTCAAAGTGACATCTTCTTTGTGCAGGCTGCTCACTGAAGCTTGACACGAGGCTGACACAGTGCCTGCTGACAGGGCTAACTGTGGCTTGACGAGTGTCATTCTCTCGGCAGTTGGAGTTATAGCAGAGGTTAGTCTAAGTGTCCCCAGACTTGTTTATCTACATATAACTGCACTCTGAAGGTCTGGAGGTGAAGTTAAACAAATCTCGATGGGAATCGTAGTAGGTAAGATTCTGTAGAACATCACAACCGACAAGCATAAGAGCTTTCTGTGCAAGATGGCTCAGTCACTCAGGGGCTGAGTAATATCATCTGTCACCTGTGCTGGTTACACCGCGTGACAACACAAGGTGCTACACAAGGGTCTGACCACAGACCACACTGGACTCACAGAAAACTTTACACACACCCACAGTACACGTGGTACAACATGGCTGAAACTAGCAAAACATGCTTTACTGAGCACAAAATTGACACTAAGTTATACACTAGCATGTGAGAACACTGACTGAAAGGAATTAATTAACACACATATTTCTTCTCTCAATCTTCTTGACAATACTGAAATAATTACTAGAAACACTTGATGTGACATCATGTGATGTCAGGCATGACGTCGCGAGGTGACGTCAGCAGCACTGTGACATCAGAAGACATCTCGAGGTGACGACAGCAGACATCGTGACATCATGAAGTCGGGCAGCATCGTCGGTGATGCGGGCAGCAGACCACAGCATGTGGCCTGGGACATCTGGCTTGATAACCCACATGGCTTGTAGATCCACGTGACATCGCCCACACCCCACGTGGCGTCGGGATCCACGTGGCATCATGATCTATGTGGCATGCTGTTCTACATGGCTTGCTGATCCACATGGCTTGTTGATCCACATGGCTTGCTGATCCATGTGGCTTGCTGATCCATGTGGCTTGCTGATCCACATGGCTTCGAGTGGCCTCGGGCACTCGGATACACAGCTGTGGCAAGGAATTCACACGGAAAACAGCAGAAAACACGGCAAAGGGAGTGATGGCATGGTGGTGTATGGTAGTGTGGTGGCAAGGAGCGTGGGTGAGTGTATGGGGGAGGCGAGGAAACGGCCACTTCCTCCTCCTCCTCTCCCACCCACAAACACAGGGAGACACACTGGATGCAGGAATCACCACAGAACTCACCTCTGGCTTGCTGAAATAGCTGTGCTGAGCTGAACAAGCAGAACATACAAGTGATGCTAAACACGTGACTTGAGAAACAGCGTGAGCCGCTGTAGCGTGGGGTCACTGGGACTACACTTAGAATTCTCGAAGAAATTCGGCTAATTTCGGCTAGATCCTGCTTGTACCTGTGTCTGGAGTCTGAAACATGCAGACATGACATCAGAATAACTCGTTGAGAGATGGATGCTTGTTGTATAGGGCAAATACAACTGCTGCGACCACCGCTGCTACCAATGTGAACTGGTTTATTTGGTGATCTGCATGCGGGGTTCAATGATACGTCTTTGGAGGCTTCTTTACTTTATTTGTAATGTCGTAGTGGGTACACAGGCTTGTGTGTTATGCCCATGGCCTTGGTAGGGCCATGCCCATGAGAGGAGAACTAGTAGGCCTTCTGTCTTGCTGCAAGGCCGCTGTGTGAGTGAGAATGTGTGAGCTCAGCATCCCACAGACCTTGGGCTCGCCCAGAGGGCAGCACCTGAGTGGCGCAAAATATGAACTAAGCTGGCAGACAGCATAGGCTGTCTGTGCAGACAGTACAGGCTGTCTGACCCACCCTATACCACCCACGACTCATGAACCTCCAACCATGGAATAACCATTGCCTGCTCTCGTTGCTTTTACCTATGCAGTACACATGATGAAGACCTATCACTTCACGACACCTTTTCTACCCCCGCCATTACCCTCACTGCTTGGAACCTCTCGTCTTGTATTTCACATAAACTTCCCTTAATTACCATAATGTTGTCCATAGGATAAGTACCCACCACTGCCCTCTTGCATAACAACCCCTTAACCTGTCCTCCAAATAGTTAACAAGCCCATATTTTAAAGAATTGATTAGTTTCCCTTCCCGCATGTAATGCTGAATCCGTTCCATAGCCATACCATCCCACCACGTCACCACTTCCTCCACCCCTTTTACCTCCTCATTTAATCTCTCCCACCGTGAGCTACGTACAACCTATCTAACCTAGCCGCGTAACCCCTCCTTACGAAAGTATGCTCTACCTCCCACGCCCCACCACCTACCACATCCCTCAACTGAACATCCACCAAGAGATTTCATAAGGCTGCCGACACATGCCCCACCCCTTTTGGTTCCACATCAGCGCTCCTAATAACACAATTCCAGTCCCCACCAACGATGGACACCACAGGTAAACCACGTAAGAAGAAAACTAGGTCGTCACTTACAAATTCCTGCTTTACTCTCACATTGTTTTCCGCTGGTGCATACACACTTACAAAGGTTACCCTCTGCCCCATCCACCACCCATCCACACGCAACACCCTCCCCCTCTCCCCCTCACTTCGTACCAAGACAAACGGGCTCGCCTCCTTTATCAATAAACCCACACTTCCTTTCAGACGTGCAGATGACAGAGTCATTACCTTAAACCCTGCCACCTCCAGCACTCTCCCCTTACTGAAATTATGTTCCTGTAGAAACACTACATCCACTCTATATTTACAGAGAAGCATGCAAAAACATTCCGTCTTCACACTATTACACAGACCATTCACATTCATAGTCATACACCTAAGGCTTTCTTATAATTTCCAACCCTTCCTCCTCTCCTTCTTCCCAGGGCCTCCTGCCCCAGGGCCAACACATGATTCCACACCATCCACCCCTCCCCTCTTCTTTAGATGCCTCTAATCCTGGCTACCTTGACAATACTCTTCCTCCCAGACCTCTGCGCCGGCGTCAGGACATCGTCTGAGTCTGACGCCGCCGCTCTCTTCCTCATGATGCTCTCCACTGCCATATTGTCTTCCTAGGAGTTCTCACGATGAACCTCAACGTCCACCATGCTCCGTTCAGCAGAACATAGCGACATGTCACACTTACCCTTTGTCCCATCATCCCTGCTATGGTTTTTTCCGACACATTCCTCTGCAGGCAACGCCATACCTCTCACCAGCTCGGGAATATCATCCTCAGCAGGTGGCATCAATGTCCTCAACACTTCCTCAAGCTCTTCCTCGAGTGTCATTACCTCCTCCTGCACTAGCACTTCTGCACTCTTCACCTGCCTAGTAACAGTTCCTGTTATGGTACAGCTTGCCTCACACACACACCAGTCTCCACTCTGGGATCCTCCACCACTTCACTCCACAAGCACCCATGCCCTTGCTTTCATGCAGGGCTCTCAACAACAACTTCCACACTGGTAACTGTGCATCACCAGTCTGTGCAGGCGCCCTCTTCAGCTTCACACACGCTGCCACTAAATGGTCGTACGCCCCACATAACCTGCATGTACATCTCTGTCCGGCATATGATACCAAAGCCTGTGTCCTGAAGTCCTCCAACATGACGTAAGACGGGATGGGATGTCTCAGAGTCATCTTCAGGAAAAAGGTTCCCTCCAGACTGCCCATGTAAGCACCAGCCGCCCATTTGCAATGTTGTGCCAGATGTACGGTCCCATATGCCTCGAAAACACTTCTGATGTCAGCCTCATCTGCCTCAAACGGAACGTTACGAATCTTAACCCACGTAAAGTGGCGGGATACGTCGATTAAACGCACCTTCACAACTGGAGTGGCGTCGAGACTCACGTCTTGGAATCTCGTCACCAAAGACTCATACACTGACGTCGAATTCAGTTTGATGAAGATTCTGTATGCCCCATTCAGGGCTACACCATACACCTCCTCATCTTGTATGCCATATGTCTCCCTAATGATGGTCGGGAGTAACACCTGCGCAGACGTGGGTGAAATCACCCCATGAAGCACCTCAATACTGATGGTATTTACTCAACGTCTCACACTCAGCGCCATGTCGGTACAATGTTGCTCGCCTGAAAACAGCAGAGGATTGCACAGCATAGCTGCACTCTGCTGCGGTCAGGCAGCGAATTATATTTTGGAATTACCCAATAAACTGCAATCAAGTCTCTGTCCTAGACTTCTGCTTGGCTGATTTCATGGGACTGAAAAATTACCTGGGTGGGCTAAATTGGGATGATCTGACGATGGGTCAGGTAGCTGGTGTTGGTTTCCAATATGACGTTTTTCAGAGCATAGTTCTAGCTGCTCGGTCAACTTTTGTTCCGAGTAGGGAAATTATATAACAAAAATGATCCCAAACGAATGAATAATAGATTAAAACATCTCATTGGTCAAAGGAGAGGCACTTTTAAACGTGTCAAAAGAGGGGATGGACAGTTAAGAAAATATATTCAATTAAAGAGAGAAATAAAAAAAACTTATAAGAAAAGCAAATAGGGATTATGAGGCTAAGGTCGCAAGGGATTCGAAGACTAACCCAAAAGGGTTCTTTCAGGTATACAGAAGTATGATTAGAGACAAGACAGACCCACTTAAGAGTAGCTCAGCACAGATCACTGACAGTGTTAGGGATAAGTGTGAAATTTTAAATTCTTACTTCCTATCAGTTTTTACTCAGGAAGACACTAGTGAAATTCCAGAAATAATAAATTATGTAGAACAGGACGATAATAAACTATGAACAATTGCAGTAACTAGTGACATGGTCCTCAGACAAATAGAGAAATTAAAACCTAATAAATCCTCAGGCCCTGATGAATTGTTTGCAAGGGTTTTCAAGGAATGTAAAGAGGAACTTTGCAAACCTTTGCCTAATCTTTTCAACATACCACTACACACTGGCATAGTGCCTGATAAGTGGAAAATGGCAAGGTGACAGGTCCCTAGCTTCGAACTACAGACCAATAACCCTTACCTCCATAGTGCGAAAATTTATGAAATCAATAATTGCCGAGGCAATTTGTAGCCATGTTGATAGACATAAATTGATAAATGAATCTCAACATGGTTTTACCAAGGGGCGTTCCAGTCTTACGAATTTACTAACTTTTTTCACTAAGGTGTTTGAGGATATTGTGTATATGGACTTCAATAAAGCTTTCGATAGAGTTCCACATCAGAGACTTTTGAGGAAACTTAAGGCACACAGAATAGGAGGAGAAATTTCTTCCTGGGTAGAGGCATGGTTGACAAATAGGCAGGAGAGAGTTTGCATAAATGTGGTGTTCCACAGGAGTCAGTGTTGGACCCCTTATTGTTCACAATTTACATAAACGACATAAATGCGGGAATAAATAGCAACAATTTGCTGATGACACCAAAATAGGCCGTCCACTTCATTCTATTGAGATATTAGTGCACCCCAGGATGATTTGAATAGACTGATGCAGTGGTCGGAGAAGTGGCAGATGCAGTTTAATATAGACAAATGCAAGTCCTGTCTTGGCTGGATATTTTCATCATGCTATTTACATCCCCTTTATTTATTCCTGTTTTTCATTTGTACACCTCAATCACATCCCCCCTAATTCTACGCCTTTCTAGAGAGTGCAGATTCAGGTACCTCAGTCTATCTTCATAGGGAAGATTTCTGATACATGGGATCAACTTTGTCACCCTCCTCTGTACGTTTTCCAGATCATTTATATCCATTCTGTAATATGGTGAACAGAACTGTGCAGCATAATCTAAATGCAGAGCATTTTCCGCATATTAAATCAGTTTTGTCCACAGGATGCTAACACCCAGGTACCCATTTTATTGATGGGTGAACAAATCAACCGATGTAAATAAACATGCCCAAAGTTTCTTGCCTCACTGGGAATCAAACCCAGACCCTCGCCGTGTGAAGTGATAGCTTTACCCACCAGACCACGGGGTACGGGTAGCACAAGAGCACATGGATAAATAAAAGGCCTAGGAACTAG
Organism: Cherax quadricarinatus; assembly: GCF_038502225.1. NCBI lineage: Eukaryota > Metazoa > Arthropoda > Malacostraca > Decapoda > Parastacidae > Cherax > Cherax quadricarinatus. The sequence goes on along the minus strand of NC_091336.1, from coordinate 28,098,620 downwards.
GCCTCAAAAGGATTAAAAAGCTTACATCTGGATTTATATCTACAGTTAACTTATGTGTAGATGTGTTTCATATCTTATTTTCATAACTATATTTATATATCACATAGGTTATTATACTCTCAATATTCCTCAGTAAGTGGATAATTAAGCACCGGGTTGCTGGGAGTTTGTAAAAAAAGTCAGAAGAAACTAGAGTATATTGTAATATTGCAATAATAATAATAATAATAATAATAATAATAATAATAATAATAATATCTTAATTTACTACAAGTACATGTACATGGTATACAGTCCTAGCTGACATCAATGACATACTACTACATAGAAAGCCCCTTGTTATGCTCTGGATGTCGGGCAAATTAGGTCAGTGTCCCAGGATGCGACCCACACTAGTCGACTAACACCCAGGTACCCATTTTACTGATGGGGAACATAGACAACAGGTGGAAAGAAACACGCCCAATGTTTCTACTCTAGCTGGGAATCGAACCCAGGCTCTCGCCGTGTGAAGAGAGAATGCCACCAGGCCACCAGAGCCCTCTTAACCACCAGGCGGAGGAGGAAGAAACTAATTGGAATTCGTATGATCTGAATAGTGTTAGAACACAACAAGAAGAAAAGAAGATAATGCAGAGACGAATGAGAAAGAAGAAACAGGAAATTAGGAGTGTAAGGAAATGAGGAAGACAAAAGAAAGACGAGAACTCTGTGATGATTTGCAGGTGTAGTGGAGATAAGAGAGGAGAGCTGATATATATGGATGGTTGGTTGTAGTGAGCGAGGAGGAGGAGGAGGAAGAGGAAGAAACGGAGGAAGAATTAGGAAGATGAAGATGTGGAGAGCATGACACGGTAAACCAAGAGACAACATAATGAGTGTCAGGGGCCCAACCGGGCTGAGGTTCGTACGTCAGTTTGCGTGAGGCCAGCAGTAACAGCCTGTTTGATCAGGTCCCAATCCATCGCGAGGCCTGGTAAAGGACCCCGCAGCGTGGGCATTGACACTCAGAACACCCACCAGGTATGCTCCAGGTATGAAGTGAGAAAAATGTCAAATGAACAGTAAACCAGTATACCTGGAGTTAACCTGAAGAGGGTTTTAAGGGTCAACTCCTCCGCAGCCCAGACTGAGACCAGGCCTCGTGGTGGATCAGGGCCTGTTCAACCAGGCTGTTACAGCTGGCCGCACGCAAACTGACGTACGAACCACAGCCTGGCTGGTCAGGTACTGGCTCTAGGTGGCTGTCCAGTTCCTTCTTGAAGACAGTCAGGGATCTATTGGTAATCACCCTTATGTATGCTGGGTGGCAGTCGAACAGTCTTGGCCCCTAACATTTACTTTGGTGTCTCTCAGTGTACTCGTGGTGCCCCTGCTTTCCATTGGGGAATGTTGCATTTCCTACCGAGTATTTTGTTGTCATGGAGTGATTTTTGTGCACAAGTTTGGTACTAATCCCTCTAGGATTTCCCAAGTGTACAATATCATGTATCTCTTCTGCATGCATTCCAGGGAATTCAAATTAAGGGACTTCAACCATTTCTAGTAATTTATGTGATTTGTTGTACTTAAGTGTGCCATGAAAGTTCTTTGTACAATATCCAGGTTGGTAATTTCGCCAGCCTTGAAAGGGGCCGTTAGTGTACAGCAGTATTCCGGTCTAGAGAGAAAAAGCAATTTGAAGAGGATCATAATGGACTTGGCGTCCCTAGTTTTGAAGGTTTTCATTATCTACACTATCATTTTCCTAGCTGATGCAGTAGATTAGATAAGATTTTTTGATTTTTTCAATGCTTCAGAAGTTTTTAAAAAATATATGAAATATTCAAAATTATTTTTGAATTTCTTCGAAATTTTAGGGGCTTTTTGAAAAATATGCAATATACTTTAAAATGTTGAAAATGATCGAAAATTTCAATTCCATTAGTAATTCTGATAAAAAACTTTGAAAATCCATGAATTTTGCTAAAAAATCAGGTTTGTCTGAAAAGTCTCCTAAATGCTCCAAATCGTCGAAATATGCAGTAAAAATCATTTTACCATATTTTTCGATTTTTTCAATGCTTCAGGTATTTTTAAAAATATATATACAGATGGACTTGATATTTTCGAGCATTTTTAAAGATCTGAAAGTATATTACATATTTTTCAAAAAGCCCATAAAATTTCGAAGAAATTCAAAAATAATTTTGAATATTTCATATATTTTTTAAAAAGACCTGAAGAATTGAAAAAAAATCGAAAAATATGGTAAAATGATGTTTAACTGAATATTTCGACGATTTGGAGCATTTAGAACACTTTTCAGACAAACCTTTTTTAGCTAAAATACTGTTTGCACACTTGACACAATATTACACAAAAATGTCATATTTAAGTTACTTTCAGCATAAAATTCAATTCCATCACTAATTCTGATAAAAAAGTTTGAAAATCCATGAATTTTATCTAAAAAATCAGGTTTGTCTGAAAAGTGTTCTAAATGCTCTAAATCGTCGAAATATGCAGTAAAAATCATTTTACAATATTTTTCGATTTTTTCAATGCTTCAGTAATTTTTAAAAAATATATGAAATATTCAAAATTATTTTTGAATTTCTTCGAAATTTTATTGACTTTTGAAAAATATGTAATATACTTTCAAATGTTGAAAAATGCTCAAAAATATCAATTCAATCAGTACATATTTTTTAAAAATACCTGAAGCTTTGAAAAAATTGAAAAATATGGTAAAATGATTTTTACTGCATATTTGACGATTCGGAGCATTTAGAACACTTATGAGACAAACCTGATTTTTTAGCTAAAATTCATGGATTTTCAAAGTTTTTTATCAGAACTAGCGATGGAATTGAAATTATCGAGCATTTTCAACATTTTAAAGTGCATTACATATTTTTTAAAAAGCCCATAAAATTTCGAAGAAATTCAAAAATATTTTTTTATATTTCATATATTTTTTAAAGACACCTGAAGCATTGAAAAAATCGAAAAATATGGAAAATGATGTTTTACTGCATATTTCGACGATTTGGAGCATTTAGAACACTTGACAGACAAACCTGATTTTTTACCTAAAATTCATAGATTTTCAAAGTTCTTTATCAGAATTTCTGATGGAATTTAAATTTTCGAGCATTTTCAACATTTTAAATTATCTTACATATTTTTCAAAAAACCAATAAAATTTCGAAGAAATTCAAAAATAATTTTGAATATTTCTTATACTTTTTAAAAACACCTGAAGCATTGAAAAAATCGAAAAATATAGTAAAATCATGTTTTACTGCATATTTCGACAATTTGTAGCATTTACAACACTTTTCAGACAAACCTGATTTTTTTAGCTAAAATACATGCATTTTCACACTTGAAATGTGAATTGACACAATATTACACAAAAATGTCATATTTATGTTACTTTCAGCATAAAATTCAATTCCATCAGTAATTCTGATAAAAACGTTTGAAAATCCATGAATTTTAGCTAAAAAATCAGGTTTGTCTGAAAAGTGTTCTAAATGCGCTAAATCGTTGAAATATGCAGTAAAAGATCATTTCACCATATTTTTTGAATTTTTCAATGCTTAAGGTATTTTTAAAATATTTACTGATGGAATTGATATTTTCGAGAATTTTTCAACATTTGAAAGTATATTACATATTTTTCAAAAAGCCCATTAAATTTCGAAGAAATTCAAAAATAATTTTGAATATTTCACATATTTTTTAAAAATACCTGAAGCATTGAAAAAATCGAAAAATATGGTAAAATGATGTTTTACTGCATATTTCGACGATATAGAGCATTTAAACCGCTTTTCAGAGAAACCTGATTTTTTAGCTAAAATTTATGGATTTTCTAACTTTTTTATCAGAATTACAGGTTGAATTGCAATACTATGCTGAAAGTATACTTAAATAGGTCATTTCTGTGAAATATTGTAGTCAATACAGTAATTCATTAAAAGTGTGAAAATTCATGTATTTTAGCTAAAAAACCAGGTTTGTCTGAAAAGTGTTCTAAATGTTACAAATCGTAGAAATCTGCAGTAAAATGTCATTTTTGCATATTTTTCTATTTTTTCAATGCTTCAGGTATTTTTAAAAATATATTAAATATTCAAAAAAACTTTTGAATTTCTTAGAAATTTTATGGGCTTTGCGAAAAATATGTAATATACTTTCAAATGTTGAAAAATGCTCGAAAATATCAATTCCATCAGTATACATTTTTTAAAAGTAGCTGAAGCACTGAAAAAATCGAAAAATATGGTAAAATCATGTTTTACTGCATATTTCCACTATTTGGAGCATTTAGAACACTTTCCAGACAAACCTGATTTTTTAGCTGAAATACATGGATTTTCATACTTGAAATATGTATTGACACAATATTACAAAAAATGTCATATTTAAGTTTCTTTCAGAATAAAATTCTATTCCATCAGTAATTCTGATAAAAAACTTTGAAAATCCATGAATCTTAGCTAAAAAATCAGGTTTGTCTGATAATTGTTTTAAATGCTCTAAATCGTCGAAATATGCAGTAAAACATCATTTTAAAAATATTTTTCGATTTTTTCAATGCTTCAGGTTTTTAGAAAATATATGCTGATGGATTTGATATTTTCGACCATTTTTCAACATTTGAAAGTATATTACATATTTTTCAAAAAGCCCATAAAATTTAGAAGAAATTCAAAAATAATTTTGAATATTTCATATATTTTTTTAAAAATACCTGAAGCATTCAAAAAATCGTGAAATATGGTAAAATGATGTTTTACTGCATATTTCGACGATTTAAAGCATTTAGAACACTTTTCAGACAAACCTGATTTTTTAGCTAAAATTCATGAATTTTCAAACTTTTTTTATCAGAATTACCGATGGAATTTAATTTTATGGTGAAAGCTACTTAAATATGACATTTTTGTGTAATATTGTGTCAATACAAATTTCAAGTGTGAAAACCCATTTATTTTAGCTAAAAAATCAGGTTTGTCCGAAAAGTGTTCTAAATTCTCTAAATCGTCGAAATATGCAGTAAAAATCATTTTACCATATTTTTCTATTTTTTCAATGCTTCAGGTGTTTTTAAAAAATATATGAAATATTCAAAATTATTTTTGAATTTCTTCGAAATTCTATAGGCTTCTTGACAAATATGTAATATACCTTAAAATGTTAAAAAGTATCGAAAATTTCAATTCCATCAGTAATTCTGATAAAAAAAAAATTGAAAATCCATGAATTTTATCTAAAAAATCAGGTTTGTCTCAAAAGTGTTCTAAATGTTCCAAATCATGGAAATATGCAGTAAAAATCATTTTACCATATTTTTCGATTTTTTCAATGCTTCAGGTATTTTTAAAAAAATATATTCCGATTAAATTGATGTTTTCGATCATTTTTCAACATTTGAAAGTATATTACATATTTTTCAAAAAGCCCATAAAATTTCGAAGATATTCAAAAATAATTTTGAATATTTCATATATTTATTAAAAATACCTGAAGCATTGAAAAAAATCGAAAAATATGGTAAAATGATGTTTTACTACATATTTCGACGATTTAGAGCATTTAGAACACTTTTCAGACAAACCTAATTTTTCAGCTAAAATTTATGGATTATCAAACTTTTTTATCAGAATTACTGATGGAATTGAATTTTATGCTGAAAGCTACTTAAATATGACATTTTTGTGTAATATTGTGTCAATACATATTTCAAGTGTGAAAACCCATTTATTTTAGGTAAAAAATCAGGTTTGTCCGAAAAGTGTTCTAAATGCTCTAAATCGTCGAAATATGCAGTAAAAATCATTTTACCATATTTTTCGATTTTTTCAATGCTTCAGATATTTTTAAAAAATATATACAGATGGAATTGATTGTTTCGAGCATTCTTAAAGATTTGAAAGTATATTACATGTTTTTCAAAAAGCCCATAAAATTTCGAAGAAACTCAAAAATGTTTTTGAATATTTCAAATATTTTTTAAAAACACCTGAAGATATGAAAAAATCGAAAAATATGGTAAAACAATGTTTTACTGCATATTTCGACGATTTGGAGCATATAGAACACTTTTCAGAAAAAACTGATTTTTCATCTAAAATATTGTTTTCACTCTTGAAATATGTATTGACATAATATTACACAAAAATGTCATATTTAAGTTACTTTCAGCATAAAATTCAATTCGATCACTAATTCTGATAAAAAAGTTTGAAAACCTATGAATTTTAGCTAAAAAATCATGTTTGTCTGAAAAGTGTTCTAAATGCTCTAAATCATCGAAATATGCAATAAAACATTATTTTACCATATTTTTCGATTTTTTCAATACTTCAAGTATTTTTAAAAAATATGTACTGATGGAATTGATACATTCGAGCATTTTTCAACATTTGAAAGTGTATTACATATTTTTCTAAAAGCCCATAAAATTTCGAATTCAAAAATAATTTTGAATATATCATATATTTTTTAAAAAAACTGAACCATTGAAAAAATCGAAAAATATGGTAAAATCATGTTTTTCTGCATATTTCGACGAAATGGAGCATTTAGAACAACTTTTCAGACAAACCTAATTTTTTAGATAAAATACATGGATTCTCCCACTTGAAATATATATTGACACAATATTACACAAAAATTATCATATTTAAGTTACTTTCAGCATAAAATTCAATTCCATGAGTAATTCTGATAAAAAAGTTTGAAAATCCATGAATTTTAGCTTAAAAATCAAGTTTGTTTGAAAAGTGTTCTAAATGCTCTAAATCGTCGAAATATGTAGTAAAATATCATTTTCCCATATTTTTCGATTTGTTCAATGCTTCAGGTATTTTTAAAAAATATCTGGAATATTCAAAATTATTTTTGAATTTCTTCAAAATTTTATGGGCTTTTTGGTAAATTTTTAATATACTTTCAAATGTTGAAAAATGCTCGAAAATATCAATTCCATCAGTATATATTTTTTAAAAATATATGAAGCATTGAAAAAATCGAAAAATATGGTAAAATGATGTTTTACTGCATATTTCGAGGATTTAGAGCATTTAGAACACTTTTCAGACAAACCCGATTTTTAAGCTAAAATTCATGGTTTTTCAAACTTTTTTATCAAAATTACTGATTGAACTGAATTTTATGCTGAAAGTAACTTAAATAGGATATTTCATGAAATATTGTGTCAATACTTATTTCAAGTTTGAAAACCCATGTATTTTAGCTAAAAAATCAGATTTGTCTGAAAAGTGTTCTAAATGTTACAAATCATCGAAATATGCAGTAAAACGTCATTTTTGCATATTTTTTTTATTTTTTCAATGCTTCAGGTATTTTTAAAAAATATATGAAATATTCAAAAATATTTTTGAACTTCTTCAGTATTTTATGGGCTTTTTGAAAAGTATGTAATATATTTTCAAATGTTGAAAAATGCTCATAAATATCAATTCGATCAGTATATATTTTTTAAAAATAGCTGAAACACTGAAAAAATCGAAAAATATGGTAAAATCATGTTTTACTGTATATTTCGATGATTTGGAGCATTTAGAACACTTTTCAGACAAACCTGATTTTTTAGCTGCAATACATGGATTTTCATACTTGAAATATGAATTGATGCAATATTACACAAAAATGTCTTATTTAAGTTACTTTCAGCATAAAATTCTTTTCCATCAGTAATTGTGATAAAGAAGTTTGAAAATCCATTAATTTTAGCTAAAAAATCAGGTTTGTCTGAAAATTGTTCTAAATGCTCTAAATCGTCAAAATATGCAGTAAAACATCATTTTACCATATTTTTCGATTTTTTCAATGCTTCTTGTTTTTTAAAAAATATGTACTGATGGAATTGATATTTTCGAGCATTTTTCAACATTTGAAAGTATATTACATATTTTTCAAAAAGCCTATGAAATTTAGAAGAAATTCAAAAATGATTCTGAATATTTCATATATTTTTTAAAAATGCCTGAACCATTGAAAAAATCGACAAATATTGTAAAATGATGTTTTACTGCATATTTCGACGATTTAAAGCATTTATAACACTTTTCAGACAAACCTGATTTTTTAGCTAAAATTCATGGATTTTCAAACTTTTTTTATCAGAATTACTGACGGAATTGAATTTTTTATTGAAAAAAAACTTAAATATGACATTTTTGTGTAGTATTGTGTCTTTACATATTTCAAGTGTGAAAATCCATGTATTTTAGCTGAAAAATCAGGTTTGTATGAAAAGTGTTCTAAATGCTCCAAATCGTCGAAATATGCAGTAAAACATCATTTTACCATATTTTTCGATTTTTTCAATGCTTCAGGTGTTTGTTAAAAATATATGAAATATACAAAATTATTTTTGAATTTCTTCGAAATTTTATGGGCTTCTTGAAAAATATGTAATATACTTTAAAATGTTGAAAATGCTCGAAAATTTCAATTCCATCATTAATTCTGATAAAAAAATTTGAAAATTCATGAATTTTAGCAAAAAATCAGGTTTGTCTGAAAAGTGTTCTAAATGTTACAAATCGTCGAAATATGCAGTAAAACGTCATTTTTGCATTTTTTTTTATTTTTTCAATGCTTCAGGTATTTTTAAAATATATATGAATTATTCAAAAATAATTTTTAATTTCTTCGATATTTTATGGGCTTTTTGAAAAGTATTTAATATATTTTCAAATGTTGAAAAATGCTCAAAAATATCAATTTGATCAGTATATATTTTTTAAAAATAGCTGAAGGACTGAAAAAATCGAAAAATATGGTAAAATGTTGTTTTACTGCATATTTCGACGATTTGGAGCATTTAGAGCACTTTTCAAACAAACCTTACCTTTTTGCTAAAATACATGGATTTTCACACTTGAAATATGTATTGACACAATACTACACTAAAATGTCATATTTAAGTTACTTTCAGCATAAAATTCAATTAAAAAGTTTGAAAATCCATGAATTTTAGGTAAAAAATCAGGTTTGTCTGAAAATCGTTCTAAATGCTCTAAATCCTCGAAATATGCAGTAAAACTTCATTTTCCTATATTTTTCGATTTTTTCAATGCTTCAGATTTTTTAAAAAATATGTACTGATGGAATTGATATTTTCGAGCATTTTTCAACATTTGAAAGTATATTATAATCATATTTTTCAAAAAAGCCCATAAAATTTAGAAGAAATTCAAAAATGATTTTGAATATTTCATATATTTTTTTAAAAATGCCTGAACCATTTGAAAAAATCGATAAATATTGTAAAATGATGTTTTACTGCATATTTCGACTATTTAAAGCATTTATAACACTTTTCAGACAAACCTGATTTTTTAGCTAAAATTCATGGATTTTCAAACTTTTTTTTATCAGAATTTCTTACGGAATTGAATTTTATGCTGAAAATAACTTAAATATGTCATTTTTGTATAGTATTGTGCCAATACATATTTCATGTGTGAAAATCCGTGTATTTTAGCTGAAAAATCAGGTTAGTGTGAAAAGTGTTCTTAATGCTCCAAACAGTCGAAATATGCAGTAAAACATCTTTTTTCTATATTTTTCGATTTTTTCAATGCTTCAGGTATTTTTTAAAAATATATGAAATATTCAAAATTATTTTTGAATTTCTTCGAAATTTTATAGGCTTCTTGAAAAATATGTAATATACTTTAAAATGTTGAAAATGCTCGAAAATTTAAATTCCATCAGTAATTCTGGTAAAAAAATTTGAAAATCTATGTATTTTAGCTAATAAATCAGGTTCGTCTGGAAAGTGTTCTAAATGCTACAAATCGTCGAAATATGCAATAAAAATCATTTTAACATATTTTTCGATTTTTTCAATGCTTCAGGTATTTTTAAAAAATACATACTGATAGAATTGATATTTTCGAGCATTTTTCAACATTTTAAAGTATATTACATATTTTTCAGAAAGCCCATAAAATTTTGAAGAAATTCAGAAATAATTTTGAATATTTCATATATTTTTTAAAAATATCTGATGTATTGAAAAATCAAAAAATATGGTAAAGTGATGTTTTACTGAATAATTCGAAGATTTAAAGCATTTAGAACACTTTTCAGAAAAACCTGATTTTTAGCTAAAATTCATGGATTTTCAAACTTTTTTTATCAGAATTGAATTTTATGCTGAAAGTAACTTAAATATGACATTTTTGTTTAATATTGTGTCAATACATATTTCAAGTGTGAAAATCCATGAATTTTAGCTAAAAAGTTCGGTTTGTCTAAAAGGTGTTCTAAAGTCTCCACATCATCGAAATATGCAGCAAAAATCATTTTACCTGATGGAATTGAAATTTTCGAGGATTTCTCAACATTTTAATGTATATTACATATTTTTCAAAAAGCCCATAAAATATTGATGAAATTCAGAAATAATTTTGAATATTTCATATATTTTTTAAAAATACCTGAAATATTGAAAAAATCGAAAAATGTGGTAAAATGATGTTTTACTGCATATTTCGACGATTTAGAGCATTTAGAACACTTTTCAGACAAACCTGATTTTTTTGCTAAACTTCATGGATTTTCAAACATTTATGGAAATTACTGATGGAATTGAATTTAATGCTGAAAGTTACTTAAATATGACATTTTAGTGTAATATTGTGTAAATACATATTTCAAGTGTGAAAATCGATGAATTTTAGGTAAAAAGTAAGGTTTGTTTTGAAAGTGCTCTAAATGCTCCAACTCGTCAAAATATGCAGTTAAACAACATTTTACCATGTTTTTCGATTTTTTCAATGCTTCAGGTATTTTTAAAAAATATATGAAATATTCAAAATTATTTGTGAATTTTATCGAAATTTTATGGGCTTTTTAAAAAATATGTAATATACTTTAAAATATTGAAAAATGCACGAAAATTTCAATTCCATCAGTATATATTTTTTTAAAATACCTGAAGCATTGAAAAAATCGAAAAATATGGTAAAATGATATTTTACTGCATATATCGACGATATAGGGCATTTAGAACACTTTTCAGCCAAACCTGGTTTTTTTAGCTAATTAACATGGATTTTCAAACTTTTTTACCAGAATTACTGATAGAATTGAAATTTTTGATTATTTTCAACATTTTAAAGTATATTACGTATTTTTAAAAACGCCTATAAAATTTTGATGAAATTCAGAAATAATTTTGAATATTTCAAATATTTTTTTAAAAATACTTGATGCATTGAAAAAAATCGGAAAATATGGTAAAATGATGTTTTTCTGCATATTTCGATGATTTAGAGCATTTAGAACACTTTTCAGACAAACCTGATTTTTTAGATAAAATTCATGGCTATTCACAATTGAAATATGTATTGACACAATAATGCACTAAAATGTCATATTTAAGTTACTTTCAGCATAAAATTCAATTCAATCAGTAATTCTGATAAAAAAGTTTGAAAGTCTATGAATTTTATCTGAAAATTCAAGTTTGTTAGAAAAGTGTTCTAAATGCTCCAAATCGTCGAAATATGCAGTAAAATATCACTTTTCAATTTTTTCAATGCTTCATGTATTTTTAAAAAAAATATATGAAATATTCAAAGTTATTTCTGAATTTCATCGAAATTTTATGGGCTTTTTGAAAAATATGTAATATACTTTTAAATGTTGAAAAATGCTCGAAAATTTCAATTCCATCAGTATATATATTTTTAAAATACCTGAAGCATTGAAAAAATCGAAAAATATTTTAAATGATGTTTAACTGCATATATCAACGATTTAGGGCATTTAAAACACTTCAGACAAACTTGATTTTTTAGCTAAAAATCGTGAATTTTCAAAATTTTTATCACAATTACTGATGGAATTGAAATTTTCGACCATTTTCAACATTTTAAAGTATATTACATATTTTTCAAAAAGCTCATAAAATTTCGATGAAATTCAGAAATAATTTTGAATATTTCATATATTTTTTTAAAAATACCCGAAGCATTGAAAAAATCGGAAAATATGGTAAAATGGTGTTTTACTGCATATTTCGACGATTTAGAGCATTTAGAACACTTTTCAGACAAACCTGATTTTTTAGCTAAAATATAAGGAATTTCACACTTTAAATATGTATTAACACAACAATGTACCAAAATCTCATACTTAAGTTATTTTCAGCATAAAATTCAATTCCATCAGTAATTCTGATAAAAAAGTTTGAAAATCCATGAATTTTAGCTGAAAAATCAGGTTTGTTTCTAAAAGTGTTCTAAATGCTTCAAATCATCGAAATATGCAGTAAAACATCATTTTACCATATTTTTCGATTTTTTCAATGCTTCAAGTATTTTTAAAAAATATATGAAATAGTCAAAATTATTTCTGAATTTCATCGAAAATTTGTGGGCTTTTTTAAAAAATGTTGAGAAACGCTCGAAAATTTAAATTCCTTCAGTATATATTTTTTAGAAATACCTGAAGCATTGAAAAAATCGAAAAATATGGTAAAATGATGTTTTACTGCATATTTCGACGATTTAGAGCATTTAGAACTCTTTTCAGACAAACCTGATTTTTTAGCTAAAATTCATGGTTTGAAAATCCATGAATTTTAGCTAAAAAATCAGGTTTGTCTGAAAAGTGTTCTAAATGCTACAAATCGTCGAAATAGGCAGTAATATATCATTTTACCATATTTTCCGATTTTTTCAATGCTTTACATATTGTTAAAAAACATATACTGATGGAAATGAAATTTTCGAGAAATTTTCAACATATTAAAGTATATTACATATTTTTCAAAAAACCTATAAAATTTCGAAGAAATTCAGAAATAATTTTGATTATTTCATATATTTTTCAAAAATACCTGAAGCATTGAAAAATCGAAAAATGTGGTAAAATGATGTTTTACTGCATATTTCAACGATTTGGAGCATTTAGAACACTTTTCATAAAAATCTGATTTTATGCTTAAATTCATGGATTTTCAAACTATTTTATCAGAATTACTGATGGAATTGAAATTTTCGAGCATTTTCAACATTTGAAAGTATATGACATATTTTTCAAAAAGCCAATAAAATTTCGATGAAATTCAGAAATAATTTTGAATAATTCATATATTTTGTAAAAATACCTGAAGTACTGAAAAAATCGAAAAATATGGTAAAATGATGTTTTACTGCATATTTCGACGATTTGTAGCATTTGGAACTCTTTTCATAAAAATCTGATTTTTTGCTAAAATTCATGGATTTTCAAACTATTTTATCAGAATTACTGATGGAATTGAAATTTTCGAGCATTTTCAATATTTAAAAGTATATGACATATTTTTCAAAAAGCCAATAAAATTTCGATGAAATTCAGAAATCATTTTGAATATTTCATATATTTTTGAAAAATACCTGAAGTATTGAAAAAAATCGAAAAATATGGTAAAATGATGTTTTACTGCATATTTCGACGATTTGAAGCATTTAGAACACTTTTCAAAGAAACTTTATTTTTTAGCTAAAAAACATGGATTTTCACCCTTGAAATATGTATTAACGCAATATTACACTTAAATGTCATATTTAAGTTACTTTCAGCATAAAATTCAATTCCATCAGTAATTCTGATAAAATAGCTTGAAAATCCATGATGTATAGCTAAAGAATCAGGTTTGTCTGAAAAGTGTTCTAAATGCTCCAAATCGTGGAAATATGCAGTAAAACATCATTTTACAATATTTTTTCGATTTTTTCAATGCTTCTGTTATTTTTTAGCTAAAAAATCAGGTTTGTATGAAAAGTGCTCTAAATGCTCCAAATCGTCGAAATATGCAGTGAAACATCGTTTTGCCAAATTTTTCGATTTTTTCAATACTTCTGGTAGTTTTAAAAAAAATATATGAAATATTCAAAATTATTTCTGAATTTCATCGAAATTTGATGGGCTTTTTGAAAAATATGTAATATACTTTAAAATGTTGAAAATGCTCGAAAATTTCAATTCCATCAGTAATTCTGATAAAAAAGTTTGAAAATCAATGAATTTTAGCTAAAAAATCAGGTTTGTATGAAAAGTGTTCTAAATGCTACAAATCGTTGAAATATGCAGTAATATATCATTTTACCATATTTTTCGATTTTTTCAAAGTTTTACGTATTTTTAAAAATATATACTGCTGGAAATAAAATTTTCGAGCAATTTTCAACATTTTAAAGTATATTACATATTTTTCAAAAAGCCCATAAAATTTCGAAGGAATTCAGAAATAATTTTGAATATTTCATATATTTTTTTAAAAATACCAGAAACATTGAAAAAATAGAAAAATATTTTAAAATGATGTTTTACTGCATATTTCGACGATTTGGAGCATTTAGGGCACTTTTCAAACAAACCTTACTTTTTAGCTAAAATATATGGATTTTCACCCTTGAAATATTTATTTCAGAATACTACACTGGAATGTCATATTTAATTTACTTTCAGCATAAAATTCAATTCCATAAGTAATTCTGATAAAAAAGTTTGAAAATCCATGAATTCAAGTTGAAAAATCAGGTTTGTCTGAAAAGTGTTCTAAATGCTACAAATCGTCGAAATATGCAGTAATACATCATTTTACCATATTTTTCGATTTTTTCAATGCTTTACGTATTTTTAAAAAACATATACTGATGGAAATGAAATTTTCGAGCAATTTTCAACATTTTAAAGTATATTACATATTTTTCAAAAAGCCCATAAAATAAATTCAGAAATAATTTTGAATATTTCATATATTTTTTTTAAAAATACCAGAAGCATTGAAAAAATCGAAAAATATTGTAAAATGATGTTTTACTGCATATTTCGACGATTTGGAGCATTTAGAGCACTTTTCAAACAAACCTTACTTTTTAGCTAAAATACATGGATTTTCACACTTGAAATACGTATTTACGCAATACTACACTAACATGTCATATTTAATTTACTTTCAGCATAAAATTCAATTCCATAAGTAATTCTGATAAAAAAGTTTGAAAATCCATGAATTCTAGTTGAAAAATCAGGTTTGTCTGAAAAGTGTTCTAAATGCTAAAAATCGTCGAAATATGCAGTAAAACATCATTTTACCATATTTTTCAATTTTTTCAATGCTTCAGGAATTTTTAAGAAATATATGAAATATTCAAAATTATTTCTAAATTTCATCGAAATTTTATGAGCTTTTTGAAAAATATGTAATATACTTTAAAATGTTGAAAATCCTCGAAAATTTCAATTCCATCAGTACACATTTTTCAAAAGTACCTGAAGCATTGAAAAATCGAAAAATGTGGTAAAATATTTTACTGCATATTTCGACGATTTGGAGCATTTAGAGCACTTTTCATAAAAATCTGATTTTATGCTTAAATTCATGGATTTTCAAACTATTTTATGAGAATTACTGATGGAATTGAAATTTTCGAGCATTTTCAACATTTGAAAGTATATGACATATTTTTCAAAAAGCCAATAAAATTTCGATGAAATTCAGAAATAATTTTGAATAATTCATATATTTTGTAAAAATACCTGAAGTACTGAAAAAATCGAAAAATATGGTAAAATGATGTTTTACTGCATATTTCGACTATTTGGAGCATTTAGAACACTTTTCAAACAAACTTTACTTTTTAGCTAAAATACATGGATTTTCACCCTTGAAATATGAATTGACACAATACTACTCTAAAATGTCATATTTAAGTTACTTTCAGCATAAAATTCAATTCTATCAGTAATTCTGATAAAAAAGTTTGAAAATCAATGAATTTTAGCTAAAAAATCAGGTTTGTCTGAAAAGTGTTCTAAATGCTCCAAATCGTTGAAATATGCAGTAAAACATCATTTTAATATATTTTTCGATTTTTTTTCAATGATTCAGATATTTTTAAAAAAATATATACTGATGGAATTTAAATTTTCGAGCATTTTTCAACATTTTATAGTATATTACATATTTTTCTAAAAGCCCATAAAATTTCGATGAAATTCAGAAATAATTTTGAAAATTTCATATATTTCTTAAAAATACCTGAAGTATTGAAAAAATCGAAAAATATTGAAAAATTATGTTTTACTGCATATTTCGACTATTTGAAGCATTTAGAACACTTTTCAAACAAACTTTACTTTTTAGCTAAAAAACATGGATTTTCACCCTTGAAATATGTATTGACACAATACTACACTAAAATGTCATATTTAAGTTACTTTCAGCATAAAATTCAATTCCATCAGTAATTCTGATAAAAAAGCTTGAAATCAATGAATTTTAGCTAAAAAATCAGGTTTGTATGAAAAGTGCTCTAAATGCTCCAAATCGTCGAAATATGCAGTGAAACATCGTTTTGCCAAATTTTTCGATTTTTTCAATACTTCTGGTAGTTTTAAAAAAAATATATGAAATATTCAAAATTATTTCTGAATTTCATCGAAATTTGATGGGCTTTTTGAAAAATATGTAATATACTTTAAAATTTTGAAAATGCTTGAAAATTTCAATTCCATCAGTAATTCTGATGAAAAAGTTTGAAAATCAAACAATTTTAGCTAAAAAATAAGGTTTGTCTGAAAAGTGTTCTAAATGCTCCAAATCGTCAAAATATGCATTAAAACATCATTTTAAAATATTTTTCGATTTTTTCAGTGCTTCAGAAATTTTTAAGAAATATATGAAATATTCAAAATTATTTCTAAGTTTCATCGAAATTTTATGGGCTTTTTGAAAAATATGTAATATACTTTGAAATGTTGAAAAATGCTCGAAAATTTCAATTCCATCAGTATACATTTTTCAAAAATACCTGAAGCATTGAAAAATAGAAAAATATGGTAAAATGATGTTTTACTGCATATTTCGACGATTTGTAGCATTTGGAACTCTTTTCATAAAAATCTGATTTCTTGCTAAAATTCATGGATTTTCAAACTTTTTTTATCAGAATTACTGATGGAATTGAAATTTTCGAGCATTTTCAACATTTGAAAGTATATGACATATTTTTCAAACAGCCAATAAAATTTTGATGAAATTCAGAAATCATTTTGAATATTTCATATATTTTTTAAAAATACCTGAAGTATTGAAGAAAAAAATGGTAAAAACTGCATATTTCGACGATTTGGTGCAATTAGAACACTTTTCAAACAAACTTTACTTTTTAGCTAAAAAACATGGATTTTCACCCTTGAAATATGTATTGACACAATACTACACTTAAATGTCATATTTAAGTTACTTTCAGCATAAAATTCCATTCCATCAGTAATTCTGATAAAATAGCTTGAAAATCCATGATGTATAGCTAAAGAATCAGGTTTGTCTGAAAAGTGTTCTAAATGCTCCAAATCGTGGAAATATGCAGTAAAACATCACTTTACAATATTTTTTTCGATTTTTTCAAGGCTTCTGGTATTTTTAAAAAAAATTATGAAATATTGAAAATTATTTCTGAATTTCATCGAAATTTTATGGGCTTTTTGAAAAATATGTAATATACTTTAAAATGTTGAAAATGCTCGAAAATTTCAATTCCATCAGTAATTCTGATAAAAAAGTTTGAAAATCCATGAATTTTAGCTAAAAAATCAGGTTTGTCTGAAAAGTGTTCTAAATGCTACAAATCGTCGAAATATGCAGTAATACATCATTTTACCATATTTTTCGATTTTTTCAATGCTTTACGTATTTTTAAAAAACATATACTGATGGAAATGAAATTTTCGAGCAATTTTCAACATTTTAAAGTATATTACATATTTTTCAAAAAGCCCATAAAATTTCGAAGAAATTCAGAAATAATTTTGAATATTTCATATATTTTTTTTAAAAATACCAGAAGCATTGAAAAAATCGAAAAATATTGTAAAATGATGTTTTACTGCATATTTCGACGATTTGGAGCATTTAGAGCACTTTTCAAACAAACCTTACTTTTTAGCTAAAATACATGGATTTTCACACTTGAAATACGTATTTACGCAATACTACACTAACATGTCATATTTAATTTACTTTCAGCATAAAATTCAATTCCATAAGTAATTCTGATAAAAAAGTTTGAAAATCCATGAATTCTAGTTGAAAAATCAGGTTTGTCTGAAAAGTGTTCTAAATGCTAAAAATCGTCGAAATATGCAGTAAAACATCATTTTACCATATTTTTCAATTTTTTCAATGCTTCAGGAATTTTTAAGAAATATATAAAAATATTCAAAATTATTTCTAAATTTCATCGAAATTTTATGAGCTTTTTGAAAAATATGTAATATACTTTAAAATGTTGAAAATCCTCGAAAATTTCAATTCCATCAGTACACATTTTTCAAAAGTACCTGAAGCATTGAAAAATCGAAAAATGTGGTAAAATATTTTACTGCATATTTCGACGATTTGGAGCATTTAGAGCACTTTTCATAAAAATCTGATTTTATGCTTAAATTCATGGATTTTCAAACTATTTTATGAGAATTACTGATGGAATTGAAATTTTCGAGCATTTTCAACATTTGAAAGTATATGACATATTTTTCAAAAAGCCAATAAAATTTCGATGAAATTCAGAAATAATTTTGAATAATTCATATATTTTGTAAAAATACCTGAAGTACTGAAAAAATCGAAAAATATGGTAAAATGATGTTTTACTGCATATTTCGACTATTTGGAGCATTTAGAACACTTTTCAAACAAACTTTACTTTTTAGCTAAAATACATGGATTTTCACCCTTGAAATATGAATTGACACAATACTACTCTAAAATGTCATATTTAAGTTACTTTCAGCATAAAATTCAATTCTATCAGTAATTCTGATAAAAAAGTTTGAAAATCAATGAATTTTAGCTAAAAAATCAGGTTTGTCTGAAAAGTGTTCTAAATGCTCCAAATCGTTGAAATATGCAGTAAAACTTCATTTTAATATATTTTTCGATTTTTTTTCAATGCTTCAGATATTTTTAAAAAAATATATACTGATGGAATTTAAATTTTCGAGCATTTTTCAACATTTTATAGTATATTACATATTTTTTCTAAAAGCCCATAAAATTTCGATGAAATTCAGAAATAATTTTGAAAATTTCATATATTTTTTAAAAATACCTGAAGTATTGAAAAAATCGAAAAATATTGAAAAATGATGTTTTACTGCATATTTCGACTATTTGAAGCATTTAGAACACTTTTCAAACAAACTTTACTTTTTAGCTAAAAAACATGGATTTTCACCCTTGAAATATGTATTGACACAATACTACACTAAAATGTCATATTTAAGTTACTTTCAGCATAAAATTCAATTCCATCAGTAATTCTGATAAAAAAGCTTGAAATCAATGAATTTTAGCTAAAAAATCAGGTTTGTATGAAAAGTGCTCTAAATGCTCCAAATCGTCGAAATATGCAGTGAAACATCGTTTTGCCAAATTTTTCGATTTTTTCAATACTTCTGGTAGTTTTAAAAAAAATATATGAAATATTCAAAATTATTTCTGAATTTCATCGAAATTTGATGGGCTTTTTGAAAAATATGTAATATACTTTAAAATTTTGAAAATGCTTGAAAATTTCAATTCCATCAGTAATTCTGATGAAAAAGTTTGAAAATCAAACAATTTTAGCTAAAAAATAAGGTTTGTCTGAAAAGTGTTCTAAATGCTCCAAATCGTCAAAATATGCATTAAAACATCATTTTAAAATATTTTTCGATTTTTTCAGTGCTTCATATTTTTCAAAAAGCCCATAAAATTTCGAAGAAATTCAGAAATAATTTTGAATATTTCATATATTTTTTTTAAAAATACCAGAAGCATTGAAAAAATCGAAAAATATTGTAAAATGATGTTTTACTGCATATTTCGACGATTTGGAGCATTTAGAGCACTTTTCAAACAAACCTTACTTTTTAGCTAAAATACATGGATTTTCACACTTGAAATACGTATTTACGCAATACTACACTAACATGTCATATTTAATTTACTTTCAGCATAAAATTCAATTCCATAAGTAATTCTGATAAAAAAGTTTGAAAATCCATGAATTCTAGTTAAAAAATCAGGTTTGTCTGAAAAGTGTTCTAAATGCTAAAAATCGTCGAAATATGCAGTAAAACATCATTTTACCATATTTTTCAATTTTTTCAATGCTTCAGGAATTTTTAAGAAATATATGAAATATTCAAAATTATTTCTAAATTTCATCGAAATTTTATGAGCTTTTTGAAAAATATGTAATATACTTTAAAATGTTGAAAATGCTCGAAAATTTCAATTCCATCAGTAATTCTGATAAAAAAGTTTGAAAATCCATGAATTTTAGCTAAAAAATCAGGTTTGTCTGAAAAGTGTTCTAAATGCTACAAATCGTCGAAATATGCAGTAATACATCATTTTACCATATTTTTCGATTTTTTCAATGCTTCAGGGTTTTTCAAAAAATACATACTGATTGAATTGATATTTTCGAGCGTTTTTCAACATTTGAAAGTATGTTACATATTTTTCAAAAATCCCATGAAATTTCGAAAAAATTCAAAAATAATTTTGAATATTTCATATATTTTTTAAAAATACCTGAAGCATTGAAAAAATCGAAGAATATGGTATATTGATGTTTTACAGCATATTTCGACGATTTACAGCATTTAGAACACTTTTCAGACAAACCTGATTTTTTTATCTAAAATTCATCGATTTTCAAACTTTTTTATCAGAATTACTGATGGAACGGAATTTTATGCTGAAAGTAACATAAATATGACATTTTTGTGTTGTATTGTGTCAATAAATATTTCAAGTTTGAAAATCCATGTATTTTAGCTAAAAAATCAGTTTTCCCTGAAAAGTGTTCTAAATGTCCCAAATCTTCGAAATATGCAGTAAAATATCATTTTACCATATTTTTCGATTTTTTCAATGCATCAGGTATTTTTAAAAAATATATGAAACATTCAAAATTATTTTTGAATTTGTTCAAAATTTTATAGGCTTTTTGAAAAATATGTAATATACTTTCAAATGTTTGAAAATACTCGAAAATATCAATTCCTTCAGCATATATTTTTTAAAAATACCTGAAGTGTTGGAAAAAATGAAAAATATGGTAAAAAGATTTTTACTGCATATTTCGAAGATTTGGAGCATTTAGGACACTTGTCAGACAAACCTGATTTTTTAGGTAAAATTCGTGGATTTTCAAAGTTTTTTATCAGAATTACTGATGGAATTGAACTTTTCAAGCATTTTCAACATTTTAAGGTATATTACATATTTTTCAAAAAACCTATGAAATTTCGAAGAAATTCAAAAATAACTTTGAATATTTCATATTTATTTCAAAAACACCTGAAACATTGAAAAAATTGAAAAATAAAGTAAAATGATATTTTACTGCATATTTCGACGATATGGATCATTTAGAACACTTTTCAGACAAACCTGATTCTTTAGCTAAAATACATGGATTTTCACACTTCAGAAATGTATTGACATATTATTACACAAAAACATCATATGTAAGTTACCTTCAGCATGAAATTCAATTCCATGCGTAATTCTGATAAAAAAAAGTTTGAAAATCCATAAATTTTAGCTTAAAAATCAGGTTTGTTTGAAATGTGTTCTAAATGCTCTAAATCGTCGAAATATGCAGTAAAACATCATTTTACCATATTTTTTCGACTTTTTTCAATGCTTCAGGTATTTTTTAAAAATATATGCCGATGGAATAGATATTTTCGAGCATTTTTCAACATTTGAAAGTATGTTACATATTTTTCAAGAAGCCCACAAAATTTTGAATAAATTCAAAAATAATTTTGAATATTTCATATATTTTTTAAAAATACCTGAAGCATTGAAAAATTTGAAAAATATGGTAACATGATGTTTTACTCCATAATTCGATGATTTAGAGCATTTAGAACACTTCTCAGACAAACCTGATTTTTTAGCTAAAATTCATGGATTTTCAAACTTTTTTATCAGAATTACTGATGGAATTGAATTTTATACTGAAAGTAACTTAAAAATGACATTTTTGTGTAATATTGTGTCAATACATATTTCAAGTGTGAAAATCCATGAATTTAAGCTTAAAAATCAGGTTTGTCTGAAAAGTGTTCTAAATGCTCCAAATCGACGAAATATGCAGTAAAACATAATTTTACCATATTTTTCGATTTTTTCAATGCTTCAGGAATCTTTAAAAAATATGTACTCATGGAATTGATATTTTCGAGCATTTTTCAATATTTCAAAGTATATTAAATATTTTTAAAAAAGCCAATAAAATTTAGAAGTAATTCAAAAATTGTTTAGAATATTTCAAATATTTTTTAAAAACACCTTAAGCATTGAAAAAATCGAAAAATGTGGTAAAATGATGTTGTACTGCATATTTCGACGATTTGGAGCATTTAGAACACTTTCCAGACAAACCTGATTTTTTTAGGTAAAATACATGGATTTTCAAACATGAAAAATGTATTGACACGATATTACACAAAAATGTTATATTTAATTTACTTTCAGAATAAAATTCAATTCCATCAGTAATTCTTACAAAAAAGTTTGAAAATCCAAGAATTTTTGCTAAAAAATTAGGTGTGTCTGAAAAGTGTTCTAAATGCTCTAAATCGTCCAAATATGGAGTAAAACATCATTTTTCCATATTTTTCGATTTTTTCAATGCTTCAGATATTTTTAAAAAATATATGAAACATTCAAAATTATTTTTGAATTTCTTCGATATTTTATGGGCTTTTTGAAAAATGTGTAATATACTTTCAAATGTTGAAAAATGCTCGAAAACATCAATTTCATCAGTAT
Organism: Cherax quadricarinatus; assembly: GCF_038502225.1. NCBI lineage: Eukaryota > Metazoa > Arthropoda > Malacostraca > Decapoda > Parastacidae > Cherax > Cherax quadricarinatus. The sequence continues at coordinate 28,075,747 of NC_091336.1, read as the reverse complement.
ATATTTTCTAAAAATACCTGAAGTACTGAAAAAATCGAAAAATATGGTCAAATGATTTTTGCTGCACATTTCGACGATTTGGAGCATTTAGAACACTTTTATGACCAACCTTATTTTTTAGCTAAAATTCATATATTTTCAAAGTTTTTTATCAGAATTACTGATGGAATTTAAATATGATATTTTTGTGAAATATTTTCTCAATATGTATTTCAAGTGTGAAAATCCATGTATTTTAGCTAAAAAATCAGGTTTATCTGAAAAGTGTTCTAAATGCTCCAAATCGTCGAAATATGCAGTAAAACATCATTTTACCCTATTTTTCGTTTTTTTTTCAATGCTTCAGGCATTGAAAAAAAATAAATGAAATATTCAAAATTTTTTCAGAATTTCTTCGAAATTTTGTAGGTTTTTTGAAAAATATGTAATATACTTTCAAATGTTGAAAAATGCTCGAAAATATCAATTCCATCAGTATATATTTTTTAAAAATACCTGAAAGAATGAAAAAAGTATATGCTGATGGAATAGATATTTTCTAGCATTTTTCAACATTTGAAAGTATGTTACATATTTTTCCAAAAGCACACAAAATTTCGAATAAATTCAAAAATAATTTTGAATATTTCATATATTTTTTAAAAATATTTGAAGCATTGAAAAAATTGAAAAATATGGTAACATGATGTTTTACTCCATAATTCGAAGATTTAGAGCATTTAGAACACTTTTCAGCCAAACTTGATTTTTTACCTAAAATTCATGGATTTTCAATCTTTTTTACCAGAATTACTGATGGAATTGAATTTTATGCTGAAATTAACTTAAATATGACATTTTTGTGTAATATGTATTTTAGCTAAAAAATCAGGTTTGTCTGAAAAGTGTTCTTCATGCTCCTAGTCGTCGAAATATGCAATGAAACATGATTTTACCATATTTTTCGATTTTTTCGACGCTTCAGTGTTTTTAAAAAATATATGGAATATTCAAAATCATTTTTGAATTTCTTCTAAATTTTATGGGCTTTTTGACATATATTTTACAAATTTTAAAAAAGGTCCCGTCCCAAAAAATGTTAAAAATCAATATTATTTTTTAATATTTTATTTATTTTTTAAAAAAAAATTGAAACATTAGAAAATGAGAAAACTGTGCTAAAAATCATATTTTATTCCTTATTTCGACGTTTTAGAGTGTTTTGAATGATCTTTTGACTTATCACATTTTTCAAGTAAAATACATAGAATTTAGCAGTTTTAAGAATAACTTCTGTTGCAACTCAATTTTAAGCTGAAAGTAAGCTAAATTATTTTACATATTTTAAAAAAACTCGCTCTGAAAGTTGATAAAAATCAACAATTATTTTGAAAATTTCATATATATTTTTAAAACATTTTAAAGATTAAAAACTCAAGAAATTCTGCTAAAATGATACTTTATTGCATATTTCGACGATTTATAGCGTCTTGAATGGTTTTCTCGAAAACTTCCTTTTCTACTTAAAATTCATAGATTTTAAACAAGAATTATGCTAAAAGTAAGCAAACCTTAGCTATTTTGGGAAGTGCTTTGTAAATACATATTTTACATCAAAAAATGAAGTTTTTGAAGAAATGATTGAAAATGCCTTTAATCATCGAAATATGAAAAAAAAAAAAATATGATTCTCGATGATATTTTAATATTGACATATATTTTAGACATTTTTAAGAAATCCCAATAAAAATGGATAAAAATCAGTATTAATTTTAAATGTTTAATATCTTTTTTAAAAATACTTGATGCATTTAAAAACTCAGAAAAATGTGCTAAAATCATATTTTATTGCATATTTCGACGATTTAGTGTGCTTTGAATGCTTTTTTGACAATTCACATTTTCAGGTAAAATACATCGAATTTTGCACTTTTAAACAGAACTTGTGCTGCAACTAAATTTTAAGCTAAAAGTAAGCTGAATTATGAGATTTTTCGTACTACTTTTTCAAACATATTTTAAGCAAAAAAAATCAAGATTTAAAAGAAATATTTGGAAAAGAGTTGAATCATCAAAATATGTGAAAAATTATGATTTTTAGTGATTTTTTAACTTCATTAAATATATTAAATATTTTTCAAAAATCCCACAGAAAGTTGATAAAAATCAGTAAATATTCTTGAAATTTCCTATATTTTTAATAAATACTTGAAACATTGAAATCTCAAGAAAATGTGCTAAAATTATATTTTATTGCATATTTCGACGATTTATAGCATCTTCAATGGTTTTCTGACGCAATAGATTTTCACACTTTTAAATCAGAATCATGGCTACAATTGGAATTTATGCTAAAAGTAACCAAAATTATGCCATTTTTTAAAGAACTTTCAAAATCACATATTTTAACTAAAAATTGATTTTTTTCTTTAAATGCTTGAAATTGCCTTGAATCGTTGAACTATGACAAAAAATATGATTTTCAATGTTTTTTTCAATATTAGCATATATTTTGCACATTTTTAGAAAGTCATAATAAAAATCGATAAAAATCAATTTTAATTCTGTATACATAATGTATTTTCTGAAAATTACTTGAAACATTAAAAAAAATACATATTTTAAATTAAAAATGATTTTTTTCCTTAAATGCTTGAAAATGCCTTGAATCGTTGAAATATGCCAAAAAAATATGATTCTCGATCTTTTTCTAATATTGATATATATTTTAGACATTTTTAAGAAATCCCAACAAAAATCGATATATATCAGTATTAATTTTAAATGTTTAATATATTTTTTAAAAATACTTGATACATTTAAAAACTCAGATAAATGTGCTAAAATCATATTTTATTGCATATTTCGACGATTTAGAGCACTTTGAATCCTTTTTTGACAAATCACATTTTCAGGTAAAATACACTGAATTTTGCACTTTTAAACAGAACTTCGGCTGCAACTTCATTTTCAGCTAAAAGTAAGCTGAATTATGAGATTTTTCTGAAGAACTTTGTCAAAACATATTTTAAGTGAAAAAAAGGATTTTTTTTTAAATCTTTAAAAAAGAGTTGAATCGTCGAAACATGCCAAAAAAATATGATTTTTGATGATTTTTCAATATTTATATATATTTTACATATTTGAAAAAAATTCCACTGAAAGTTGATAAAAATCAATAATTATTTAGAATTTTTCATATATTTTTTAAAATACTTGAAAGATTAAAAAACTCTGGAAAATCCAATAAAATTATATTTTACAGTATATTTAGACGATTTAGAGCGTCTTGAATGGTTTTCTGACAAACTTCATTTTTTAGCTAAAATTCAAAGATTTTCACACTTTTAAATCAGAATTACTGCTCGAATTGAATTTTATGCTAAAACAAAGCAAAATTATCCTATTTTCGAGAACTATCTTGAAATTACATATTTTCACTTAGAAAATTAAATTTTTTCTGAAATTCTTGAAAATACTTTTGAATCGTCAGAATGTATATATAACATATATTTTAAAAAAATTTAAAATGTCCTATATAAGTCGATAAAAACCAATATTAATTTTGAATATTTCAAATATTTTTTAAAAATTCTTGAAACACTAAAAACTCAGAAAAATGTGCTAAAATCATATTTTACTGCATATTTCGACGACTTAGAGCATTTTGAGTGCTTTCTGACAAACCACATTTTTCACCTAAAATATATAGAATTCCGCACTTTCAAACAGAACTTCAGCTGCAACTAAATTTTAAGCTAATAGTAAGCTAAATTATGATTTTTTTCTGAAGTACTTTGTCAAAACATGTTATAAGTAAAAAAAAAAAGAAGTTTTTGAAATAAAACTCTGAAAAAGTTGAATCATCGATATATGTCAAAAATTATGATTTTCAATGATATTTGAATGTTAATGATGAAAATCATTAAGTATTTTGAATATTTCATACATTTTTTAAAAATTCTTGAAATGTTAAAGATCTCAGAAAAAATGTGTTAAAATTATATTTTATTGCATATTTCAACGATTCAGAGCGTCTTGAATCGTTTTCAAGAAAACTTCCTGTTTTAGTTAAAATTCATAGATTTTCACACTTATAAATCAGAATTACTTCTGCAATTGAATTTTAATCTAAAAATAAGCAAAATTATACTATTTTTGTGAAATACCTTGAAAATACGTATCTAAACTCAAAAAATGAAGTTTTTCCTCAAATGCTTGAAAATGCCTTAAATCGTCGAAATATGACAAAAAATATGATTTTTGACGATTCTCCAACATTAACATATATTTTACAATTTTTTAAAAAGATCCCCTTCCAAAAAATGATAAAAATCAATAATATTTTTGAGTATTTCAATTATTTTTTAAAAAATGCTTGAATCATTAGAAAATCAGAAAAATATGCTAAAAATCATATTTTATTCCTTATTTCAACGTTTTAGAGCATTTTGAATGATCTTTTGACTTATCACATTTTCTAAGCAAAAATGTGATAAAAATTTTATTCCTTATTTCGACGTTTTAGAACGTTTTGAATGATCTTTTGACTTATCACATTTTTCAAGTAAAAATATGATAAAAAAATTTCAAGTAAAACTTCTGCTGCAACTCAATTTTAAGCTGAAAGTAAGCTGAATTATTTTACATATTTAAAAAAAACGCACTCTTAAAGTTGATAAAAATCAACAATTATTTTGAATATTTCTTATATTTTTTTAAAACACTTTAAACATTAAAAACTCAGCAAATTCTGCTAAAATGATATTTTATTGCATATTTCGACGATTTATAGCGTCTTGAATGGTTTTCAGACAAACTTCCTTTTCTACTTAAAATTCATAGTTTTTCTCACTTTTAAACAAGAATTATGCTAAAAGTAAGCGAAACTAAGCTATTTTGTGAAGTGCTTTTAAATATGTATTTTACCTCAAAAAATGAAGTTTTTGAAGAAATGATTGAAAATGCCTTGAATCGTCGAAATATGAAAAAAAAAAATATGATATTTTAATATTGACATATATTTTAGGCATTTTTTAGAAATCCCAATAAAAATCGATAAAAATCAGTATTAATTTTAAATGTTTAATGCATTTTTTAAAAATACTTGATGCATTTAAAAACTCAGAAAAATATGCTAAAATCATATTTTATTGCATATTTCGATGATTTAGAGTCCTTTGAATGCTTTTTTGAAAAATTATATTTTTAGGTATAATACATCGAATTTTGCACTTTTAAACAGAACTTGTGCTGCAACTAAATTTTAAGCTAAAAGTAAGCTGAATTTAGAGATTTTTTTGTACTACTTTTTCAAACATATTTTAAGCAAAAAAAATCCAGATTTAAAAGAAATATTTGAAAAGAGTTGAATCATCGAAATATGCAAAAAAATTTTATTTTTAGCGATTTTTTAACTTTAATAAATATTTTACATATTTTTCAAAAATCCCACTGAAAGTTGATAAAAATCAGTAAATATCCTGGAAATTTGCTATATTTTTGATAAATACTTGAAACATTGAAATCTCAAGAAAATATGCTAAAATTATATTTTATTGCATATTTTGACGATTTATAGTGTCTTCAATGGTTTTCTGACGCTATAAATTTTCACACTTTTAAATCAGAATCACGGCTACAATTGGAATTTATGCTAAAAGTAAGCAAAATTATGCTATTTTTTAAAGAACTTTCATAATCACATATTTTTTTCCTTAAATGCTTGAAATTGCCTTGAATCGTTGAAATATGCAAAAAAAATATGATTTTCTAGTTTTTTTTCAATATTAGCATATATTTTGCACATTTTTTTAAAGCCAGAGTAAAAATCGATAAAAATCAATTTTAATTCTGTATACATAATATATTTTCTGAAAATTACTTTGTAAGGGAAAAGTTCAATAGATAGGAGAAGCGAGGGAGTATATAGTAACAATAGTTTCATTGTCGGCTTCTTGTTAAGGTATGGTAAGTCAAGCTCCCGCTATTGCCACCTTTTTCCCCCACCCCGAAAGTGATAGTTTGACTGCTGGTAGCTTGTTAAGGTAGGGTCAGTCTAGCTCCCACTATCCCTTCCCCTCCTTCTTCCCCCCCCCCCCGAAAGGTTACGTTTGGGGCTCCGGTCCAAACAGTAATCACTAGACTCTCAGCTCCCAGCACTACTGTAAGTACATGCCTGCCTTGTATTCTAGTGGATTTATTGGTTGAAAGTTTCACTTTTGACCAATAATAAACTTAGTCCTTTCAGTCTTGCTCTAAGTTGACTGTTGTAATAATCACCACATCTTTTAGGTATTGTACTTATCATGGAGAGTGATTTCTTAAGCAGTGGGTAACCTGTCTATCTTTCCAGCTTGGATGACAGAGAGGGTCACCTGCGAATCAACGAGTAGAACTGATGGAGATGGACTAACGTCCTGAGACTTCCCGTTTTTGGATTTAATTACCTGTGCACCTGTATGAAATTGCAGGACGTAACCCCTCATCATTACAGTGGAAAAGAACCTGCTTTCCTGTCATCGGGATAGAATACTCAAGGCTATACTGAGAAGAACTAGCCAGTGGGTTGTAACCAACACCTGCGACCCCTCCCCATCATCGGCAACGTCTACGATTTCAACAAGCAGTGTCACCAACACCAGACACCCAAGTTTTATATTAGCGTTGAATTCAGTTATCGTTTATATTTTTCATTTTTCATTTTCTTTAATGTAGGATTAATATTTCATATTTAAGTGTTTTATATTTTATATTTTCTATATAATAAAGTGTTTATGTTTGTCTGTTGTTATTTCTTTTTCTATTCATTAATTTTCCTGAAGAGGAGCCAGCCTTGGTAATACTGTCTGAAGATATTACAGGGGTGAGTGAGCCTTCACAAGTGGCGACCTTGCCAGGATCAACTCTACTGAATCAAGATTCAACTCCATCTCGAATCTACCATTGGAACTTCAATGTCGCATACCACAGACGGTTACCACCAGCCATGAGTAATCATTCTATATGGTAGGACTACAGTACAGGTATTTAAAAGATTTTGTGACAGTTATTGTCTCAATTTATTGTAAGTCAAGTCAAGGCAGGAATACTAGTTAATTCTGCCATCTATTTTTGTGTGAGCTTGAAACACTTTGCAGGATTAGACTCTAGGGACCCGAGATTTTCCAGTGACAATTTGTTTCATTGAGCTCTTTATTATATCAAGGGAACTGTCATAGGACACTTTTGATTTCTTGGTGAAAAGATTGGATGGTCAAGTGACCCCATTCTACTTACTGTTTGCTTGGAGCCAGCATAGAAGCCTTCGCTTTAATTAATACATATTGTTTAATTGAAGCAGGGATCGAGCCCTCTGGTTTATTTACAGTTTGAGCGGAGCAGGAATTGAACCCTCCATTTTCTTTAATACCCGTTTCATTTCCCCTGATAGTTTAAGTTATTCTTGCAAGCATGGAGGAATACCAGTTTTGGATGAATGCTGAAAATAAGTTATTAATAACAGGGAAAAATTTAGAATCTTTCATTAGTGCTAAGATCCAGGAAAGACTTGAAAGAGAGAGAATTGAGGGAGATGAGAGACAGTTAGAAAGGGAAAGAGAAGAAGGAAAGGGGAGAGAGAGAATCGAAAAGAAGAGAAAAAGGAGAGAGAGAGAATCGAAAGAGAAGAGAAAAAGGAGAAAGAGAACCTTGAAGGACAGGAGAAAAAGGAGAGAGAGAGAAATGGGAGAGAAATCCAATAAAGACAGAAAGAGAAAGAGAAGACAAAAAGGAGCATGATAGACTTGATCGTTAAGAAAGAGCTAGAGAATGTGAGGAACAGGCTAAAATACGTGAAGAACAGGCTAAGATATGTGAGGAACAGGTTAAATTAAGAGAACTTGAGGAAAGAGCAAAGGATAGAGAAGTTGAGGAAAAAGCTAGAGAACATGAGTTAACAGAGAGAGAAAAGGATCGTGAGCCAGAAAAATCTTGCCTTGAATTAGAGAATAAAAAGTTAACTTTTACACAACAACAATTAGAGGAAGGAGTAATGGAACAACGTGCAGTCAGTGCACATATTCCAACACCTAATTTACCTCCCTTCACAGAGGAGGAAGACATAACTTCATACATTATCAGGTTTGAAAATACCGCTACCCTCTGTGAATTACCTGCTGACACCTGCACTACCAGGTTAGGAATGTTATTTTCTGGTACAGCCTTGAATATCTATGCAACTTTGTCACAGGATATCATATGTAATTATAACCTACTGAAGAAGGCAATCCTTAAAGCATATCAAGAAACAACTAATTCTTACAGGAAAGATTTCAGGTATGCCACCTTACAGCCTGGCCAGAACTTTCAGAAGTTACAGGTAACACTCGTTTGTTCGACTTTTGGATAGAGAGTTCAGGAATTGATCACAGTTATGAATCTCTTAGAGACTTCATGGTTGCTGACCAGTTCCTGACAGCTCTTCCCCATCAGATACGAACATTCATCAGAGAACGTAACCTGATTAAAGCTGAGGAAGTTGCTGAGGCTGCTGACCTGTATCCTGAGGCTCACAATTCCTATAAAGACCTAAAGAGATCGAGCCCTAAGGGCAAGGGTTCATCAGACCTTAAGAAATCAAAGCCTCTAATGGAAAGTAAAATGACTTCTTTTATTCCTGTTTGTCATTTGTGTGGTGTTAAGGGATATAAACGTCCAGATTGTCCTTCTAAGAAGGTCCAAAAAGTTGGAAGATGTTTTAAAGACTGTAATAACCAAGCACCCTTCTGTTCAGGAACAGTTAATGGACTTAATGTATCTACCATTTTACGAGACACTGGATGCACATGTATAGTCATTTCTGATAAGCTGTTCCCTAACCTTAAAGAAACTCATTCCTCTGCTATGCTTTCGGACTACTTGGGCTGTACGGACACTTTTCCTACCATCCATTGTTACATTAGGTCTAAATAGTTCACAGGTTGGTCTGAAGCCGTACTAGCTCCCATCACTTCTTGCTCCATACTAATAGGTAATGTAAAAGGTTCCATTCTTCTTTCTGAGGTTGACCTTTCATCACCAGAGATGGACATAGGTGTTTCAGATCCTCTTTCTGCACAGTCAGAGAAGTCCCTCGAAAGTTCAGATGAGACAATGTCTCGTGAGATTCATGTGGGTTTAAAAACCAGTGATGATACTCTCGAAAGCGAGGTAGTAGGATCACCGGTTCACTTGTTAGATGAAAGTGAAGGTATCACCTCCGATACCATAAATGTCTTGACTAGGGCTCAGACCAAAGCCCAGGTTTCTCTTACTATCCATCCTTTGATTTTCCCTGACTTTAAGCCTTTAGATATATCGAAGGACTCCTTTGTCAATTTACTACGCAATTGCCCTTCTCTTCAGAATTGTCATAATGCCGCTAAACAAAATCAAGTTATCCAAAGGAAAAACTTTTCATATAAATTTGTATATATAAAATGTATCTTGTAGAAGTCAGTATTCAAATTAAATTCAGATGAGACAGACTATTCCATCTTAGTTGTTCCAAGTCAATGCAGAGAGACTGTTCTTAAAATGGCTCATGACCTGCCAGTGGCCGGACATTTCTCGCATCGTAAAACCTTAAATAAAATTAGGGAAACCTATTTTTGGCCAAAAATGTCCTCAGATGTCACTACCCATTGTAGATCGTGTAAAGTTTGCCAACTGTCATTTTCCCGAGGTACCAGGAGAGTACCTATGGTCAAAATGCCAGTCTTTATGGTACCTTTTGAAAGAGTAGCTATTGACATCGTTGGTCCTTTATCTCCACTTTCATCTGTGGGACATAGATATATATTAACATTAGTTGATTATGCTTCGAATTTCCTTGAAGCCATACCCTTAAAGACCATAACCACTACAGAGGTGGCTGAAGCCCTTTTGTCCATCTTCTCCGGAGCGGGCATCCCTAGAGAAATTTTGTCTGACCGTGGGACACAATTCACATCTGACTAAATGCAACATCTACACCAACTTCTGGGAGTGAAGCCTCTCTTCACCACACCCTATCATCCCAGCTGTAATGGGAGGATTGAGTGCCAGCATTCGATTCTCAAGTCCATTTAAGGAAACTTTGCTCCCTTAAACCTAAGGAATGGCATCGTTACCTACCCTGTGCTTTGTTTGCCACGAGGGAAGTTCCCAGTGACTCTTTGGGGTTTTCACCTTTTGAACTTCTCTATGGTAGACAGGCCAGAGGCCCATTGTCCATCCTTCATGACTTATGGACTAATGAGGAGGTGAGTGCTGAGGTTCAGTCTTCTTACCAGTTTCTCCTTGACCTTAGATCCAAACTCGAGGAGACCTCTGACATAGTTTCGAGAAACCTAAGCTTGTCAATGGACCAGTACAAAACGTATTTTGATTCCAAAAGTCAGAGGAGAAGTTTTAAAGTAGGGGATGAAGTTCTTGTACTTTTGCCGATCAAGTCAAATAAATTATTAGTAGCATGGAAAGGTCCATATAAAGTATTAAAAATTTGTGGGAAAGTTGATTACCTCATAGAAGTCAAGGGGAAACCTAAGCTTTATCATATCAACATCCTTAAGAAATATTACCGAAGAAATTCGGTTAACTGCCTTAATAACTTTGACTTAGTTTCTCCACACGAACTTGATACGACAACTGAAGAATGTAAGGTGTGCGTAATTGACACCTCTAACTTAGACTATGATGAAGAACTACATGACTTGGTTACTCTTGACCACTCGGATGCTACCAACATTAATATTAATGAATCTTTGGATGACCATAAGAGACATGAACTACTTCAATGTGTGAGTAACTTTTCAGACGTCTTTACTGATATTCCAGGTGTTACCTCCATGGTAGTCCATAAGATTGACTTAGTGATGGACAATCCTATTAAATGAAAATTATACCCAGTTCCAGTTCACCTTAGGGATGCATTTGACCGAGAGGTAGACAAATTATTAAAACTAAAGATCATTGAACCTTCAGTATCTTCATATTGTTCACCAGTAGTCATGGTTAAGAAGGAGGATAATTCATATAGACTTGCTATTGACTTCAGAGGCCTTAATGCTATAACTCGGTGGGATGCTGAGCCTATGCCCTTAATAGATAGTGACCTACACAAATTTTAATACGCTTCCTTCTTTTCAGAAATTTATATTGCACAGGGATATCATCAAGTAATGTTAGATCCTTTTTCTAAGCAGTACACCACTTTTCCTACACACCAAAGACTGATGCAATATGGAACTATGCCCTTCGGTTTGGTAACCGCTTGTGCTACCTACGTGAGACTGATGAGAAAGGTCTTGGGTAATATGCCAAATGTTTCAGTTTATTTTAATAACATTTACGTAATGACATCCACGTGTTGTAAACATATCCAAACATTAACATCAGTTTTGCGTAGGTTATGCTCACATGGCCTCACTGCCAAGCCGAAGAAATGCTTCCTTGGGAATAACAAGATTAGATATCTTGGACTGATACTTTCTAATAACTCTCTGCAGCCTCTCCCTAGTAAGATCAAATCTTTATCAGAATTTAAATTCCCCAAAACCAAGAAGCTCATGTGTAGCTTTCTTTGTTCTGTAAATTTTTATGCACTGTTTATCCCAAACCTTACTGATCTTACAGGCATCTTATATGACTTCCTTAAAAAGTCTGTGAAGGAACCTCTTGAACTTTCCGACGTAGCTCGAGAAAAGTTTAATGAGATTAAAAGTATCTTTTCGGTAGACCCTATACTTAAGATTCCAGATATTAATAAAATATTTTGCTTAAGAACTGATGCCTCCAATACGGGCTTAGGTGTGGTGTTACTACAATACCATGATGGTACTCCCTTCTCTGTATGCTTCCTAAGCCAGAAACTCATTCCCACAGAAACAAGATACTCCAAAATAGAAAAGGAATGTTTAGCCCTTGTGTGGGGTATCTCCAAACTTAAATTTTATTTGCTGGGAAAAGAATTCAATTTAGAAACTGACCACAAATCTTTGATATACATATAAACTTTTAAGGGAACCAACAGTCGCCTCTTGAGGTGGACATTAGCACTCCAGGCTTTTAAATTCCATATTGTGTATATCAATTGTTCATCCAATTATTTCTCTGACTGGTTAAGTCGTGACAGTCAGTAGAAGATTTGTTGCCTGTTGCCTTATGCGACTTCCACATGTTAGAACTTTTTCCTCGCCTATTCTTCTTATACTCTTGGTATAGGGGAGTGTGAGGGAAAAGTTCAATAGATAGGAGTAGCAAGGGAGTATATAGTAACAATAGTTTCATTGCCGGCAACTTGGTAAGGTAGGGTAAGTCAAGCTCCCGCTATTCCCGCCTTTTTTCCCCCTCCCTGAAAGTGATAGTTTCATTGCCGGCTACGTGTTAAGGTAGGGTCAGTCTAGGTGCCGCTATCCCTTCCCATCATTCTTCCCCCCCCCCGCTAAAGGTGACGTGTAGGGCTCCGGTCCAACCAGTAATCACTAGACTCTCAGCTCCCAGCACTACTGTAAGTACATGCCTGCCTTGTATTCTAGTGGATTTTTTGGTTGAAAGCTTCACTTTTGACCAATAATAAACTTAGTCCTTTCAGTCTTGCTCTAAGTTGACTGTTGTTGATTTCTTAAGCAGTGGGTAACCTGTCTATCTTTCCAGCTTGGATGACAGATAGGTTCACATGCCAATCGACGAGTAGAATTGATGGAGATTGACTAACGTCTTGAGACTTCCCCTTTATGAATTTAATTACCTGTGCACGTGTATGAAATTGCAGGACGTAACCCCTTATCATTACATCGGTAAAGAACCTGTTTTTCAGTCATTGGGATAGAATACTCAAGGCTATACTGTGAAGAACTAGCCAATGGGTTGTAACCAACACCTGTGACCCCCCCCCATCATCGGCAACGGCTACGATTTCAACAAGCAGTGTCACCAACACCAGACACCCAAGTTTTATATTAGCATTGAATTCAGTTATCATTTATATTTTTCATTTTTCATTTTCTTTAATGTAGGATTAATATTTCATATTTAAGTGTTTTATATTTTATATTTTCTATATAATAAAGTGTTTATGTTTATCTGTTATTATTTCTTTTTCTATTCATTAATTTTCCTGAGGAGGAACCAGCCTTGGTAATACTGTCTGAAGTTATTACAGGGCTGAGTAAGGCTTCACATTCTTGAAACATTAAAAAAAATACATGTTTTAAATAAAAAATGAATTTTTTTCTTAAATGCTTGAAAATACCTTGAATCGTTGAAATATACCAAAAAATATGATTCTCGATGATTTTCTAATATTGACATATATTTTAGACATTTTTAAGAAATCCCAACAAAAATTGATAAATATCAGTATTAATTTTAAAAGTTTAATATTTTTTTTAAAAATACTTGATGCATTTAAAAACTCAGATAAATGTGCTAAAATCATATTTTATTCCATATTTCGACGATTTAGAGCATTTGAATGTTTTTTTGGCAAATCACATTTTCAGGTAAAATACACCGATTTTTGCTCTTTTAAACAGAACTTCTCCTGCAACTTAATTTTCAGCTAAAAGAAAGCTGAATTATGATTTTTTCTGAACAACTTTGTCAAAACATATTTTAAGTGAAAAAAAATGAATATTTTCAAAAAATCTTTGAAAAAGAGATGAATCATCAAAACATGCCAAAAAATATGATTTTTGATGAATTTTCAATATATATAAATATTTTACTTATTTGTAAAAAATTCCACTAAAAGTTGATAAAAATCAATAATTATTTTGAATTTTTCATATATGCTATAAAATACTTGAAAGATTAAAAAACTCTGGATAATCTGATAAAATGATATTTATAGTATATTTCGACGATTTAGACCGTCTTGAATGGTTTTCTGGCAAGCCTCATTTTCTAGCTAAAATTCAAAGATTTTCACACTTTTGAATCAGAATTTCTGCTGGAATTGAATTTTATGCTAAAAATAAGCAAAATTATGCTATTTTCGAGAAGTACCTTGAAATTACATATTTTCTCTTAAAAAATTAAGTTTTTCCGGAAATTCTTGAAAATGCCTTTGAATCGTCAAAATATATATATAACATATATTTTAAATTTTTTTAAAAAGTCCCATATAAATCGACAAAAATCAATATTAATTTTTAATATTTCAAATATTTTTAAAAACATGCTTGAAACATTAAAAACTCAGAAAAATTTCCTAAAATCATATTTTACTGCATATTTCGACGATTTAGAGCGTTTTGAGTGCTTTCCGACAGACCTCATTTTTCACCTAAAATACATAGAATTCGACACTTTTAAACAGAACTTCTGCTGCAACTAAATTTTAAGCTAAAAGTAAGCTAAATTATGATTTTTTTCTGAAGTACTTTGTCAGAACATGTTATAAGTAAAAAAACCAAGGAAGTTTTTGACATAAAACACTGAAAAAGAGTTGAATCATCGAAATATGCCAAAAATTATGATTTTCAATGATATTTGATTGTTAATGATAAAAATCATTAAATATTTTGAATATTTCATACATTTTTAAAAAATAATTGAAACACTATAAAACTCAGCAAAAATGTGTTAAAATTATATTTTATAGCATATTTCGACGATTTAGAGTGTTTTGAGTGTTTCCGACAAACCTCATTTTTCACCTAAAATACATAGAATTCGACACTTTTAAACAGAGCTTCTGCTGCAACTGAATTTTAAGCTAAAAGTAAGCTAAATTATGATTTTTGCCAAAGTACTTTCTCAGAACATGTTATAAGTAAAAAAAACAAGGAAGTTTTTGAAATAAAACTCTCAAAAAGAGTTGAATAATTGAAATATGCCAAAAATTATGATTTTCAATGATATTTGATTGTTAATGCTAAAAATCATTAAATATTTTGAATATTTCATACATTTTTAAAAAATAATTGAAACATTATAAAACTCAGCAAAAATGTGTTAAAATTATACTTTATTGCATATTTCGATAATTTAGAGCGTCTTGAATCGTTTTCAAGAAAACTTCCTATTTTAGTTAAAATTCATAGATTTTCACACTTATAAATCTGAATTACTTCTGCAATTAAATTTTAAGCTAAAAATAAGCAAAATTATACTATTTTTGTGAAATACCTTGAAAATACGTATCTCAACTCAAAATATGAAGTTTTTCCTCATATGCTTGAAAATGCCTTGAATCGTTGAAATATGACAAAAAAATATGATTTTTGATGATTCTCCAACATTAACATATATTTTACAAATTTTTAAAAAAGTCCCCACCCAAAAAATGATAAAAATCAATATTATTTTTGAATATTTCATTTATTTTTTTAAAAATACTTGAAACATTAGAAAATCAGAAAAATGCACTAAAAATTTCATTTTATTTTTTATTTCGACGTTTTAGAGGATTTTGAATGATCTGACTTATCACATTTTTTAGTAAAATACATAGAATTTAGCTCTTTTAAGCATAACTTCTGCTGCAACTCAATTTTAAGCTAAAAGTAAGCTGAATTATTTTACATATTTTAAAAATCTCGCTCTGAAAGTTGATAAAAATCAACAATTATTTTGAATATTAAAAATATTTTTTTAAAACACTTGAAACATTAAAAACTCAGGAAATTGTGCTAAAATGATATTTTATTGCATATTTCGACGATTTATAGCGTCTTGAATGTTTTTTTTTGACAAACTTCATTTTCTACTTAAAATTCATAGATTTTCACACTTTTAAACCAGAATTATGCTAAAAGTAAGCGAAACTAAGCTATTTTGTAAAGTGCTTTGTAAATACATATTTTACCTAAAAAAAATGAAGATTTTGTAGAAATAAATGATTATGCCTAGAATCGTCGAAATATGCCAAAAAATATGATTCTCGATGATATTTTAATATTGACATATATTTCAGACATTTCCAAGAAATCACAATAAAAATCGTTAAGAATCAGTATTAATTTTAAATGTTTAATATATTTTTTAAAAATACTTGATACACTTAAAAACACAGAAAAATATGCTAAAATCATATTTTATTGCATATTTCGACGATTTAGAGTGCTTTGAATGCTTTTTTGACAAATCACATTTTCAGGTAAAATACATCGAATTTTGCACTTTTAAACAGAGCTTCTGCTGCAACTAAATTTTAAGCTAAAAGTAAGCTGAATTATCAGATTTTTCTGAAATACTTTTTCAAACATATTTTAAGTAAAAAAATCAAGATTTAAAAGAAATAACTGGAAAAGAGTTGAATCATCGAAATATGCAAAAAAAAAAAAAAAAATTTTTAGTAATTTTTTAACTTTAATAAATATATTACATTTTTTCAGAAATCCCGCTGAAAGTTGACAAAAATCAGTATATATTCAGAAAATTTCCTATATTTTTGATAAATACTTGAAACATTGAAATCTCAAGAAAATGTGCTAAAATGATATTTTATTGCATATTTCGACAATTTATAGCATCTTCAATGGTTTGCTGACTCTATGGATTTTCACACTTTTAAATCAGAATTACGTCTACAATTGGAATTTATGCTAAAAGTAAGCAAAATTATGCTATTTTTGAAAAATCTTTCAAAATCACATATTTTAACAAAAAATTGAATTTTTTCCTTAAATGCTTGAAAATGCCTTGAATCGTTGAAATATGCCAAAAAATATGATAATCGATGTTTTTTTCAATATTAGCATATATTTTGCACATTTTTAGAAAGTCCCAGTAAAAATCGATAAAAATCAATTTTAATTCTGTATACATCATATATTTTCTGAAAATTACTTGAAACAATCAAAAAAAATACGTATTTTAAATAAAAAATTATTTTTTTCCTTAAATGCTTGGAAATGCCTTGAATCGTTGAAATATGCAAAAAAAATGATTCTCGATGATTTTCTAATATTGACATATATTTTAGACATTTTTAAGAAATCCCAACAAAAATCGTTAAATATCAGTATTAATTTTAAATGTTTAATACATTTTTTAAAAATACTTGACACATTTAAAAACTCAGAAAAAGTGCTAAAATCATATTTTAATGCATATTTCGACGATTTAGAGCACTTTGAATGCTTTTTTGACAAATCACATTTTCAGGTAAAATATACCGAATTTTGAACTTTTAAAGAGAACTTTGGCTGCAACTTAATTTTCAGCTAAAAGTAAGCTGAATTATGAGATTTTTCTGAAGAACTTTGTCAAAACATACTTTAAGTGAAAAAAAAAATGAATATTTTCAAAAAATCTTTGAAAAAGAGTTGAATCATCGAAACATGCCAAAAAATATGATTTTTGATGAATTTTCAATATATATAAATATTTTACTTATTTGTAAAAAATTCCACTAAAAGTTGATAAAAATCAATAATTATTTTGAATTTTTCATATATTTTTTAAAATACTTGAAAGATTAAAAAACTCTGGATAATCTGATAAAATGATATTTATAGTATATTTCGACGATTTAGACCGTCTTGAATGGTTTTCTGGCAAGCCTCATTTTCTAGCTAAAATTCAAAAATTTTCACACTTTTGAATCAGAATTTCTGCTGGAATTGAATTTTATGCTAAAAATAAGCAAAATTATGCTATTTTCGAGAAGTACCTTGAAATTATATATTTTCACTTAAAAAATTAAGTTTTTCCTGAAATTCTTGAAAATGCCTTTGAATCGTCAAAATATATATATAACATATATTTTAAAATTTTTTAAAAAGTCCTATATAAATTGACAAAAATCAATATTAATTCTTAATATTTCAAATATTTTTAAAAACATGCTTAAAACATTAAAAACTCAGAAAAATTTCCTAAAATCATATTTTACTGCATATCTCGACGATTTAGAGTGTTTTGAGTGCTTTCCGACAAACCTCATTTTTCAGCTAAAATACATAGAATTCGACACTTTTAAACAGAACTTCTGCTGCAACTAAATTTTAAGCTAAAAGTAAGCTAAATTATGATTTTTTTCTGAAGTACTTTGTCAGAACATGTTATAAGTAAAAAAAACAAGGAAGTTTTGGAAATAAAACACTGAAAAAGAGTTGAATCATCGAAATATGCCAAAAATTATGATTTTCAATGATATTTGATTGTTAATGATAAAAATCATTAAATATTTTGAATATTTCATACATTTTTAAAAAATAATTGAAACACTATAAAACTCAGCAAAAATGTGTTAAAATTATATTTTATTGCATATTTCGACGATTTAGAGTGTTTTGAGTGTTTCCGACAAACCTCATTTTTCACCTAAAATACATAGAATTCGACACTTTTAAACAGAACTTCTGCTGCAACTAAATTTTAAGCTAAAAGTAAGCTAAATTATGATTTTTGCTGAAGTACTTTCTCAGAACATGTTATAAGTAAAAAAAACAAGGAAGTTTTTGAAATAAAACTCTGAAAAAGAGTTGAATAATCAAAATATGCCAAAAATTATGATTTTTAATGATATTTGTTTGTTAATGCTAAAAATCATTAAATATTTTTAATATTTCATGCATTTTTAAAAAATAATTGAAACATTATAAAACTCAGCAAAAATGTGTTAAAATTATATTTTATTGCATATTTCGACGATTTAGAGCGTCTTGAATCGTTTTCAAGAAAACTTCCTATTTTAGTTAAAATTCATAGATTTTCACACTTATAAATCAGAATTACTTCTGCAATTGAATTTTAAGCTGAAAATAAGCAAAATTATGCTATTTTTGTGAAATACCTTGAAAATACGTATCTTAACTCAAAATATGAAGTTTTTCCTCAAATGCTTGAAAATGCCTTGAATCGTCGATATATGACAAAAAAATATGATTTTTGATGATTCTCCAACATTAACATATATTTTAAAATTTTTTAAAAAAGTCCCCTCCCAAAAAATGATAAAAATCACTATTATTTTTGAATATTTAAATTATTTTTTTTTAAAATACTTGAAACATTAGAAAATCAGAAAAATGCACTAAAAATTTCATTTTATTTTTTATTTCGACGTTTTAGAGCATTTTGAATGATCTGACTTATCACATTTTTTAGTAAAATACATAGAATTTAGCACTTTTAAGCATAACTTCTGCTGCAACTCAATTTTAAGCTAAAAGTAAGCTGAATTATTTTACATATTTTAAAAATGTCGCTCTGAAAGTTGATAAAAATCAACAATTATTTTGAATATTAAAATATTTTTTTAAAACACTTGAAACATTAAAAACTCAGGAAATTGTGCTAAAATGATATTTTATTGCATATTTCGATGATTTATAGCGTCTTGAATGTTTTTTTTGACAAACTTCATTTTTTACTTAAAATTCATAGATTTTCACACTTTTAAACCAGAATTATGCTAAAAGTAAGCGAAACTAAGCTATTTTGTAAAGTGCTTTGTAAATACATATTTTACCTAAAAAAAATGAAGTTTTTGTAGAAATAAATGATTATGCCTAGAATCGTCGAAATATGCCAAAAAATATGATTCTTGATGATATTTTAATATTGACATATATTTCAGACATTTTCAAGAAATCACAATAAAAATCGATAAGAATCAGTATTAATTTTAAATGTTTAATATATTTTTTAAAAATACTTGATACACTTAAAAACATAGAAAAATATGCTAAAATCATATTTTATTGCATATTTCGACGATTTAGAGTGCTTTGAATGCTTTTTTGACAAATCACATTTTCAGGTAAAATACATCGAATTTTGCACTTTTAAACAGAGCTTCTGCTGCAACTAAATTTTAAGCTAAAAGTAAGCTGAATTATCAGATTTTTCTGAACTACTTTTCAAACATATTTTAAATAAAAAAAATCAAGATTTAAAAGAAATAACTGGAAAAGAGTTGAATCATCGAAATATGCAAAAAAAATATATTTTTAGTGATTTTTTAACTATAATAAATATATTACATTTTTTTCAAAAATCCCACTGAAAGTTGACAAAAATCAGTAAATATTCAGAAAATTTCCTATATTTTTGATAAATACTTGAAACATTGAAATCTCAAGAAAATGTACTAAAATGATATTTTATTGCATATTTCGACGATTTATAGTATCTTCAATGGTTTGCTGACTCTATCGATTTTCACACTTTTAAATCAGAATTACGTCTACAATTGGAATTTATGCTAAAAGTAAGCAAAATTATTCTATTTTTTAAAGAACTTTCAAAATCACATATTTTAACTAAAAATTGAATTTTTTCCTTAAATGCTTGAAAATGCCTTGAATCATTGAAATATGCCTAAAAATATGATTTTCGATGTTTTTTTTTTTCAATATTAGCATATATTTTGCACATTTTTAGAAAGTCAGAGTAAAAATCGATAAAAATCAAATTTTAATTCTGTATTCATAATATATTTTCTGAAATTTACTTGAAACAATCAAAAAATAAGTATTTTAAATAATTAATGAATTTTTTCCTTAAATGCTTGAAAATGCCTTGAATCATTGAAACATGCCAAAAAATATGATTCTCGATGATTTTCTAATATTGACATATATTTTAGACATTTTCAAGAAATCCCAACAAAAATCGATAAATATCAGTATTAATTTTAAATGTTTAATATATTTTTAAAAATACTTGATACTTTTAAAAACTCAGAAAAATGTGCTAAAATCATATTCTATTGCATATTTCGACGATTTAGAGCACTTTGAATGCTTTTTAGACAAATCACATTTTCAGGTAAAATATACCGAATTTTGCACTTTTAAACAGAGCTTCTGCTGCAACTAAATTTTAATCTAAAAGTAAGCTGAATTATGAGATTTTTCTGAAGAACATTGTCAAAACATATTTTAAGTGAAAAATAAAATGAATATTTTCAAAAAATCTTTGAAAAAGAGTTGAATCGTCGAAACATGCCAAAATATATGATTTTTGATGAATTTTCAATATATATAAATATTTTACTTATTTGTAAAAAATTCCACTGAAAGTTGATAAGAATCAATAATTATTTTGAATTTTTCATATATTTTTTAAAATACTTGAAAGATTAAAAAACTCTGGAAAATCTGATAAAATGATATTTATAGTATATTTCGACGATTTAGACCGTCTTGAATGGTTTTCTGACAAGCCTCATTTTTTAGCTAAAATTCAAAGATTTTCACACTTTCGAAACAGAATTTCTACTGGAATTGAATTTTATGCTAAAAATAAGAAAAATTTTGCTATTTTCAAGAAGTACTTTGGAATTACATATTTAACTAAAAAGCTAAGTTTTTCCTGAAATTCTTGAAAATGCCTTTGAAACGTCAAAATATATATATAGCATATATTTTACAAATTTTTAAAAAGTCCCATTTAAATCGATAAAAGCCAATATTAATTTTGAATATTTCAAATATTTTTTAAAAAATGCTTGAAACATTAAAAACTCAGAAAAACGTGCTAAAATCATATTTTACTGCATATTTCGACGATTTAGAGCATTTTGAGTGCTTTCTGACAAACCACATTTTTCACCTAAAATACATAGAATTCCGCACTTTTAAACAGAACTTCTGCTGCAACTAAATTTTATGCTAAAAGTAAGCTAAATTATGATTTTTTTCTGAAGTACTTTGTCAGAACATGTTATAAGTAAAAAAAACAAGGAAGTTTTTGAAATAAAACTCTTAAAAAGAGTTGAATCATTGAAATATGCCAAAAATTATGATTTTCAATGATATTTGAATGTTAATGATAAAAATCCTTAAATATTTTGAATATTTCATACATTTTTAAAAAATACTTGAAACATTAAAAAAACTCAGCAAAAATGTGTTAAAATTATATTTTATTGCATATTTCGACGATTTAGAGTGTTTTGAGTGTTTCCGACAAACCTCATTTTTCACCTAAAATACATAGAATTCGACACTTTTAAACAGAGCTTCTGCTGCAACTGAATTTTAAGCTAAAAGTAAGCTAAATTATGATTTTTGCCAAAGTACTTTCTCAGAACATGTTATAAGTAAAAAAAACAAGGAAGTTTTTGAAATAAAACTCTCAAAAAGAGTTGAATAATTGAAATATGCCAAAAATTATGATTTTCTATGATATTTGATTGTTAATGCTAAAAATCATTAAATATTTTGAATCTTTTTGATTATAATAATAATAATAATAATAAAACTCAGCAAAAATGTGTTAAAATTATATTTTATTGCATATTTCGACGATTTAGCGCGTCTTGAATCATTTTCTAGAAAACTTCCTGTTTTAGTTAAAATTCATAGATTTTCACACTTATAAATCAGAATTACTTCTGCAATTGAATTTTAAGCTAAAAATAAGCAAAATTATGCTATATTTTTGAAATACCTTGAAAATACGTATCTTAACTCAAAATATGAAGTTTTTCCTCAAATGCTTGAAAATGCCTTGAATCGTCGAAATATGACAAAAAATATGATTTTTGATGATTCTCCAACATTAATATATATTTTACAAATTTTAAAAAAAGTCCCCTCCCAAAAAATGATAAAAATCAATATTATTTTTGAATATTTCATTTATTTTTTTAAAAATACTTGAAACATTAGAAAATCAGAAAAATGCGCTAAAAATTTCCTTTTATTTTTTATTTCGACATTTTAGAGCATTTTGAATGATCTGACTTATCACATTTTTTAGTAAAATACATAGAATTTAGCATTTTTAAGCATAACTTCTGCTGCAACTCAATTTTAAGCTAAAAGTAAGCTGAATTATTTTACATATTTTAAAAATCTCGCTCAGAAAGTTGAGAAAAATCAACAATTATTTTGAATATTAAAAATATTTTTTTAAAACACTTGAAACATTAAAAACTCAGGAAATTGTGCTAAAATGATATTTTATTGCATATTTCGACGATTTATAGCGTCTTGAATGTTTTTTTTGGACAAACTTCATTTTCTACTTAAAATTCATAGATTTTCACACTTTTAAAAAAGAATTATGCTAAAAGTAAGCGAAACTAAGCTATTTTGTAAAGTGCTTTGTAAATATGTATTTTACCTAAAAAACAATGAAGTTTTTGTAGAAATAAATGATTATGCCTAGAATCGTCGAAATATGCCAAAAAATATGATTCTCGATGATACTTTAATATTGACATATATTTCAGACATTTTCAGGAAATCACAATAAAAATCGATAAGAATCAGTATTAATTTTAAATGTTTAATATATTTTTTAAAAATACTTGATACACTTAAAAGCACAGAAAAATATGCTAAAATCATATTTTATTGCATATTTCGACGATTTAGAGTGCTTTGAATGCTTTTTTGACAAATCACATTTTCAGGTAAAATACATCGAATTTTGCACTTTTAAACAGAGCTTCTGGTGCAACTAAATTTTAAGCTAAAAGTAAGCTGAATTATCAGATTTTTCTGAACTACTTTTCAAACATATTTTAAGTAAAAAAAATCAAGATTTAAAAGAAATAACTGGAAAAGAGTTGAATCATCGAAATATGCAAAAAAAAATATATTTTTAGTGATTTTTTAACATTAATAAATATATTACATTTTTTTCAAAAATCCCACTGAAAGTTGACAAAAATCACAATATATTCAGAAAATTTCCTATATTTTTGATTAATACTTGAAACATTGAAATCTCAAGAAAATGTGCTAAAGTGATATTTTATTGCATATTTCGACGATTTATAGCATCTTCAATGGTTTGCTGACTCTATGGATTTTCACACTTTTAAATCAGAATTACGTCTACAATTGGAATTTATGCTAAAAGTAAGCAAAATTATGCTATTTTTTAAAGAACTTTCAAAATCACATATTTTAACTAAAAATTGAATTTTTTCCTTAAATGCTTGAAAATGCCTTGAATCATTGAAATATGCCAAAAAATATGATTTTCGATGTTTTTTTTCAATATTAGCATATATTTTGCACATTTTTAGAAAGTCAGAGTAAAAATCGATAAAAATAAAATTTTAATTCTGTATACATAATATATTTTCTGAAAATTACTTGAAACAAAAAAAAAATACGTATTTTAAATAAAAAATTATTTTTTTCCTTAAATGCTTCGAAATGCCTTGAATCGTTGAAATATGCAAAAAAAATGATTCTCGATGATTTTCTAATATTGACATATATTTTAGACATTTTTAAGAAATCCCAACAAAAATCGTTAAATATCAGTATTAATTTTAAATGCTTAATACATTTTTTAAAAATACTTGATACATTTAAAAACTCAGAAAAAAGTGCTAAAATCATGTTTTATTGCATATTTCGACAATTTAGAGCACTTTGAATGCTTTTTTGACAAATCACTTTTTCAGGTAAAATATACCGAATTTTGAACTTTTAAAGAGAACTTTGGCTGCAACTTAATTTTCAGCTAAAAGTAAGCTGAATTATGAGATTTTTCTGAAGAACTTTGTCAAAACATACTTTAAGTGAAAAAAAAAAATGAATATTTTCAAAAAATCTTTGAAAAAGAGTTGAATCGTCGAAACATGCCAAAAATATAATTTTTGATGAATTTTCAATATATATAAATATTTTACTTATTTGTAAAAATTCCACTGAAAGTAGATAAAAATCAATAATTATTTTGAAATTTTCATATATTTTTTAAAATACTTGAAAGATTAAAAAAATCTGGAAAATCTGATAAAATTATATTTTATAGTATATTTAGAAGATTTAGAGCATCTTGAATGGTTTTCTCACAAGCTTCATTTTTTAGCTAAAATTCAAAGACTTTCACACTTTTAAATCAGAATTACTGCTGGAATTGAATTTTATTCTAAAAATAAGCAAAATTATGCTATTTTCGAGAAGTACCTTGAAATTAGATATTTTCACTTAAAAAATTAAGTTTTTCCTGAAATTCTTGAAAATGCCTTTGAATCTCCAAATATATATATAACATACATTTTACAAATTTTTAAAAAGTCCCATATAAATCGATAAAAACCAATATTAAATTTGAATATTTCAAATATTTTTAAAAACATGCTTAAAACATTAAAAACTCAGAAAAATTTCCTAAAATCATATTTTACTGCATATCTCGACGATTTAGAGTGTTTTGAGTGCTTTCCACAAACCTCCATTTTTCAGCTAAATTACATAGAATTCTGCACTTTTAAACAGTACTTCTGCTGCAACTAAATTTTAAGCTAAAAGTAAGCTAAATTATGATTTTTTTCTGAATTACTTCGTCAAAACATGTTAAAAGTAAAAAAAAAAAAAAAGAAGTTTTTGAAATAAAGCTCTGAAAAATAGTTGAATAATCGAAATATGCCAAAAATTATGATTTTCAATGATATTTGATTGTTAATGATAAAAATCATTAAATATTTTGAATATTTCATACAATTTTTAAAAAAATAATTGAAACACTATAAAACTCAGCAAAAATGTGTTAAAATTATATTTTATTGCATATTTCGACGATTTAGAGTGTTTTGAGTGTTTCCGACAAACCTCATTTTTCACCTAAAATACATAGAATTCGACACTTTTAAACAGAACTTCTGCTGCAACTAAATTTTAAGCTAAAAGTAAGCTAAATTATGATTTTTGCTGAAGTACTTTCTCAGAACATGTTATAAGTAAAAAAAACAAGGAAGTTTTTGAAATAAAACTCTGAAAAATAGTTGAATAATCGAAATATGCCAAAAATTATGATTTTCAATGATATTTGATTGTTAATGATAAAAATCATTAAATATTTTGAATATTTCATACATTTTTATAAAAAACTTGAAACATTAAAAAACTCAGAAAAAATGTGTTAAAATTATATTTTATTGCATATTTCGACGATTTAGAGCGTCTTGAACCGTTTTCAAGAAAACTTCCTATTTTAGTTAAAATTCACAGATTTTCACACTTATCAATCAGAATTAATTCTGCATATGAATTTTAAGCGAAAAATAAATAAAATTATGCTATTTTCGTGAAATACCTTGAAAATACGTATCTAACTCAAAAAATGAAGTTTTTCTTCAAATGCTTGAAAATGCCTTGAATCGTCGAAATATGACAAAAAATATAATTTTTGATGATTCTCCAACATTAATAT